>NW_008824651.1:428060-443325 GCF_000699105.1 Pygoscelis adeliae
TATGCAACTGAAGTAAAAATATGGAAATACCTTGTCAGAGGGAATTGTGAAAAATACACAAACATCAACAAGAAACGGGAGACAAAATTAACACAGTTTGTTTATTCAGCTATGGCTAATTCACTTTATTGAAGGAGGAATTTTGTTTCCAATGTGTAATTTTAGTACTGACTCTCAGGGAGGCAAGCTGATGGGGAGGGTAAGCCGCTTGTTTGGTGTGAGTACTTGACGCAGGCCAAGATAAATGTCGTGTATGAACCTCTGCAGTAACTTCTGTATTCCAGCCCCCATGTTAAATCCCTGCTTTGCATGTGGTATTTAATAATAGCGTGAAAAGTGACTGCACTGTTCTAGCCTAAGTGGGAAACCACTTGATGGTTCAGTGAGACTTTCTCTTGAATAGTATCAGTGACCTGAGGTCTGTGCCTGCCTGAAGTTGTCCAGTGTCATGCCGTGGCATTGCAGCTTGACGAACACTAGCAACTTTGGAGTCCTCAGTAGCACGTCAACTTCTATAACGAAAGAGATTGTCTGTTTTCTAATTTTGGCCTGGAGTGAGGCCTCAGTTTTTAGAATCATAGTGTAAAAGGGGGTCAGAGGTTAATATTGACCATTTTCAGGTGCATCTGAGCGGATGGTGGAAGGGAGAACAAGAATATATGTTTGTCTAGTCTTTGGTGCGTGGCCTGTGTTCATGTTTTGCTGTGAAAATTTTGCTTTTCGGCTTTGGCTGATTACAAATGAGTTTGTACAAGTCCTTGAATTGATTGAGTGAGTCTATTTTAAACCTATGTTTTGAAGCCCCAGATCCTAGGTTGCAGCGATACTGAGAATCTTCATAACGAAGAATGCCTTTGGCATTGCGTCCTTTCTTCCCTGCTTACTGAAGGAAGAGGTGTATTTTCCAGATATCTCTGTCAAAATTGACTTGACGGCTGAAAGGTTAGTTTAAGTGTTGACTGTCTGCTTTGTGACAATACTGAAAATGCATGCGAGAGGGAGGCATGAACAAGAGAAATGGCTAGTCAAACAATGTAAATGCAATGGCAGAGCTGCTGACAAAAATTGCAGACATACGGAAATTCATCTTCATGGTGGATGGGGAACAGGTGGGAGAAATTGTAGAAAATTTCAGAAGGGTGCCCAAGAACTGGATTATTCGCTTCAGTAATAAGAGGTCTCCTAGTAGGGTATGTGCAAAGGCTTAAATAGGTGTTCTGTGCAAGACAGCATGTTATTAATGCCCTGTTGCACTCTTCGGTTTGACTTTAATATTTGTGAAATGCATACCTGAGCTGTGTAAGAAATGACCACTCTTTCAACAGTTTGGGCATGAGGGGGAAAGCATGGGGACAGGACAGGATACTTTTTTCCCCCGGTAGTTCTCTCTCTAGCTGGGTAAATAGTGTTGCACAGAACAGCAAAAAGTTTCATTAGCTGTAAGGTGGAGATGAATGTGTACAAAGTAACTCATAACCAGAATAACCAATTCTGGTTATTTCTGGGGTACCAGGCACATTCCATAATGAAAAACAAATAGCTACTTAAAATTAGTATTGCATGTTTAGGTGCCTTAACTTAGGCAGTCTGTGTTGTGGTGTCTTTTGCTATAGACTATGCAATGAACTTTTACTCTTTCCTTCAGAAGGAAGGTGACAGTGGGTGCTTGAAATACAAGTACAGGGCAGGTAACTAGCTGTTAGCTGTGTGGTTTTACAATTACTTCTTTGAGCGCTCATGTATGGCGAGTACTTTTCTTGTTTCGTCTCACATGTACATACACACTATAGTGCACAAATGTCAAAGCCGGGGAGACTCATAGCCAGCTTCACAGTGCCTTGGCTGAGCTGCTTCTGATACTTAGGCTAGTTTAAGTATCTTGACTTCACACTGCAATCACATCTTGTATCATAGATGAGTTGTTTGCTTCACTACAATTATTGTCTCGTGTTGAAGTCGCTAGCCATGTGAGCTTCCAAGTGATTTTTTTTTCCTGCGGCAGTGTTTCGCTGGCTGAACTGAAAGTGAACCTGGTAATTCCTTGTCTGAGTCACATTGTACTGTTGCAAAATATCGAAACATGTAACCTTTGTTTGGGTCTCCATCGAGAAAGACGCTGAGTCTGTGGTGGGTACATCTGGAGCCATTAAAAATTATGGAACAGAAAGAATAATTTTCTCTCCCAAGTCTGAATGACTTGCTCTCTTCCAGGTGAACACTGGGTAGGACATCCTGGGATTTGGTCAAAAGGCATCAAACTTGTGATAAATTCCTTTTCCTGCTCCTGTCATATTAACTATAACTTCATATGCAGTACCTGAAGATATGCCTAGGAAATTAGATTTGAACTTGGTGATTAAACTTAGCTTATGCAAGTGGTACTGCTGAGAACAGAGGTGGCCAAAGGAAATGAGGTTTTTTTGCTCTTAATTTGAATGAATTCTCAACATAAGCAGTTTGCTATCCTTCACCACAGGAGATGCAGGATAACATCCTTTAGGACAACCAACTCAATAAGCATACAAGATTTCCTAATCCTACTAACCTACCTGGGTGTGGAAAAAAACAACTCTGGAAGAGAAATTCTTAACATCGTTTTTAAAGGGAGATAGATCATCAGATGTGTTTTGTGAATCTTCTGGTACGTTTTTCCATCCCTTAGGAAGCAGACTAGAATTGAAGTTGGCTTTGCATGGGCCACCAAGGAGCCATTCATGGAAGAACTCTGCTGACAGCCTAAAGACCTGTGTGAGCTTGAATTTATTAGTGTGTTATAGATAAAGCAAAAAGAGGAAAATGTGTATTTGAGCTTTTGCCTTTTCACCAATTCTACTGGAGCACAAATACATTTCAGCCTAGTTTGTAGCGGTGGAAACTTCATGTACAGGACTCCGGAAGGAGAGACATTTAAAACTTTCAATACTCAAATAAGGTAACGTCTTATGAATTAAAGCTTCCGTGCTTTCAGGTTGTTTCTGTTCCGCCCTTTCACAAATTAATTTTTTGTTTTTGCTTTTTTCTGTTATGAAAATAACTCATCATATCCTCAGCTACAGAGAATACCTCCTTTTTCCTTTTTTTCTGGTCTACAGGTTAATGAATTGAAGATTGGAATAATTTTGTTCAATAATGATTAAGCATCTGATGTAGATACTTCTCCCCGTTCCCTCAGCCTCTCCTGTTGATCCACTGACATTTTTTCTTTAATCTGTTACATGATTTAATATTCCTAACCACTGTTTTTGTACTTCAGGATATTCCTACAAAATACAGAGAAAAGATGTTGTCCAGCCATCCAACTGCTCTTACATACTTAGTTTAAAAATAATGGTCTTCAGTACAGCTGAAATAGCAGGATATTTTTGTTTTACATTCTGCAGCTGATGACTACTTAGGAGTTTTTAGTCATGTGTAATATTCAACCATAGATATTTAAATATAGAGGTTTTACTTTTCTCTTAATTATATAATTATCTGTAAAATGAAGGATGGCTTGGTTAGATCTTCAGGAAAATGTTCTTCCTGTAAGAGTATATTAACTAGAAACCCCAAAGAAACAGTTTGGGAGGCAGGGCAAGAGAAATTAATGTATAGTACACCTTATGAAGAATGTGAAGCAAAAGTTAGGTAGATTGAAATAGCCTTTAACACAATAGAAATGTCTAAACGCTGGTCGCTGGCTGGGTAATAATTTCTCTACATGGAGTCAACAAACTTGGATTTCTGCTTAAGCTCATGTTCCCAATGCACTCAATGACAGCAGTATAAAAACAGACGTGTGATGTTGTGACCTGGTTGCAATGACCTTCAGTTGAGCTCCTGCTTCCCTTTCCCCAGGGGGTTTGGGCAGACTGACTTCCCTTTCTGGTTGTGCAGGTTACTTCAGCGATGGGACTGAAGCTTCATGCAATTTAATGCCTTATGTTGTGAAAGTCCTCAGAAATTCAGTTTCTGTTCTTCATAGTGGGGTCTGTGATCTGGATGTACAAATCTGTTGTTGCTCTCTTCTTAATTGTTGAAGTTAGAAATAAAGGTCTCTGTTATATTTTAGAGGGTTTTTTGCTTCTTATTTATTTGTTTCCATTCTCTGGCTGTCATTTGCTCTCAAAAAAAGCAAACATTTTAGTTCATTCAGAAAAGGGAGAAATGACCGGAATCTGTAGTGGTTTATAGTTAAAAACCAAACGAAAGAAAAAGCCCTATGTAGTTGAGTTCTCATCTTCCGAGCTTCAGAAAAGGGATCATCAAATCTTGTGCGTTGCTGCAAGTGAGACTGAGGTGTTTTAAACCAAAACAAAAAAACCCCACTGGTATAATGAGAGCAGTTTTTTGTTTTGTTTTTGTTGTTTTTTTTTTTCCTTCCTGATACAGGCTGTTGCTTATTTAAAAAGTAAATCTCTAATTTTGTGAAACTGAAAATGTCTCAAACAGCTCAACTCCTCCAACCCCCGCCAGTATGATTACTACTTATTTTTATGAGGAACAAACACTCCTGAAGGCTGTCTTTAGGACATGAGCTTTCCCTCCCACAGCAGATAGCTGTATGTATCACATTCGTATTGTTTCCCTTATCTCCTTTTCTGTTCTAGCATTGTGTGCCCTTTCCACATTGTCTTGCTCAACTCCTTTTTTTTTTTTTTTTTTACTTCAAGCCTTGGAAGCCTGGTGGAAGTGGAATAGTTGGCGTCTGTCCTCTTTTTGAGTGGCAGAGCACTTTGTGACCTAGAGATGCTGCCTCATTGCCTTAATTATGAAAGAAAAGGATGTAATGCATGCAAATCTGTAGGCAGTTCCCTTTTGGTAAGTAGCTACCCCTCATGGCAGGAGGGTTGAATGGGTAGACACTGGACAGTGGTAACATTGCTCTCTGTAGCTTATTCTGTATAGAAACTTCAGAACTGAATTGTTTATGGTTTTTAGTGGTGCTCCCTTTGTGCCGGGTTGGAGAACGTTAACGAGACGATATTGATTTTTACCATGCCTGTTTTGTGGTTTTCGTTTATTGAATCCTCAAATTAATGCCTCTAAACAGTGAATACTAAATATGCTCTTAAGAGCGCAGGCAGAGAAGCCAGAAGTGGAATTAAAAGGGAGTAGTAGTGCTGGAAATGTAAAAGCCATATGTTCATCTTAGCCCGCGCAAGTTCTGAAAACACAAGCCATGCATCCTGTGATAAAATTATCTGAATGAGGTGAACAAGTTTTAAGTACGTTCCCGTAAAACCCAGGCGGCAGCTGCATGTCTGGCACAGTCTCCCACTTCTGGTACTTGCTGAAGACAGCCCACCGGATCACCAGAACGTCCTCCTGCTTTTGACAAATAGCAACTACCCAGAAGCACCCAGGGAAGAAGACTTCAGCTGAATAGAAACTGGTGGTGGCTGGTAAGGAGTAGAAGCAGTTGTAGTTTTCTTGAGGATAAATTAGGCGTGAATGAATTGCATGTGTTCTTAGTTGAGAACCTGCCTATAAATGAACTGATGTTGAAACAAATCATAAAAAATATCTATTGAGTTGGGCCTAGGTTTATGTCCCATGTTACTAATGTGAGTTTCTCTTCAAAAAATAAAGTGGATTTTTCATTCAGTTTGCAAGATCCGTGGCCTTTACTTCTACCCACTTAGCAAGGTTTAAATATTTTTCAAATTGCTAGTGAAGGCTGGTTTAAAGTTAAACTCAGTGTTACAAATCAGGAGCTAGCATATAGTTATCTACTACAGCTGAGTTCCATTTCACCAGAAGATAGTTTAACCTTAAATAAGAGGTGTTTATCAAGCATCTGATGGGGCAGACCATCTGTAGGTGCCTGCTATTGATCTGATAACCATAGCTTCCTAAGGTGTCTCAGACAATTCCGTGTTATTCATTATGCGCGCAAGAATCATTTCTCACTTTTGAAAAGTGTGACACAGAAGGTCACTTCTGACAAGACAATCTGCCAGCTCTCAAATTCTTTTTTTTTTTTTGGAAACCTGGTCTCTGTTTTTCAGAATATGAATGTTGTGATTTGTAGCCACTTCTTTTTTTCTTTTTTTAGTGCTGAACAGTGATGTTTGCCAGCATTCAGCTGCTGTCTTGCACTAACTTCTGATTTGTAAAAGCTCGGTCATTTGGAAGTATTTCTAGACCTCCTCTTCCTGTCATCTACTCCTAATCAGCCTGGAAAGGTACTAGTAGGATAAAGGATTTATGGAAATAGTGCTTGAGGTACTGTCTACATATGGGCTTAGTAATTAATTTTATCTCCAAAAGGAACCATGACCGATATACTTGGGTCCCTCTCTTTATATTGTGAGGCCCTGTACTGAACAAAGCCGTGCCACTGCTGTGGGAGAAGAGGATGGTCTCTGGCTGTGGGGAAGGGTGGGAAGGTGCGTTCCCAGGGGTCCGTGTCCTCAAAGGCTTCCAGGCTGGTTACAGAAGGCTCAAAAGCTGTTGCTTCTGGTGCCCTGGTGCTGTGGTAAAAGCACCCTGGAGATCCCTGAAAACGTCCGAAGACTGAGCTTTTTGCAGTGGCTTAAAACCCTCTGGCTGGTGTCCTGGGATGGCCCTGAAGTGCAGCAGTGTGCGAGGGGCAGCGCTGGGCTCCGTCAGCCGGTCGCCTCTGCTAACGCTTCCTAAGCATTGACGGCAGGGTGGAAAGAAGTGCCATTGAAGTGGGACTGATGGAAAGTAGGTACTGCCATAGCTAACGTTCTCGTAAGTGAAACTCTCCTGTGGGTCTGTGAAAGAGAAAGCTAACTTACTGTTTTTTCGCGTGACTCCCCTTGCATGGGTGTGCGCAAAAAAAGTTTATAACTGTACGTTGGCGGTTTGGTTTCCTATACTTGGGAAGGGATTTGAAGACTGACAGCCAGGAGGCAGAAATACATATGATGTGTTTGGGTTTAAAGTGGTAATATGGAAAAAGAATAATGTTTCTAATACATTAGACCATTTAATTTTATTTATGGTTGGACACAAAACTTAATCCAAAGAGGATCTGCAATCAGTAACAACAAACTGTTTTTCTTCCCTAAAATATCCCTCTCCTTAATTAAAATGTTTATTAAGTTCATGGTATTTCCTCGCTCAAAAAATGGTATGGTGTATTGTATTGATTGACTTGGTATGTATGTAGCTACACTTCTGTAAAAAATCCTATGGGGAATTTTGACTTAAAAAAAAAAAGTTGTAAAGGGGTATCTAAGTCAAAAGCAAAGTATCTAATAAGGAAGTTGAAAAACCTAAGTAAACTTAAAACAGGAATAAAAATGAAGAAAACCAGGAAGTATTTCTCATCTGTGAGGGAGCGGGCAGAGCTGAAAAAAAAAAGTGGTTGCTTTTCAGAGTGCTCACTGAGATACATTTAGGAGGGCAATCTCAATTAACCCTACCAATCTCTGGATTTATTTATTTCATTTTTTTAAAATCACACACCTGTATCAATGTTTGCTTGGGTGAATTGGAAGCCAAGTTAACTTGCCAGTTCCTTGTTGAGCAACACAGAACATCCAAGGTGTGTGGAGTGACCTCCCAGCCCCCCAGTGCCAGTCAAACTGTGCTGAAATACACCCGGCCGCTCATTCCTGCCTGAGCTGAGGGCCTACTTCTCAGTTTGAAGAGCAAACTTTGGGAGGGAGTGTGGGCTTTGAAGATCTCCTTTTGGAGTGACTCTGAAGATAAGGACTTGCTAACCGCCTCTGCTTAGCAATTGCATAGAGAAGTGGGGCTCATCTGCAATGCCTGTTCCCGTGTGGAAAAGGAATTGTAAATTTAGGGAAAAAGTATCAGTTTTCAGGTACTGGAAAGAAAAACAAGCTGCTTTTAGAGCTCATCCTGTGGAAAATGAATTGCTTTTCTGTAGGAGGGACTTTTCTTGGAGGAGATGGATTGGTATTCCAGTGGGCGTTAATGACCAAGAGGCTTCTTGCACAACCCAGAAGCAAGCATCTAACGCAGGCGAGGTTGTTTTACAGTCCCGTCCTGTAACTGGCCTCTTTGTTACCCACCGCTGAGCAATATTTGACTGTCAAGCTCTGCTGCTGCAGTTAAGTGTTCAGTGCTATTGCTTCCCGCAGAACTCTTCCAAAGTAAATCTGAAGGGTTACCCCCCCCCCCCCGCTTCCAATCATATCTTCCCTTAAGAAGGTCATCTGCCAAATGACCAGTTCTTTTTTAAGCGACAGTTTAAAATTGTCTTTTAAACATAAAGCTTCAGAAGAATTTCACATTGATGCTCATGTTTTATTTACTCAGATTCAAATTTCTAAATTCATCCTTTTACTCCTGCTCTCATTTTAGTACAGGCATGCAGGAGCTTCATAAATTTAACTCTCAAGCACCCTGACACGTTTTCTTTTCAGTAGGGACGGTGTTGATGCTAGATCTCGGCTGGAGTTCCGGTGGAGCATTCGCTCGTAGACAGGATAATGTCCCATAAATCTGGCATGCCCTCATTTCTTTTGCCAGACTTCAGTGTTTAGATAAAACGTCTTCCTACACAACTGTGAGGTTTCAGAGGGAGATAGATAAATTACCAGTGGTGTTCTTTCAGTTTGTGTTGCAGATGCACTCAAGATACGCTTGCTGGATTGGAGGGGCTAAGGTCAATTCTGTTCTTCTTTTACAAGGCACTAGGCCTCCAGACAGCTGAAAAATATGTGAGTTGCTAGAGGCTTCTGGGGTTATTTCCTTCACTTAAAAATAAACACAGTGGATCAGGAGAACTAAACAAAATGGGTGGTTTGGAAAAAGTAAGTCTTATCTAGCTAAATGAAAATGTTATTCAGGATTATAGA
The DNA here is from genome assembly GCF_000699105.1 of Pygoscelis adeliae. Classification (NCBI taxonomy): domain Eukaryota; kingdom Metazoa; phylum Chordata; class Aves; order Sphenisciformes; family Spheniscidae; genus Pygoscelis; species Pygoscelis adeliae. Next base: position 436,841 of record NW_008824651.1, read on the forward strand.
GGCGTCAATGGGATCTTTAGCTGCAAAATAGGTGGTTTTGGTGTTTTTTTTTTCAGGTCTAGCCGAAGTTTTTGTTGGCAAAAACACACTAGGTAGTGTGGTTGGGAGCTTTTTTCTATGTAATGTTTTGCGTTACTAGGCATAATAGGATTAAATTTAAAACTTTGGATAGAAAGCATATTGGTGGAGTAAAATTGGTGTTTCTATGGGAACTTGGATTTTGAAATTAAACTTCTTGTGAGTTTAGAAGCTTGGGCTTAATTTCATTATTATAATGGTAAGTTCTGATTTATTCTTGCCAGCAAGAAAAATAATATTGTATTTATGCAACAGATTAGATCCCAGGTACTCTTTTTGTCTTAGAAAAGCTGAAACTAGTTCATGGGCTAAATCTTGTAGATAAGAGATCTCTGATAGTATTTTTTTCTCCTTTATATAGGAGTTGTGCAGCTCCTTTGTCTGGTGAAGTCATTGCTGGTTATAGATACCATGAATACGCATTTAGCCCAAAGACACTTTTTATAAAGTTTCTTTATAAAAAGATGATTGCAGCTAGAAATATGCAGACTAAACAAATGTGTAAGACTGCAAATGGAGAGACTAATGGTGTGGAGTGCTGGTAACAGGTTAAGCTAGATTCATTTGGGCAACAATACGTTGCCCAAGCAAGATCCAGTGAGTTGGTAGCAGATGGCAAACGGAGCTCTTGGTACCTCGTGGTGTCCCAAAGCCTACGAGCTGTTCTGAAAAGTATGCCAAATGTTGGGAGGGATGAAAGTAGTGAAGAATTTAAGTAACCTCATATCTTTGGTGAGACTCTCTTACAGTCTTGATTGTAGAATAATATGGAAAGGCTGGAGAAAAGAGCTACAAGTATGGCTAATGGTTTAGAGGAATCTGCCAGAGGCAAAGAGCCTGATTATGAAAAAAATGTTGATTTCTCTGACCTAACAAGAAGGAGGTTAAGTCATACAGGAATACATTTTAGAGAGGAGAGTGGGGTTTTTCTGTTGTGTTTGGTGGTTTGTTGGGTTGGGTTTTTTTTTGGGGGGGGGGGGGGGGGGTTTTAATGGGTTTTTTCTTTTTTTTGTTTTCCTTCTGTTTTTTTGAAGAGGATACATAATGAAGGTGAAAGTCTATCAAAATTCAGAGTCTGAAAGCTGAAATGCAGCAAACTAATTTGTGGGATATTAACTTCTCTTTCTTTGGTTGCCTTATAAAATACAAATTCCATCTCAGTCATAAGACGAGGGCTGAGCGAAATTCTATCACCTTTATTACGCGGGAGATTGGACTTGAATGAGGATTATACTTGATCTCTGGCCTTGCTCTGTGAATTTTTTCTTTTGTTTTTTTCTCTTCTCTCCCTTGTTAACTTGATCTCCTCCTTCCCGTGAGTGTGTCCGACAGGTCTGTCTTTGGGAACCAGTAATGGAAGTCTTCACTGCCAGTTATGGAATGAAAATTGACAAACTACTCTTCAGGGCTGGATTAAAAAAGTTTCTGGGAATATTTAAACTAGTTCATGACCGAATAATACAGGATTTGACAAGATGACTGAGGGATGTTTATTATAGTTGTGGTGTGGGTGAGAGGGTTTCATCCGACGTAATCAGCTTTTTTGGATACCTCTGTAACTCGGCATGCTCTGCAGGATATAACAACGGATTGATCGGCACCAGCGTAAGCTGCTAGGCATCTGCTTTTAGTTTAGCTGCCTTTAGAAAGTGAAGCTTTTACTTAAAGGCGTATTTCTCCATAAACTATCACACTGTTAACTGTCAAAAAAACATAGCAAATTTTTACCCGTGTTTCAGTTGTGGGTTCTTGAAAGGTGTGCTGTGAGTTAAGGCTGTGTGTCTCGAGTCATTTCTTCAGCACATCAGAGGAATGTTGTGACTAGACATTTATTTTGGAGCTTCTACCAGCACATGCCTGGAAGATAACTGTTTTGGAGGGTATGAAATAAAACTAACTCTGTAGCAAAAATTCCCATTACTTTCTGTTTTGCCACGTTTATTAAACAGGTTTTTGTGTATGCCCTTTTGCTGAAGAATAAAACGTATTGCAACAAGCCGCCATCTTCAGATAAAGCTCAGATGATCCTGTATATCGTTAACCACCTCTTAGGGAGTTTGGCATGTGACGGGCAGCATACCACGCTGACGTTATTCTTGCATAACTTCTCAGCGCGCTATTTGTCCTAACAATAAAAGGCCCATTTAAGTGAACTTCTTTGGAAGAATTGTTTTATGTGAATTGTGCCAAAGTATCGCTTCTGGAATGTTAATTGAATTAGTGTTTTAATAGCGATAAAAGAGTTGGTTGAAACTGCTTGACCTATTGGTATAGTTCAAGTTTGACGAGGGAAAGCTGTTCTCGGAAAGGATAGGGACATGAAGGGGGTTGTTCTCCCAGCCGGTCAGGGCTTGTGCTATAATCGCTCTGGGTGTATATAACAAAAAATAAAAAAAGGAAACACAGCCAAAATAGAACTATGCGCACTTTCTACTCATGAAAACCATAAAAAGAGAAGCAAATTAATAATAGTTACTGCTGTCATTTGTTTTAGCTGGCTGTTAATGTGACTTCCCTTTTGAAAAGGCTGCAAACTAGGAATAAGCTTGAATCTGTAAAGAAATAGAGAGCATGTTACTATCAGCAAAGTTATTAATCCTTTTAAGGGAAGGCTCATCTTTCAGAAGGTAGGTGAAGTGGCTAGAATTTTGGGGCAGAATCTCTTACATACTTCATATTTGTTGGTCCCTGCTGAAACATGTCCTGCAAACCTTATTTATCGCATCTGTTATTTTTAGTTTAGTTATTATAGTTAAAGGGGAGGGGAAAGAAGTAGGCTAAAATAAATCTGGATATAGCTTTTTTTATTAAATGTATTACTATTCTTAGGTATAGAGTGTAGTGGAATTTCCAGTAAGTAAACGCCCCCTTTTTCTTTATTTCAGATGCCTTCCAGTGATTCCTGTTGTTTGTAAAGATTCCGAATTGATTCCTTTCCCAGCCATACTGGTGGTGATTACAACTCAAAAAATTGAATTTATATGCTGCCTTTGTATTAGAACAAGCAAAAAGAGCAGAACCTCATACAGCATACAGGGTGTGGTGGAGTTTTTTTTCTTTGTAGTTTGTCTTTATGCTCTTTAAAAACTTATTCTTTTTCCATCTTTGTCCTGCTTTCCATATCTGTTTCCATGTCTCTGTGTGTGTTGTTTTTTGGTTGTTTTTTTTTTTTTTTTAAATGTAGTAGAGAGTAGAAATACATGATTTGTGGTTTTAGTGCCCTTAACTAAAGCAGGGGAAGTAAGAGAGAGTTGCTTTTCTTAATGCACGCTGGTAGTTTCTGGTATGGACTAGCCTTCCAGGGGGTGGTTGTCTTCTCGTGGCAGAATTTTAATAGCTAATTCAGATGCCCGAAAGGATGTTGGTTTTGTTACGCAAAGGAATGGAAATAAAGGACGAGCTCTATTTTTTTCCCTTGCATATTACACTGGAGACAGAATCCCCAGTAACAGGCCTTGATGCTTGGTAATGCTAATCATCTCATCCAGTTTTTCCTGAATACTATCGTAGCTTCTCCTCTTATTCCATGGAGAATGTATTAATATCTGTTAAATATTCCTGCTTAAGTTTGCAGGGGACAAGTGGTTATCCTCCGAAGATAAAAGATAAGATTTATGATCTTTTTTTTAAACTTGCGTTTAAGAATTAGTCCTTTCAAATGGCCCTTCAGTTATTCATTGCTGTGTATTTTTCCTCATTTTTGATTCCTATCAAAATTTAGGTTCCCTAATAATACAGTTTATATTTTGGGATATGTTTTATCCCAGACACTGCTGGATCACTGATGGTAGTTTAGTAGACTTCTAAAAACCAAAATCTCTCTTTAATATTTTTATTTACACAGAAGGGTGCAGCTTTATCTCTCAGGTTAAAAGGCATACTGTGGTACCATAGCTCATAAATTTGGGATTATAGTGCCAAGGCATTTCCTGTTTCTTCAAAACCATTCTCTGCCTCCAGTTAGATAACTAGTTAGATTTTTCTCAAGTAACTTATCAGGCTGTTCAGACAAAATCAGATCTATTAAATTGAATATTTTAATATTCGGTAGAATGCTATTCTATAATCTGCTAGTAGATTGTTTAAGACTTCTGTATGTGAATTCAGCGGGGACTAGATTATGGTGACATCATGTAATGCCACTTCCAGATCAGGAAAGTAACGTTACGTTCCTCCTGTATAGCAGCGCGCTGAAGTCTTGAGATCTGCCTTTTATTCAAATGTCATGGAGTTAAATGCATTAGAAAGCATCTTCTGCTTCACTGTTTACGGTTTGCAAGGCTTTTTCGTCTGTGGCAGACAGTTCAAATACATCGTTGGTTCCTTTGAGTCTGGGACTTGCCTCCATTTGAATGTTGTGATCTTTTTTTATGGGAAGATATTTGTAGCACTTGAAACAAATGTCCTGAGTGTATTTGCCTTCCTGAATGCCAGCCTCTGTCTAGGGGAGGAGAAGAGCAGCTCGTGCAGTATATTTCCTTTATCTATATAAAAGCAGCAATATAAATACCTAAATGCTGCCAGGCTTGGATCTCGGTAACTTTGGACATGAGCTTGTGAATAACATCCATGATATGGAGCGTGTGTGTTGGTGAGAAGAAGGAACCAAGTGTGCAGCATGATGGTGCTTTTATGTGTCTTTATGTTTTAAATTGGAGTGAAAAGAAAAAATGCTTTACAGACTGAAGTTGTATTGATTGTTTCTATTTATTGTAAAAGTGTTTTTTGAATAACCCCCATTTTCTAAGACCAGATCTGAGGGGATTTAAGTAATTCATGGATAACGACTATGCAGTGGATAAATAAGTTCTAGTCTTTCTAGTCATTGATTTTTGTGTCCAAGTGAAACATTTGTTAGTGGGGGTGTGATATTTCTAGTATGATACAGCTGACTGAAGGACAGGGCTCAGTTTGATCGTGATTTCTTGTCTTGCCTAAGCGAGAAGTGAATTATTGCTCCTGTTCATGTGGCTTTCTTGCTCACACTGAACTGCTGTTTTGCAGGAGTTCTACAAGCCTAAAACGATTCCCATTTGTAGAATGGGGATGTTTACAGGGTCTTGGGAATTTCAGACTCCTTCAGAACTGAAAGTATTTGTTCATTAAGTAAAAAAATACATGGATTTAAGGGAAGAGGTGGTCTCTCTTGCCATTTTAGATCTTCTTTTGAGATAGAGATACTTAACTTAGCAATTGAGAGTAAGTTGCATTTAGAAATGGAGTAGACTTGTCCCAATCTATATTACACTGAGCCCACTTTCTTGACTGACTGTTTTTGATGGTTTTTCTTTGGAGAGCTGTATTAAAGAATTTTCCTTTGTTCACTGTTCACTTAACCCATGCGGCTGTTATCTTCTTCCACGTGTAGCTCTTTCTACTTTAAAACATGAAAGTGAAGCCCTTTGGGTATTAAGATGAGTACTTTCCTATGTTTGTTATATTCTACTTTGGCCAAGACATCCATATCTAATTTTAATAACTTAAATAGGGCACAGTTCATGCCTTGAATGTTAATTCATATTAAGTAATGAGTATAAACAAAATAAATGTCATCTTGATTTTTAGTAGAGCTAGAGGTCTGTTGCATTCTGAAACTTCAGTATACACAAGTATATTCTATAATGTAGCATTGTGAATGTATAATACTAGGTGAAGGTGGAGCTTAAATGAATCTTCTAGTTGCTTAACTGTAATTGTTTTGGTGGTTGGTTTTTTTGGGGGGTTTGTAGTATTTTTTGGTTTTGTAAGTTTTGGGTTTTTTTTTGTCCTGCCCCCCCCCCCCCCCGGCTTTTATGCTATGGGGAATTTTGTCTTGGAGGAAAACCAAATGCTGTCATTTTTCTAATGGATCAGGAAATCATGTATTCAGACAGCCCCTGGATATGTAAAAATTGAACTCTCCAGTGCTTTCTGACTCATTTGTTTCCACTAATTCCTACTTATGTCCTCCATGTTAATCCTTTGAGATAGAGAGCTTTCTTTTTATCCCCAGGTAACGACAGGCATAGTCAGGTTCTTAATAAAGCTCCTTACTTCAAGAGAAATGTGATAAAGCCACCTTGAAGAAATAAATATCAATCTTGAGCAAGGTAATGAAGAACTCTGACTTCCTCAGTGTCAGAACTTTACAGCCTGACTCAGGTGTGGGCAGGGAAATTTTCCTGAAACCTTCAGGGACCTTTATTGTTTGTTCTTTGATAGTCAGTACGTATCTCGGTATACGTGCACAAACAGAAATCTCAGTTCCTAGCAAAATTGTTTCCCCTGATGTCCTTTAAAGGGTCACAACTTTACTGCTTTGTCTGCAAACAGAAGGAAATGCTGTTCCTTAAAAAGAAGCTTCTTTGCTCTTGTGATCACGCGGTTGTTCCTGCTTAGGTAACTCAAGAGCATCAGGGTCACCCTTT
>NW_008824651.1:443343-453961 GCF_000699105.1 Pygoscelis adeliae
CAACTCGCATTTCTTTCTGATACTGATTTCTGTGCTGTGTCATGGGTGTCATAGTTTCTTTTTTCTTTCCTGTTTTGGCTATTTCCTTGGGGCACAGTTCCTGTCTCTCTTCGTGTACACTCAAGTTCAGACTCCCTTATAAAGGAGAAAGAGAATTTGAAAGGCAAAACCTAGCTGATACTTTGTGTTAATTCCTCTTTACTGTTCGGATTACAATCCCGCTTACATTACAGTGAAAATCCTTGGAAGATACCTGGCTTATGGACTGAGAACTTTCTGGACGATATTGCACTCTTGTGCAGTGCTTCTATTGCTCACCTTTGTGTGCTTTTCCACACTACATATTTACTTTAGGAACTCAGAATTTAGGACCCCACTCAGACTGTGATATCAGAGTAACAACAGTACTTTTCTCAGTACTTTCTGGAAGACTTTCTTAGCTCTTAAGTATTTGTGGTGTTTTATTCCCTCAAGACTTAAAGTAACAGTCTGTTTTGTGTTCTTGTACATGCTCGACACTGAGAGATTTAAAACTTGTTCTTCTGGTAGAGGATTTCTTGAAAGAGCGTGTGGGGGGGAAGTTACGCTACTTAAGAAGTTGTGGTGAAAGCCTTTGAAGAGGTGGTAGGTAAGGAACATTCAAATGTGGCTGGAGGAAATCTTTTGCTCTCGTAAACATCAACAGCAACTTCACAGGCTACTTTGGATACCATCCCCAGGGACGGCGGGCAGGAGGAGAGCTCCGAGGAGGAGATCGGGGCAGCGGCCAGCACTGCTGCTGTCTGTGGATCCCACGGCTGGGAGCTGGGAAGGGAAGGGGATGCTTGGTCAGGCTGTGGTCCCATCCAGAGAAAGCGTTCATGTGAGCTGCTGCCTTCCAGCTGGGAGGTCAAGGTGCTGTAGGAGGCTGGCTAGACCAAAGCCTAGGCCTTAAGTTCAAGTCTCAGCACACTTTAAATCTAGCCTTGCTTATTTATCAGGCTGACCTCTTGCAAGGTCTACTGTTCCCTTCTTTCTCCCTTGGGTTTCTTATGAACTTTATGGTACTGAAGTCCATTTGACTCAAAATTCTTCAATTTGTTTATGACAGCCATCACAGGACTTTGAAAATGCTTGTTGGCTGCACTGCTCCTGAGTGGGTGAAGCCTCCAACAGGACTTCATATGCTTGCTGCAAGAGCCTCTGAAAAGCTAATGCTGCTGCAGGTAGTGATATGGCCGTAGGGTTGTCGAACTGCTGTAAATAAGGCAAAATATAAAGATGGAAAGAAAAATGGGAATTAGTTTTTGGTTGCTTGGCTTTAAGAAATTTCCCTAATTTTGTGCCTTTGTGGTTGATTTGGTGGTTCTTGCAATTCTTTTGATTGCAAATTATTTGATAGTTCTGCCACTCTTCCCTGCTACCTTTATTTTTTTTGAAAGGGTGAAATTGTTTAAATCTTGGATTCAGGGTTTACCGTTTAATTTAGCTAACTGTGTAAAAAGGTACACAGTTGTAGTGGGACGAGATGGGTCCAGAGAAAGAAACAACTGGTTATAAGAAGGGGGTGGCTGTTTTCATGCAATAAGATTTTCACTGTAATGTCTGATACTATTTTGCCTGACACCTTGGGGACAGGTAGGATATTTGTTTAAATACTTTGTGTAGTTTTGGGGGGTTTCCACATCTAGGGTTGTTCCAGCCCTTAAGTGCCAGAAGTGGTCTGTACAAGGAAACTGCGCTGCAAAAATAAATGATGCATTTTTTCTGCATGTAGATCGTGCTGTGTGGGTGAGTGAGAGAGACTATCCATAATTCCTCTGACATAATTAATCCCTTATGCAAGGTAAATTCTTCTTACTGTTTCTTTCCCCTTTTCAACAATATATTAGTTGTAGAAGTAGTCAGTTTGTAGTTAGAGTGTAAAAATGTCATGGTTTGTATTATCCTGTGCAAGATCAGATTAGCATACAAATTCCATAAAACAAGTAATAGTATTGTTCTGGTACTCGGTTGCTGTAGCAAACGATTTTGGGGGCTGGATTTTGTGTCTTGGGCATCTGAAGTGGGAGAACGGGGGAGGATGTATGTTCCATTGTGGTTTCCAGACTGTGGTATAATCAGGATTTGGATAAAAACAAAGTAGGTCACGGCACAAACTTCTACTGAAAAATTGGGGACTTTTAAAAACTCACTTGCAGTGCAACTGAAAGCACCACTTGGAACATGAGATTGGAGGAAAAAGCACCGACCTTCTCCCTCCCCTACACCCCAATCTCCCTTGCCCTTACCCCATGTACCAAACCAAGGGTATATCTATTCTTTTTTTCCCCCTTTTTTTCTACCTTCCAGATCACTGGTTAAAGAATTTCTCTTGCTGGAGGAAAAACAAATCAGAGGTTATACAAAATTGCACAGAAGCAATTCTCCGTAAACCTTGCCTAATGCTTTTCTGAAGACCTTCATTGAACTTTTGACCTCTGCAATGTCATATGACACTTACTGCCAATTTTTCACTGTGTAGGAAAGTATTTAAACTGCATGCATGATTTTTTGATGGGAATTCCTCATTTTCTGCATTACGAGAAAGAGTAAATAGTTGTTTCTGGGTTACTCTCTCAGTATTAGGCCTGAATTTATAGACATCTACTTACACCCTTTTTCAATCATTCACCAGCCTGAGAGATCCCGCAGTTTTTCCTGATGTAAAAGTTTTGCATGCTTCTGAGCATCCTCACCAGCTTCCTTTAGACCTCGTTATAGGGTACTCTGCGCCTTTTCAGATCTATTTCTCTGGCAGTTACCAGAGTTTCACTAAGTGTTAAAGCTGTAGTGAGCTTTGGATTTCATGTTCTACCTTGATCTTTTCCAGTTTTGTTCTACTGATAACGATGAACACTGTGTCTCTCTTCTGGCCACCGCGGAGTAGTGTCCTGAAGTTTGTCAAAGGACCTATTACAGTGATTTTAAGTTCTATTTTTAGTTCTATCTGTAGTTCTTTTAAGTTCTGTTCCCGACTGGAGATAGCCTCTAAGTTACTTTCACAGTGTGCGTGTTCATGTGCAGATGTATTTTCCCAATATATGCCGACTCGTATTTTTCAGCATGAATTTCTTCTGCCTTTCCTATTCCACAGTCATTTACAAGAATTTCATGATGCTGTAATTCGTGGTGGTCAGTAGCTTTGTGCAGAAAATTAATGTAACCAGATCACTTCCAGATTTTCTATAAATGGAGGCTCTGTGCAAAGAGACTGTACGAAAAGAGTTGATAAATGATGATGATTCTTAAATGTTCAGAAGAGCGTAGCTGGCTCTTTTTTTTATCTTCTTCTTTGTTCATTCATGCTTCTGTAGTGACCTGACTGTGGTGGCTGGTTCAAATCTAGTGTGTTTTATCTTTTTCTCGATCAAGTTTTAGGGAGTAAAGTGAATGTGCTACAGCAAATTCTACATGTAGCAGGTATTTGGGGAAAGTTGCAGTTCTCGATAGGAAAGGAACACGCTGTTTGTCTGTCTTCTGCCTCGTTTCCCGTAGTCACTTTGCAACTACTGAAGAACATTGTTTGCTTCCCAGAATTTGAAGAAGAGTCAGTTTTGCCTTCCAAGAAACTAATTTGAAGGAGACTGTCAAGGTTTAGCTGGAAGTGCTGGTAGATACTTGCTGAATGACGAGGAGGAAGAAATGTTTTGTTATTAACTGTTGGTTATTGAGTGATGGTCAGGGCAACTTAAAAGATAAATTATTCTTAAAATGTAGTTGGTGTTCTCTCTATTGTGTGTGTTTAATACTCCAAAAATGTGTGAGTGTTTGTGGTGGATGCATATCAATACAGGCTATATACAGCAGCATTAAAGGCAAGTCTTTTCCTGTAAAGTCAATATACCCGAGAACTGTGGGCATGTAGCGTAGAACTAAATCGCTTAGAAAATCCTCCAAAACCCAGGAAGAAGTGAATTACTGACTTTGATCCAGATTTCTGAACTGGATGTACTTGAAAGTGTATACGGAATTTATAGGAGTAATAAGTTCTAGAAGAATTTGAAACAGTAGAACTTTTTTTTGTTTGTTTATAAGTGGTTAAATAGGTGGAATGGGCCATCTGTGGATGCAAGCAGGGTAGTTGTTAATGTGATGGAGATAAACTAGTATGCAATTTAATAAAAAACCCCAAACTTTTTTGGCTTTCTGCAACTGTGAATGCTGTGTCACGCTTGCTCGCTTGCTTGTCTTTACAGATTCCCTGCCCTGAAATTGAGCAAGCAGTGAGCTGAGCTGTTTTCTGGCCCTGTTGCACTCTTAAGGAAAAGCAGAAGGAAAAAACTGAAACATTTTTACCTTCACTGCTCCATCCAAACTTGTGAAATTGGCTTAAAATCCCGTAAACTCTTTTACTCAGTTGATGATAATGTAGCTTCCAGCACACTAACTTTTTTTTGTGTTTAAACCTTTGCCAGGACGGGAGCAGTTTCATGGCCTCGGGTCTATGTACTGCAGAGGAGCAGCTGCTGTGATCCTCACGTATGATGTGAACAGCCTCCAAAGCCTGACAGAGCTGGAAGAAAGATTCTTGGCACTGACAGACAGTGCGAGTGCTGACTGCATTTTTGCTATTGTTGGAAATAAAGTTGACCTCTCCGATGACTCTGCTTTACCGCCGGATGAAAGTAGACCTGAGAAGTCTGTTGCTAGCTGTGGCTCGAAGGTGCGAAAGCAAGTCCGTGCAGAGGATGCGATTGCGCTCTATAAAAAGATACTGAAATACAAAATGCTAGATGAGAAGGATGTTCCAGCAGCTGAGAAAATGTGCTTTGAGACCAGTGCAAAAACAGGATACAAGGTGGACTACCTCTTTGAAACTGTGTTTGAGATGGTAGTCCCCATAATTGTACGGCAGAAAGCTGAGGGGCCACCGCAAACTGTAGACATTACCGACTACAAGCCAGCAAAAAGGACGAAGTCTGGTTGTTGTGCCTGAACCACTTACATGACAAAAGAAAAGGGGGGGGGGAAATTGTCCGCTCCAGCAAACTGAGGAGTAACAAGTGTTTGCAGTTCACCAGAAAGGAGAAGTCAAGGAATAAATAGATTAAAATGGTGTATGTGAAAAAAGCAAATCTTCTGACCATTAAAGGTTTCTGGGAAGCTCTGTGTATGAAAATGGGAATGTGAGTAAAAATTATGGAGGAAGACTAGCCAGTTTCCATGGGCTCTGAAGACAAATGGTGTGTTAGTACAGTTGGTAGCGACAATCAGTTGAACAGTTTTGAAGGAGTCTGGTTTTTAATGACTCGTCATTTCATGTTGCATGTAAATGATCTGTTTGTGTACTCTCGACGGCTTTCACATGATTATCCTCTTTCCCCTCGCCATTCTAACTTTGGAAGATTGAACACATGGTGCTTTTTTATTCTTAAGGAAAAAAAAGAAAATCCAGGTATAATTTATATTTGTAGCTAATAAATCAATTACAATCTCTATGTCAGATATGACTGTAAGATTCAGAAGCTGAACTATTAAAATCACTGTGGATACATACTATTCATTTGGAGACTTTATTAGTGTGAATTCTCCTTCCATACTGGGCTTTCATGTATTAACAGGCAGCATCACAGCTCTTGCTTCTCTAATTGCAAGTTGTAGGGGGAAGTTTTTTCTTTCATTTTTCTCTTGTAATTCTTTTTAATTGTGGATAGCACAGCTTTTTGGGGGAAGGAAGCCGTTTTCTATTTCGTCTGCATTTTGTAGAGACCTCTTTATGGTGCCTATAGGGCACCACAGTGTTGAATACCTGTGTTCCGTCTCCCTTCCAACTCCTCCATCGTTGTGCCCAGGCAAAGCTGCAGCTTTGATTTTTAGCAGCTATGCATGACATTACCATCTACCTGGAGGGAAGTGAGGACTGGCATTTTCTGATGTGAAACTGGCTAATGCAGGAGGAAGGGAAGTAGAGTGCCTTTTGTGGAGTAGAGAGGCGCATGAAGGAGCGCTAATGAGGTATGTGGTTTCTCTCCTGGCTGCAATAAAAAGGAGGGGCTAATACTCAGTACTGCTCCTAGAGTTTCCCAGCTCTCTCGACTACAAAGAACGCGTGCAGTGACCCAGGAGCTCACACTGAGACTCTGTAACTAGAGTGAAGAACTGCTAGTTTGAAAAAACAAAACAACTCCTCCTCCCTCCCAAAAAACCCCTCCCAAAACCCAAAAAAACCCACCCCCAAAGATGCAGCTCGCATCAGTTTCCAGTTCTGCAAGTTGTTGTGTGGGGGCTCCTTCATCTTCCTATAGTGCTTCTGGCATAATTTTCTAAAACTAAAGGGTTGGTTGTTCCTATGCTTTGTCATTGCCTTTCTCTGTCCCACCCAAATCATAGTTGTTTAGTGCATAGAGAGACAATTCCTAAAAGAATAATGAATTAAATTATTACTAAGTATATTAAACTTTTTTGTCAAAAGCATCTCCTCTTTAGCAACTTGCTGCGGAGTAGTAGCTTTGTTTTCTGCTTTCAAGTTTATGCACAGTACACGTGTAGTGGGGAAGAATGGCTCGAGAGGAAAACCTCTGTACATTTAATCAGAGAATAGTTTGGGTTGGAAGGGACCTCTAAAGGTCATCTAGTCCAACCCCCCTGCCGTGGGCAGGGACATCTTCAACTAGATCAGGTTGCTCAGAGCCCCGTCCAACCTCACCTTGAATGTTTGCAGGGGTGGGGCATCAAAAAAAAAAAAAAAAAAAAAACCCCAACCCCCCCCAAACCCCCCCCCCCCCCAAAAAAAAAAAGCATCCAATTCCTTATATCTCGTTGGCATCTACCTTCTTTTAGTTTAAAACCATTACCCCTTGTCCTATTGCTACAGGCCCTACTGAGGGTTGTCATCTTTTGGATTATCTAGGGGTTTGCAGTTTAACACCTGCTAATCTGTCGAGAGACTTAATTGCACCTGCCCTGCGGTATTTAAAACTGTGTACAGTTAAAAACCTAGCTATTGCCAAAATTCCAAGGCCAGTATCTAGTCTTCCCTCAGGACTGGGAAGAGACAAACAGGCTACAACCTCAGTCTTGTTGGTGACCAAAGCAATCTGCCAACACGTCTGTGAGAGGTCTGCCGCTGGCTTTGCTGCGTCTGTTGACAACTGAACCTGCAGCACCCGCTGGTTGCAAGGTCAGGCTTTTGGGAGATGCCTGGGAGACGTACACCTAGAAGGTACAGAACAGGAAAAATAGTTGTAAATTTAACATCTAACACTTCTTAAGGTATAAATATTTGCAATACAGTTGCACCAGCATTTGATTCATATGAGATCTTAAGGAATTCTTACGGTCTTCCCAAAAGCTCCAACTTGTGTGTTTTCACTGAAAGAGATGACACAGGAACCAGTCTTGCGTGCTGCGCTTTTGCCCTTAGGGCTACACTTGTCTGGCATGATGTTCGTGGCTTTTTAGTGTCGCTGGCTATTGTTCCTTGAGAAATGTCTGGGTTATGATGGGTTGTCACTCGGCCAGCCTGTGAGAGATCATGGGGTTGCACAGCAGAACCTGGGAGGCTGTGTAATACACGGGAGCTATTGATAAGAGGTCAGGAGGAGATCTGGATCGCTTAATGTGCATGCCAGCTCCATTTCCTTACTACTTTCTGAAGCCAGATTGTGCCTTCAAGCAAAACTTGAAGGTTTATGGAGTTTGATGTAGGATTTTTTTTTAATACTTATTTGCTAAGTAATTTACTAGTAATTTAAACTCTGCTGTACCTGAGCTCCATTTTTACAGCCCATTGTTGATGCTCCATCTGCTGCAGCGGTGCCTATGCACGTCTGCAAGCAATCCTTCGTGCCTGCGAGCATTATTAGAAAACACAGTTCAACCCTCAGCACTGAAATTGCAGATTTTTTTTTTTTTTCTGTTTAGTGGTGCTGCGTGTGTTTTTCTTGGTGGGTTTTTTGTTTTTTTTTTTCTTTTTTTTAAACAGCATAGAGGAGCAATACAATATGGCCTGCTCTTGTGCTTGTTAAGTGTCCTACCATGAATTCATTTATTTCCCTGTTGCTTCTGCAGGTGCATCCTGATATCCCAGCACTGCTAAAGGCATTTTTTTGCCCCTCCCCCCTCCCATTTTACTGGAACAGTTCAGCTTGGCTTCTTGACAGGGAGGAGCGGTGAAGCTGCAGGGTAGGGACTGGCAGCGCAGGAACTGCACTGATGCACACTTTTCTAACGCTTGTTGTCTTAATAGCCTCACAACCTAGCAGCCGATGTACTTTTAGCATAGCAGCTGTAGGCTGGGCCACGAGTCAAGCTGGGCCAGCGCTGGGACCCACGTTAACAGCGGCAGTGCCATGCACCTGTTTGATGCCAGCTCCTCTGCACCCCACCGGCTGTAGCAAGAGTTTTCCTCCATCGCTGCGATGTTGCTTTTCCCGTTAATGACCTCGGGGCGCAGCCTGGAGCTGTGCCAGTCATGGCTGTGCTGCTGGAGCCAGGTGGAACCCCTCCCCACCAGGACTAGTGATGGCAGGTGAAAGCGGGGACCCAGGTGCCTCTGCCTGCCCTGCCTGGGAGGGGAACCTCATTTCACAAGTATTTATCCCCCCTCCCCCCCCCCCCCCTCTTTTTTTTCTGGTTTCTTTGAATTTTCTTGAACAGTGAAATAAGAGATGTTATTTTTGGCCATGCTGGGTGAATGTGAGCTATGGGCCTGCCTGTGTCTGAGGTGATGGCCAGGCCAGGCTGTGGCTCGAGGGGGAGGCAGGGATGGTGGGGCGAGTGGGGGAGGACCTGTGCCGGGCTGGTTGGGAAGGTCCCATCCTGCTTCCTGCCCCTCGCAGGCGCTGATGGTTCAAGAGCGAGGTTGCCATTGGCCCCTGACAACCTCAACAAGGCTTCGAGTCTCGTGGGGGCCACGAAAGGAGGCTGAAACTCCCGGGTGCCCGTGGGGCAGGCAGAGCTGCTGAGCTACCTGCTTCAGCATAGTTACGCCCTTGCCCATATCGTGATGGGAAGCACCACTGCTTGTTTTTGCTTCTCCGCTCCTGGGTCGTGGGGCACAGTGATGTTACTTGTTCCCCTCGTCCAGCACATCTTGCACCGACGTGTGCCTAGTCCCTAACGGCTGGGAGGCCGGGCGCCCGGTCCACCTCCGCGGGTGGCTGTCCCTGGGGATGCTGCTGGTCCCCGCCCGGTTACCGGGGCTGCTTCTGACTGTACTGGGGCGCCATCAGCACATCAGCAATGACCCCCCAGCCTCTCTTCTGGCAGTGATCTGATACCTTCTGTTGCGGGGTCATGTTTACGGCTTGCCGTTTGCTAATTTTCTATTTCTGGCAGCCGTGGACAAGCCCAGTCATGTAGGGTGTGAACAAACTCGGCTGATCTGGTCGATACACTCCAAGGAAATAATTGGTGTCAACTGATGTCGCTATGTTGACTTCGCTATATCTGTGCTGATATACTGATGCACTATTACCTGCAGAAGGGGAATATAATCTCATTTACCTTCTCCAGGCTCAGCAGCATGTTATACTTCAGCGTGATTTCAAACAGGAGAGTGTAGGAAGCAGACAGCACGCTTTGAAGCAAAAGATTTTACTTGGTCAATGCCAGGCAAAACACTTCTTGTTTTTATATCCTAGGCTGGAGCACTATAGTTCAGTAAAAAGATTGTTTTGTTTTGCTGTAGCTGAGTTATTCTTGTGTAAAAATGTTTCAAATACAACAAGGCAGAGAGGAAACAATCTGAGATGTTCCTGGAGTGTGTGGAAGACAACTTCCTGACACAGCTGGTAAGTGAGCCTACCAGGGGAGGTGCCTCGCTCGACCTGCTGTTGACAAACAGAGAAGGACTGGTGGGAGATGTGGTGGTCGGAGGCCGTCTTGGGCTTAGCGACCATGAAATGGTAGAATTCTCGATTCTCGGTGAAGTAAGGAGGGGAGGCAGCAAAATTGCTACCATGGACTTCCGGAGGGCGGACTTTGGCCTGTTCAGGACGCTGGTTGAGAGAGTCCCTTGGGAGACCATCCTGAAGGGCAAAGGGGTCCAGGAAGGCTGGACGATCTTCAAGAAGGAAGTCTTAAAGGCGCAGGAGCAGGCTGTCCCTGTACGCCGCAAGAAGAACGGGCGGAGAAGACGACCGGCCTGACTGAACGGGGAGCTTTTGCTGGGACTCAGGAAAAAAAGGAGAGTTTATCACTTGTGGAAGAAGGGGCAGGCGACTCAAGAAGAGTACAGGGATCTCGTTAGGTCGTGCAGAGAGGAAATGAGAAAGGCAAAAGCCCAGCTAGAACGCAACCTGGCCGCTGTCGTTAAAGACAACAAAAAAAGTTTTTACAAATACATTAATGACAAGAAGAGAGCCAGGGAGAATCTCCATCCTTTATTGGATGCGGGGGGGAACATTGTCACCGAGGATGAGGAAAAGGCTGAGGTACTTAATGCCTTCTTTGCCTCAGTCTTTAGCAATCAGACTAGTTACCCTCAGGGTACTCGGCGCCCTGAGCTGGAAAACAGGGATGGCGAGCAGGATGAACCCCCCATAATCCAAGAGGAAGCGGTCAACGACCTGCTACGTCATCTGGATACTCACAAGTCTATGGGGCCGGATGGGATCCACCCGAGAGTGCTGAGAGAGCTGGCGGAGGAGCTAGC
>NW_008824651.1:454892-466868 GCF_000699105.1 Pygoscelis adeliae
CTTAGGGACATGGTTTAGTGGACATGGTGGTGTTGGGTTGATGGTTGGACTCAATGATCTTAGAGGTCTTTTCCAACCTGAATGATTCTATGATTCTGTGAACTTCTTGGAAGTGGATTCTGGAATCACAGAATCGTGGAATGGTTTGGGTTGGAAGGGACCTTCAAAAATCATCTAGAGCAACCCCCCTGCCATGGGCAGGGACATCTTTCACTACATCAGGCTCCTTAAAGCCGCGTCCAGCCTGACCTTGAACACTTTCCGGTGATGGGGCATCCACAACTTCTCTGGGCAACCTGTTCCAGTGTCTCACCACCCTCATCGTAACAGATGTCCTCCTTCTGTCCAATCTGAATCTACCCTCTTTCAGTTTAAAACTGTTGCCCCTTGTCCTATCACTACAGGCCTCGGTAAAAAGTCTGTCCCCATCTTTTTTATAAGCACCCTTTATATTTTGAAAATCCGCAATAAGGTCTCCCCAGAGCCTTCTCTTCTCCAGGCTGAACAACCCCACCTCTCTCAGCCTTTCCTCATAGGAGAGGAGGTAAGAAGCAGTTTGAATAAGTCAGTTCCCCTCCATGTGGTGCTCTGGTTTAGCTCACAAGGTGAAATCCTCTGGCTGCTGCAAGTATTCCATGTGTTTGTGTGTGTGAGCTCCCTCCCCTTCTCAACAGTGATTACTGATTAGGTTTGGAGAAACATGGGTATAAGTACACAGACCTGAAGCACATGACGTACACAAACAAAGCACAGAAGTTCAAGTCTGCTTGGCACCTTGTGGGTTTTTGTGGTTGGTTTGTTTTTTTCTTGTACCATGCCTGTGCGTTCAACTCGATGCTGTGCCGATACCACGCTGAACAAACTTGTTAAGAACAACTTAACGTGAGTCAGAGAAAATTAAGAGGCAAAGCAACTGTCAGAGGAAGACCTACCTGCTAAAGTTTTACGTGCAAAAAAAACCCATTAGCTGCATAGGAAGATTAGGCAATGTATTAGCTATGAAAATCTAAAGTTTGCTGTTGTTGGCATAATCTGGTTTTTACAGATTTGTATAACCTCCACTTGAATTCTCTTAAAACACTGGATGTCCTGCATTACCAGAGTTACCATGCTGTAAAAATCACAAGTGATAACTGTGTGATCATCCCACAACCACTGATGTCTAGCAACACCTGGAAGAGGTAAGTTGCTGATTCTTGGGTGTTTGTTACTGCCATGTGTAATTTAAAAGAACTGGCAAACGTGGAATAGATTTGGCTCACGTTGACTGCAATGTTTTCAATTCAAAGTATTTTATTTAGCTGAAACAAATACTAGCGTGATTGTTTGGGGGCTGCCTTTCAGAGCTACGGCATGGCCAGAAAGCTCGTTTCAAGCTCAGGTAATTTCTCTGTTTATGGATGTATCTAATTACATGGATAATTAATCTAGGTTAGACGGTGTGCTAGCTAAGAACTTCAACTGAATTTATACTTTATATTTTTTGCAGAGGTAACACTTGTCAAGTTTGGTTAATGTTGGTTTCCTGAGCATTGTAGAGCATGAATAATATGTTGCTTTAATCTGCAACATCACAATTTATTGGCTTAAATCGTTCTTCCTAACAACAGATGAAATACTATTTCAGTAGTTCACCTTAAACGAGCAATTTTAGAAACACAGCTTTCCTCTTGGATCTTTTTAAGTGCCATGAAAGAAACAAGTGTATTCCTGGTTGAAGAGTTTGAATTTCAGTGGAAGGAGGTTTCTGGTAGTGCTTTTCTAATTCCTTAGGTGCAAACAAAGTAATTCAACAAAGCGGTCCATATGCATTGTATAGAAAAACACCATTTACAAAATGGAAATCATCAACAAATAGAGGTGTAGAAAAAACCAGGTTTTATTTATGATACAGTGAGGATGGAATGTAATTACAAAAGCCAAGAAGCACCTGAAGCAGGAGCGAGGTGAACTGTTGAAAAATCAACTGTCATTGCTATAAAAGTCTCTTTGATTTCAGTTTTAAGCATTCAGGTATATAATCAGACTACGCGAATAGGAAATTTGCAGCTGATCCTTCCCTCCCCCCCCCCTTTGCAGTAGTGACTGACAACTTTGGGCTAAATTGCTTCTTTCTACAGAAGGAAAGAGCTAGCCATTCTGGCCATTTATCAAGCCTGGCATGCAATGACTTGGTTCTCTGTGGGAAAAGATGGCGCCAAATAAATGCCTTGCTTCCTTCCCCTTTGCTTTTGCAAGGGTGGATGTGTGCAAGCTGGGATGGTGGTCGTCCCATTGCCACGTGTCCCCAGCTGCCGGGACAGCCTACTTTCAGACAGACAACTGGAAGTTCTGCGTTTGAAGGACACGTGGCATTGAGCAATAGGCTCTCCTGCAAAACCTACCCTATGCGCAATAGCCGCTCCAACAGTACGTGGTTAAAATCTGTTTGTGATCAGTGGCTTGGTTTCAGAGAGGAAAAGCTGCAACGCAAAAACCACTCGGTGCCGCTGCTGTGTGGGCAGTGTGGCACAGATGAACGTCCACAGCACAGTGGAGCAAGAGGCCTTTGTAATGATCCTTTGGCCTGGGGTATGTCTAGAAAAAAATCATCAAGCTCGTAGAATAAAATGCTGATCTTCATCATATAGTCTCCTAATCAAAAGAGGAAGAGTTGCATTTTGTGGTCACTATGTTTGGGAGGCCTGTGGGCTTCTCTGCTATTGCCAGTGGTGAAGTGCTAAAGCACGGTGAGGCTTGAAAAAACCAAATACAATAACAAGATAATTGGTTTGGGCGTGTTTGAAATGTCCAAGCATAAAATACTAAAATCAAAGTTAGGTTTCCATGCTGGGCACAAGCACCTTCCAGAGCACATTTTCAGTATTTTGCAAGGGTTTAGCTCTTTGATCACCCTGTGTTAATTTACAGAACTGCGGCTGTTAGCGTTCACTGTTGTGACAAATACCGTAAATAGAAAAGATACCCACTACATTTACCTTAAGAGAATATATGTATCTGACCAAGGTAACCATTTATTATTGAAGTTGTTTTGGTGTTTCAAAGCTGCGAGTATTTGTATCATTTGGCAAATGACCTAATGTTAGACTAGCAAAAAATGTATATATACGGTATAGTAGGAGAACACAGCACTAGATCCGTGTGTTAGACTTAATCTGTGTTACACTTAATTTGCTTTTACAGACACTTTTAAAAATTAATTTTCCATTTAGCTTTTGAGGTAATAAGTTAAAAAAGCACCAAGATGACTTATTCAAATGTCTAACCATCATGGAAGGTTTCACTGTATAAGAACTACACGATAAGCAGGTTCCTTATACTGTGAAAGACTTCTATAAATTTTTCATACAGACTTGACATCTGCTGATATGGCTTCGGATGAGTCCTGCCTTGAGTGTATCTGCCGAGGGCTTGCTTTGGAAGGGCTGGTCGATCGTAGTGAGCCAGAAGCTGTATTTATTTGCAAAGTAGTGACAGGTTCCGCGCGCGCCGTTGCATTCGATGAAAGGAGTCGCTCTGAAATCTTCCAGGCAGCTCCCAGGAGAAACCAGTGACTGTCCTCCACCTTCATCACCAGCAGCAGTGTGCTAAACAAGACAAGGAGGGCAGCGTTCAGAGTACAACCTCGGGCAACGCTGTCAAAAACTTACACGTGGGAAAAGAGAAAAACCACTACAATTGCTCTTAATTCTTATTTCCAGAGCAGAGAGTCGGCTAATCCTGCAACTATGTAAGGCTTAAGGGTTTGGCTATGCTTTGGCTATACAAAGGCGCTAACTCATATGTTGACGCCACTGTAAAATCTTCTGACAAACATCTTTTCTATAGTTAAGATTTTCACTGTTGGAAGTCTTAGAATTGGAGAATCATTTAGGCGGGAAGGGCCCACTGGAGGTCACTTCAGCCAGTCCCCTGCGCAAAGCAGGGCCGACTCCAAAGTTGCCCTCAGTTGCTCCAGGGCAATAATTGTTGCTCCAGGGCAATGTTAATACCTCCAAGGATGGAGTTTCCACAACCTCTCTGGGCAACCTGTTCCTGCGTTTGATTACCCTCACTGAGAAGAACTTTCCACCACATATCTAACTTGAATTTCCCTAATTGTAAAGTCTGTCTTACTCTGCATCATTCATGAGGAGCACTGTGGAAACAAAATTAGCTTCTACACAAATAACTAGTTCCCTCTATGGCATATTCTTTGACAGCAAATTACACCAAAATCACGCATCTTTACACCACTCAACTGTTACCTTTGACACACGCTGTGGTAATGGACTGAATGTTACTTTTCTTCTGTCAAAGGCATTGCTAACAAAACAGGCATTTCCTCTGTCCCTTTAAGAGCCATACAGCTGCATTTTTAAGTGAAGCTGTTTAATTTTCTATTAAAAACGGAAGGAATTTGCAATATAAAAGAAGGCAGCTGGAAAATAAAGTTGCTAAATAGTTTTGTAAATGTAGGGCACATCCAATATGTTTGCCTGCCTGTGTTTTGATAAACACCATACTAGAAAAGTGCAATCTGTAACTGGCTTGGTTTATGCTGCGAGAGGCCCACTGTGTTCAGATAAATGAGTAACAGAAGTGGCCACCTTTTAACAGAGTAAAGGACTCTGATCTCTGGCTGGTGTTACATGTTGCTGAGGTTTACATAGTTGGTTTTATAAAAAAAAAAAACCCAAAACAACAACTCCCTCCCCCCAAAACCCCTCACCCAAACCCCAAAGCTGCAGCCTACCAGCTGGCTTACAAATCTGCAAGATTTGCTAAGCTATGAAGTTCAGGCGCAAAACCATTCTAGCATCCCTCTGCAAGAACAAAGTTGTTAAGAAGCAGCATAAACGATTACAACTTTGAGGCCTTTGCAGTTGGAGCTGGAAAGCAGTTAGCAAAAACTGCACATGCTATTTGAGCCCTGGCTTGGGAGCAGTCCCGCGTGACAACCTCAGGACGAGCACTGGCATTCCTACGCTCAGCGTACAAGCTCCAGCTCTATGCCTGTAATGTCCCTTCCTGTATTGGCCACGGCCTTTTATCCTTCTGCAACGCTTATGCTGCTCTACCTCTATAGGATGCGGGACAGTGGAGTGCCCTTGCTACGTACGTGACTTCTACGGCTGTTTGGGCAGGAGTCCGTGATGACTCCCCTCATGATTGTACCTTACTCAGGGGAAGGAGGTGACAAATTTAACCCAAGGAAGTAAACCAGTATGTACTCTGACATAACCACAAGTGTGCTGTACTTCTTCCATAGCTGCCCGAGAAGCAAAAATGCGTACACCGAACACTTCGTTTGCTCCGAACGCTAGCTGGGAAAATGTGAACTCTTCTCACTCTGTGTTCCTTGGTGCTGGCAGACTTTGTCCTGGCAAAAGGTTCTTGCTAAGGTGAGAACTTTGCTCTTAACAATGCTCAGTGTTCACACAGGGCTTTGCAAACATTTAATTAATCCTTGGAATTCTTCTGAAGTAACTATGAGATTGGTATCAGGGCTTTTTACAGAAGCAAAAGAAAGGTCAAACATAGGGCTGGTCAAAAATTTGACCTGCCCTCTCAAAACGTTTTTTTTTCCCCCTGTAACTAAACGAAAAATATCAGATTTCCCTTTATTTTCTGAAAAATTTAAGTTTTTGGCTTTTGACAAACAAATGGTCTGCGGGTAAGATTGACTATTGTTATTCTATGATGTTTTCTGCCAGAGAAATCTTATTTTTTAAACCCTGTTTACTTCAGCATTCAGTCCAGTCTTTGATGAGTTTACAACGTGGGCATACTGTTTCAGGTTTTGACTCTCGTGTACATCAAGCAAGTCAGAGAAATTAGCATCTGTCGGATCATTCACTAACACATGCTAGCTGCTCTTTACCATGTGAAGCCCTCCAGTGCTTACATGATCACTCTGTACAGTCTTGCAAGAAAAGCAGGTCAGGCCCTTCAGTAGGTCTTCCACTGCGCACCTAACACTAAGGTTTTCTGTAACATCCCATTTCCTAATTATAAGATCACAAGATCTAAGAGATCCTATAAGCCGTGGGATATACAGCTCAGCTCTTGTTGCCATTAGAGATACAACACTGAAGTTTAATTTTAAAAACAACAGGAGGCTGTCTCTCTTTCCAGATTAGGTGAAAGACTTTGGCTTCTAAATCTTCGACCAAACATCAATGATTTTAAGCTTCCAAAAGAAGGGGAAAAGTTTTGGTTTTTTTTTTTTCTTTTTTCCTCCAGATCAGCTTCTTAATAATGATGTACATAAGTCACTCCCAATCTTTAGCTGTCAAAATGCTTTGTAGGCTACTGTCGCACCTCAGTGCAATTTTATTTGCTAATCCACAGCCATCCCTGTGTTCTGCTCCAAAGCACTGTTTTATACATAAAGTAAGGACTCCAGATGCTAGCCTGACAAGAGGCAATTTTCTCTGCAATTCATGGAAATTTTGTTTCTCCTCTTCTGCTTCCTAGAAACCAGTTTTGTAGTTCCCTGGTTCCCCAGTACGATGCATGGTTTTAGTGTTGCTGGATCTAAAACAGAGCAACCCTCCTAGTATCTAAGACTCAAAACCCAGTGCCCCACAAAACATGACACCGGAGAACAAATACCATAAGGAAGGAATATCCGATCCACAAACTGCGCCAGCCTTCAGGGCAGTGAGGAATAGAAGCTTCTTGGCTATGGACAGCAATTGCCACAGCCGGGGCCTCACAAACTGAGCAGCGACTGATATATGGCCTAATGTCTTCTTCTGCCACAGGCATCATTGGAAGAGGTGCTGTAGTTGAGAGCCAGTAGGATTTATCATTTCGATTTGCATAGTAACAAGTATCCCCAGGGTTACAGTAGAGGAATGGCATAGTACTAAAACGAGCCAAACATGAGCCGGCCAGCCCTGTTAAAAAAGAAGGAAAAAAAAAAAAAAAGAAATTATGGCAATCATTCTCGCAGAAGACAGTGCACGTTTTCGGTTTCCTGCTCTTTCCCAAGCACGTGTCAGTAAAACCCTGCGGCCCAGAATGTTTCGCTGGCTTTACAGGTCCCCTTGAACAACACCAATGACTTGCAGGAGCTCTCTCAGGGGCACTCTATGCAGACATACAGTTTTTGTCTTCTCATTTAGGTGTTTCCTAAGCCTGTTTGCTGAAGTCCCAGCTTTCCCTAAGTTCTTTTTTTTTTTTTTTTTTTTCTCTTTTCAGCCAGAGAGATGGAATTGAGGCTGCTGCCAGCAATACCTGCACATACCTAGATCCTGGTTGTGTGCTTTCTCTTGTCCTTCAAAGTACAGTAAGCTGTATCCACTCCAGAGTTTGTTCATGCCAACTGGGCACATTGGCTCTTGATCGGACTGGCTGTGCTTCACCAGCAGGTAGCCCATGCTAACGCTGCGACCCGGCATGCCTGGCAGCCCGGGGCTACCAGGGCGGCCTGGCTGACCTTAGAAGAGGAGGGGAAAAGAAATAACACAACTTAGTTTGTGCTTCCACAAGTGCTCTGATGCTAGCTGATGTTCCAGCTAAGCTGCTGACAAACAAAGCTTAATTGCATGATGCCTCTTCTTATGGTAAGTTATTGTTAAAAGAGTTGTAGTTCTAGGATTATAGCAGTTGTTTTTGAAGTAGATGATTGGTGCTAGATCAGGCTCCCTGGTTTCTAAGATGATGTATTTCACTATCAGCCAGGGAAAGTCACATAGAAAGTTCTGATGAATTTGAGCATACTTTGTACAACACAGATGAGCGTATTTTTCCTTTAAAATGTTTTCTTAGTCCAAGATTAACCAATGGTTTTTGGAATTGCTTGCATTTGCTTCATATGGTTAAAACTATGCTCTGCAAATACCTTTTTCTCTGTGTACTTAGCTAATTAAGATAGTAATTGTTCTGCTCTTTGATTGGGTAAGGACACAGGTATTTCTTTTACAAATACATCATCTATCCAAATATCACCTACCCAACATTCATTTCCATGAATGTAACTGTTAGTAAAACACTAAGCTGAAACACTTAAGAGAAAACCAATACAAAAATACACTCAGATCAAAACAAACTCACTCACATGAGTGGACTGACATCTACAGCTATCAAAACTTACTCCAAAAATATCGCTTTAAGATAACTCTGTTGCAAGTTAGTTACTTGTCCCTTGTGAAGAAGCTGTGAAGACAGAAACTTTCTCTCTCCTCCCCTCCTCCCCATCCAGTGATGTAAGTAACTACAGAACAGTTTATGGCAGTGAAACAGGAAAGAGGGAAGAAGTGCTGTGCGACATCTCTTACCTTCAAATCCCACTGGACCCTGAAACCCTGTTGCTCCTTGTTCACCTCTGGAGCCGGGAGGAGCTGGAATGCCACCCCTGCCCTGGAATCCTGGCTCGCCAGGTGAGCCTCTGAAACCTTGCACCAACAACGGTTATAAGCACAGTGACTGCAGCGATATCAACATGCTACCCACTTTGTTAACATGTGCTCTGCTTGCATATGTTTGGTCCTATCTGGCAGGTTTACCAATTTACACTAAAGGCAAGATCCTATGGTTCTTGCTCAGGCAAAGAGCACTGACTTCATTGGAAAAGGTTGCTGGGATCAAGACTACATGAGCCCCACAACCCTAATCTTCCACTCTTGCTACCGCCACGCGTCTCTGATGAGGCTAGTAGCAAGAGGTGCGCTGCGTCGGGTCCACGCATCACTAACACTACATTCCCTGGGTTGATAGCTCACCCACAAGGATGTGCACATTTCCACTAAAGTCGTTCAGTCTTGATTTAAGTGAGATCCATATCTGGTGTTGCTTTGGCTATGTGAGTGTTGTCGAAGTTTTCTCCTGTTTTGCTTATGTTCTGAATGGTAGGAGGAGGAGGAAAGCCAAGCCCTAGCTTTGAAAGACCGAAATTTGACTCTCCTTTCCGACTTAGAGAATTTAAAGTAGAAGAGAGCCAAAGCAGTGCTCTGGTGGCCTCACTCTGCTAAGGGGAACTGAGCTTTCACTCTGAGTGTGTGATTCCTACCTGGATCGCCTGGTGGACCCTGAGGTCCCATATCTCCTGGGCTTCCTTGAGGTCCTATATTTCCACGGAGACCCGGTGAACCTTGCTCAGCAACCAGCCTTGGAGGAAGAGGCGGCAGCCCAGGAGAGCCTGGAGGGCCCTGAAAGCCTGTGATTAGAAGCAAGATGAGATAGTTTGATTAACCCCCCCTGTATGTTCCTTACCGTGCTTTCACCCACAGGTATGTTGCTGTTACTTGGCTGCATATGTGAGAGAGGGACTGTGGTCTGCAACTCACCCACCACCTTGGGTACAGCAGCTGTATTTATTATATACTGGGGGAATGTCTGTGAGTATGGGGATTGCCTTCTCTTGGACAGCACACAGATAAGCAGAAGGAAGTGAATGATGCTACTGCTCCCTAATTTCTGACACAGGAAGCTGGGAAATTGCCCCCAAACAGCCAACAGCTCTCTGAGGCGCAGCACCATCTTTCGGTGGGCTTCAGGAGTGAAACCCGTCTATACCATCATACAAATACATGACGGTATAGACGGAGTGAAGGATTTTAAAGATATTTCTAAATATCCAGTATGTCTGCTCTGGAAGATTAGTTTAGATCAGGAATTCTTCTCTTTTTTAACCCCGAAAGCGGCTCTGATTTTGGAGTTGGCACCTCATACAAAATAAATTCATAAAGGCAAAAAGTTGGCTACCCAGGTTAAATTCAGGCATCTGTCCACTGGAATTTGCCAGGGGTCACACAGAGTCATGCAGCTGGAGAGGACTCCGGAGGTCACCTAGCCCAACCTCCTGCTCAAAGCAGGGCCAGTTAGATCAGCTCTGTGGAGCCGCAAAACGAGTAGTTCAGAAAAGAGTCACGCATCTGACTGCACTTACTCACCAGTTACTCCTCTATCCCCCTTGGGTCCGATAGGTCCCAAATCACCTGGAAATCCTACTGTGCCCATAAAGCCGATGACACCTTGTTCACCCTTACGACCTTTAATGCAAAATGACAGGTGGCATTAGTGCATTTCAACACAGATCAAGTGAGTGCAAAAGTCCTGTTATTAAAGCCGCTGTAGCATAGGAGGTTCCCCTGCCCCCGGCCAAGATCAGCGTTTCCCATCCTTACCTTTTGGTCCAGGGTACCCAGGAACGCCAGGTGTCCCTGTTGATCCAGGATCACCTCTACTTCCTTTTGGGCCAATTTGTCCACTCACACCTGTTTGTCCACTTTCTCCTTTGCTTCCTGGTGGAGCCGGTATTCCGGGCTGCCCCTGTAGTCCTGGATAGCCTGTTTAGAGCACATACAGGTTGTAATCTGTTTATACTTAAGATGTGGGCACAGGGGAAAATAACAGTACTATCTAATTGTATCCCATCAGGGTTTATTTCCTTAATTTAAGCAGGGAGCTAATGCTTAGCTCCCCAATAGACTTATTCAGCACTCCCGCTCCTGCTCTCAGGCTGGCATACATTTCTGCTGCGGTGGCAGAGGAATTGGAACATGAAGCTCCCACAAAGCACAGCGTCATCTCAAGCAAGATTTCAGCAGAAGTGGGATGCCTGCTGAGGTACAGCCTTCAATGAGCTATTCCTTCCCCAGCAAATGCCCCACTTCACTTGGTGCCTCCCTGCTTCATCCTAAATTCTCCAAGTAACTAGAGAGAAATCAGGGAGCAGCGAATACCTGACTCAGTGCCAGGTGGTAAATAAGCCAAGGACTTACTGTTCCATGTATCTTAGTGCTTCAGTTGAACATCTGGATACAAATAACTACTTCATGCTGTCTTGGGAATTATGGGAACAGCTTCTTTTTCCAGAATTACATATTGCCTGAAGCTAAACCTGGCAGGTTTCTCTTCAGTTACCTCTGCTGCCTAAGAAGACGTTTGGACCTTGTTTCTGAGGAGAGAGGGACTTACTAACTAGGGTTTTGAGTGGGGCATCTCTCGTGCTCCCTGTTGAAGTTGGATCACGTGAACATGAATGCAAGATGCGTGTGGCAAAGTAAGAGCGAGCCGTGCCTGTCTCACTGTTCTGGCTGGGAGATGGTGTTCCTGTTCCCACTCTCCTGATTGCTTCTGGTTTTATTTTTTAATCCAACGGCTGCCTGGGGAGTGGGAATCAGTATGCAGAGTTAGGCCAACTAATGTTCTCTTTCCATTTGGAAACCTAGGTATTTTGTTGGTTTTCAGCTGGTTTGCCTGTTGTAAGTTTTTGCTGAGTTTACGTAAAAATTTCCATGCATCACATAAAGATGATAGTGGGACACCTGCAACTTCTGCTACAAGCTCGTCATTCACAGTGGCACTACAGTGTGAAATGATTGTGCAGTCCAATAAGCAGCCGGTATATCAGCCTCTAAATGTAGAGAGAGACAGAGTGGCTCTTTCATATGCGTGAGGGAGGCAGGCTCAAAGCACGGAGTTTTAGAGAGAAGAGCTAATGCTTTCCAATGTAACTTAGTTTGCATGGTAATTTCACATAGGAAAATTTTGTAAATGATTAAGAAAATATTGTGTAGACTTGCAAGTCTGCCACAGACCTCAGATTTTAAAGTAGTAAATTAGCATAATGCTTCTGAAAGTTGTTAAGAGAATTCTGGATGATTAAATCTGTTATTTGCATGAAAATCAAACCCTTCCATCAGGACAACCTGGAGGAACTGCCTTTTGCGTTCAAGAGGTCTGTCCCTATTATCTTATGTACCATTAGTTCTGTCCAACAATTATTCATGCAGTTTAGTGTTGCGTTTAATAGCGATATTTTACTGAATCAAGACAGAAATAACAATGACTGCTGTTGCTAACTCAGTACTTAATCTTCTATTGTTGTCTGAGGGCACAACCTTGTACTTAATCTTTTATTGTTGTCTGAGGGGAACAAGGCATGAATTACCTGGCACTCCATCTAGACCTGGGGAGCCTTTATCACCAGGATATCCTGATATATTTGAAATCCCGGGAGGCCCTGGAAATCCTTCCTGCCCA
>NW_008824651.1:466904-472048 GCF_000699105.1 Pygoscelis adeliae
TCCTGAAAGGAAGAGAAGAAATAATCAGTACTGCAAGGAAAACGCACAATTGCAATTATAAGGACTCACCTTAGACTAAGTATGAAGAATGGCATTTTCAAAATGGAAAGCACCTGCAGTTCCCACTGATTTTTGTTTTATTTTTTCAGATGATGTTGTGGAGGTTTTTCTTAAAAGAACCAAATACTAGTTCTGTGCCAAAGCTCTCTGGATAGCTAATTACATCTCACTGTGTGGAATGCTAATAATCTTGTGTCTGCCAGGTAAAAGATTATTTCAAGATACGAAGTACTCAAAATATCCTAGGTATATTGAAGCAGACAAGAAAGCAGCTTTGTTCTTCTGTGTCCTGCGGAGTCAGGGGTCACAGACACTTAGGGTTTTTTTGGGGTCAGTTAAAACCAAAGTTTGAACCCACAAAGTTCTCTATAGATGAAAAGTGTTAAATGGCCAAAAATCTGGCCCAACAATGACAGATTATTCTTTTAAGTAGATTCAAGTTGTCAGGAAGCCACAAAACTCCTTTTGTTTATTCATTTAAAAAAAATTAATAATATTTAATTCTGACAAACAAACATGAATGAGATATAAGTGAAACAGCTGTTTCTTCCAGGGCTTGATAATAAATCTCTGAATGGGTTTGAGATGGCACACCATGTTAATAACAACAAAGCGTAACACAAAAGAATAGGAATGAGTCATTGAACCAAGAAGGCAAAGGCAGTAAGGTTTTGTACCTATGCCAGTCCTTAATCCTTTCAGAGCCAAAATGTTGGAAAACTTTTTAAAAAAACCCTGTAATTAGTTGATTCATCTGTAACATGAGTCTGGTGGCTTCCCGATGGAAGAAGTGGTGGTGAACCATACTGAGATAAGCGCAGCCCGCTAAAACAAGGTAGGTCTGAGCGGGAAGGCTGTACGCTCACATTGCACGAGGGGTGACGGTACGAGTAAAGCGCTGTGCTTGGGAATAGAGCCCAGGAGGGATCAGCAGGACAATCACACATTGATGGACAGTGAGGCTTTCAGAAGAAAGGTAAACACTGACGGATTTGCAACAAGAAGAGAGAAAGAAAAGCCATAGTGTTTGTGTAACTGGAGCCTCATCAAAAACATTTTGTGAGCTGATGGCTGAGAGTAGGCTCTGGCATTTGCAGCGTGTTGAGCTCAGTGGGTGCTACAAGATGCTGCTACCATGGGGAAGGACCCAGGCTGCCCTGGAGGGGCTGGCTTGTCCAGCATTGGGCAATGCACATAGCTGTTTCTGAGCAAGGGCTGGCTGAGCTGCAGCACTAACTCCAAACAGTGACCTTCCCCACATCAGGAGCTCTCCTACACAACTGTCTACACTGTACTGCCTTTTGTGACATCTCTAACACCCACAGCTGAAACAAACAATAATTAGATCCCATTCTCCAGAATACAAACCTGGAACACCTCTGTCTCCCTTCTGACCCGGAGATCCTCGGCTGCCTTCCACTCTGCTCGGCTCTCCCGCTTCCCCTTTGTCACCCACTGCACCCGGGAAACCTGCAGAGCCGTAGCCATCCGGACCTGTTATGGAGTTGTTCAAAATTAAGACGAAAGCTGAAATGTTTCCGCATGTAACAATGTATCAGCATGCTAACGTACACGTATAGAGCATGTGGATTTACTAAATAGGAGCCTGTAATGGCTCATTGAAAAAATGGCTCATAATGGGAAAAAAAGGCCTTGAGGCTTTAATTTTATAAGAGGAAAGAAATTATGATTTGAAGTTGTGTTCTAATCCATCTGTGTGGCGTGTATGAAGTTGTTTGCCAGAGCCCACAGTAACGAAGCAAATTCCACATTGGGCTTTGGATGACACAGTTAAGAAAGTCACATCGCAAAGATCTGACCGACCAAACTTGCAGCCAAGACAATGTTGTGCCTATGAACAGGCAGAATAAAAGTCTCATTTACCTGGTGATCCTGGTAAGCCCTTAGTGCCTGGTAAACCATGCAGTCCACTGATTCCTCTTAAGCCAGGCAAGCCTGTTTTAAAATTACATTCATGATTATCATACTAGTTTCTATGAGTCTCTATATTTTCCTAGGCAAAAATTTCAAATGCTTGAATAAATACTATCCTGTGTTAAAATCTTGTGTATTATATGCAAATTAATTCATTACAATAAGCTTATTATGAAATACACCACACCATGGTTTTGTGATTGACAAATTTTGTTATTATCCAATAAACTCACTACGAGATTTTTTTTTTAAGTATCTCTGATCCGTCTGGTAGCATGCCATTAGTTCCTGTCTTGCTGCCACAATTTTGTTAATAACCATTTAGTTTTCTGAACTCCTCAAACCAAGACAATTATGGCATAATTGTAGGCTCTAAATGATGAGCTTCTATAATGAAACTCTCTTCAGGAGAAAGTCACTCTGTGAAATTTAAAAAAAACAACAAAACCCTTACAAAATGTCTAATAGCCGCTGCTGCTGCTGTTACAGGTAAAATTTATCCCATCTATTTGTACCTGTCAAAGTGTTAAGTGTGATATTAAAGCTAGACAGGTATCTCTAATCAACGGCCAGAGCTCTGGAGGACAATTCAACCTTCACAAAAATAAGTGTCTGTCTCTCTCTTCACTGTCTATAAAGGTGGCTTTCATAACCATATTAGCTCAGATTTGATGCAGATTCAGATAGATGAATCTTACTAAAAGCAGGGCAATTTCTGGTTGTACCGTAGAAAAAAATCTGCTTACTTAGTGTATTAAGGAATTAGGTGGCAACCAATGAGATTCTGCATCCTGTGATACAAACAAACAGCTTTATTTTAAACTATCACCTGTATTTTGATAGCAGAATTCTGTCTGAGCCATAAATCATTTATCCTTAAAACCAGACATTGGATCAGTTCGCAGTTTTTGATGGTGATGTAGGACAAGTATATTGTTTGCTATCTAATGCCACATTATAATATTCTAATACTCTATATCACTACTCTTGCTGCATTTTAAATAATTTTTTGGTTTTTGTTCCCAGCTGTCATGAAAAAATGAAAACGTTTCCTGAAAACTGCTTTCCTGGTTGAGGGAGGTCATCAGCAGTTAAAGTGAGCTCAGTAGACACCAGTCTTTCAGAAGCCATAAATCAGAAAGCAACCGTGTGGGTCTTCGTTAATGCACGTGGACTTTACGAGGAATAAACGATTACTAGAGGGAGCTCTGCCACTCTGAACTGCAAAAAGCCCCCTTTCTTCTTCCTCACCCCAAAGGAACAATAGCAAGTGCTCACACTGAAATGACTGAATAGCTGAAGCTGTATGAATACCTGCTTGTCCTGGTAAGCCAGGCCAGCCGTGAGTTCCCTTTTCACCTTGAAATCCAGGCGTTCCGGGGCTTCCTTGCTGCCCTGGGGCGCCAACCAGTCCTGGCAAACCTGCGCGACGACAATGAGTCATTGCTCATGAGCGTCCTTAAAACCAATAGCCCAAAACATGGACTTGTGCTACCTTCGTTCTCCCAGGTAGCAAAATGAAGGCTTTCCCCTCCTAATGTCATTGTATGACACTGCACCGCTCATCCAAGTGGAAGAAAACGAAAGAGAGCAAAGGTAGGAGAGGCAAGGTATAACAGAACAATTCATTACAAACTTCAGGTTTCTGGCAACCTCAGAAATACAGTGGGGTCCTCCTATTAAAATGATAATTTTACTTCTATTGCCAGTTACAATAAGTAATTTCATTTATGTGCACCTCAGTTTCCCCGTCTACCGCATCTGTTTTGCCTTTCCGACTGGAAAGCTGATCGGACAAGGACTGTTTCCCAGTGAGGTACCTACCAAAACTGCTCCAGTCTTGGCTGGAGTTTCTAAGCCCTATAATTATATGAGAAATGTGGAGGAACTGTTCTGAAAGAGCATTTTCATGATCCTCCTGCAATAAGACATGATCTTAAGCCCCGAGTTTATGGTCCAGCCAGAGCTGAACCTGACTTCGGTTCCCCAGTACTCTTGTACAGTCGGCCGATGAGCCTGGCTGAAAGGCTCCTGAGTATCTGGGTCCTGGGGGATACTGACTTCATTTATGGCAGAAAAGGGCACTGAAAAGCACCTCCCTGTAGTATTGAGACACCATTAGAATACCTGAGTATGCCAGCAATACAACACTTTGACTGGACACGTGATCGCTATAAAAAAGGTAAAACTGGTATGAAGCAGAGTCAGGCTTTTGCAATTTCCTCTTAGTAAGTTTTACCATGAGTTCCACATCCTTTTCACTGCTCTTTACCAACTTACAGAATGATCACCATATTAAAAAACTTAATGACTTTCTTTCAAGGGAAAAGAGATTTTTTTCTTTCTCTTAAACAGTTTTATTCTTTGGAGCGTTGAGAAGAATATTTTACCTTCCTGTCCCACAGAGCCAGGGATACCCTGCGTGCCCTTGAGGCCTTCAATGCCAATGAAACCAGGATCACCGCCTTCGCCTTTTTGTCCTGCACCTCCTCTTGTGCCTGGAAAACCACAAAGCCAGTATATTCTTTTAATAATCTCTATACGACCCTAAGCTAACAAACATAATGTGAAGTTGGCTACTGAATGGGTCTTGCCACATAAAGGCATTCTTCTAGTCAGGGTGCTTGCATAATCTGGGAGAATGGATAGTCGTCTACAGCATGCTGGCCAAACCATCATTAAATTTGTTTTTAAAAGTACTCCCCAAATTATGTGCAATATGACACTGATGTTCAAGTGTGCTGCAGGGAAATTTTAATACATTACCCAACTGACCCAATCCAAAATCGACCTGACTCTGCTATCCCATCTTCCATAATCATGGCCTGATATTGCTCCTTTTGTCATCAATGGCAAAAAATTATATAGAAATGTTTACTGGAGTTGCATGTGATTGATGTTTACTGCTATAACTGTACTTTCAGTTGAAGAGGTAAACGTAGCGCATACTCATTTCAATAAAGAAAAGATGAACCTCTTCAGGAGCTGTCATGAGAGCACAGGTTCAACAGCCATCAAAAGCCCATGGTAAGCTCCCCCTCCCTTCCTCTGTGGACTTTAGTATGTGAAAAGTAATACATCCAGAGCAACTGTGAAATTAATACCTGTTAAGCCTGGCACACCAACTTCCCCTTTAAGGCCTGGCATTC
>NW_008824651.1:472096-490396 GCF_000699105.1 Pygoscelis adeliae
ACCTATTTCAAGGAAAAATGAACACATAAGCGGTAAGGCTTTAATTTAAACAGTATTTCCTGTTGTTTCGAAGGAACTGCAACTTCTGAGGCAAAACTCAGTAATCACTATCTTTCTAGAATAAAAGAAAGGGGAGTAAGTTAAAGAAAACCATAAAGTCTCCAGAACAGCCACCCTCCCTGCCATGGATGGATTTATCCATGGACAGTACATGTTGCATGAAATTAACAGTATTAACTTTTTCACAGCCTCCCACATCTACAATATCATTCTGTAAGACTGTACGAAGACTCTTTAAGACTGAAGACCCCCTAAGACTCTTCAGAACTTAATGTTGAGCATTTGATGGGTAATGAATACAAAGAGCACTCAGATGAGAGAACAAACTCACCTATTTCACCATGTGAGCCAGCAGTACCAAAATGGCCTGAAATTCCTGGAGTACCCTTTTCTCCCTATCATATGATTGAAAACAGGTATCAGTTAATGAGGATGAGTATTTATTCAACCTTCCAAGCAGCACAGTCTGGAAATATTGAAAAAAGGCTATTAAATTTACCATTTTTGAGTTTCCATAGTACTTTATAGAGTCATTTGGCTGAAATCAGTTAAACCAAACCAGTACAAACGAAGGGACAAGTTATGTTTGCAAAGACTTAAGTTTGAAATTGAGAACATGCTGTTACACATATATGGTAGTGAGTCCTGCAGTCCTTGGTTACGAAGAAGTCCTACTGAAATCTAAGGGCAAAGCTACCTGAGAAAGGAACAGAGTTTTTGGCTCTCTTAAATAAATGGTGTCTGTGAGTCTACTGTCAGGCCTTTTGTAAGAGTTTATTTCTTCCAGTGTAACTTATTTTGCAGCCAAAGCGAATCACGGTGGATTACCCTCTAGGAGCTGAGATTCTTAGATTCTTTTACTGTTAGATCAGTGACAGTGAGTAATTTTTGGCAGTGGTACCATCAGTCCTGGGAGAAAGGGAAGAGTAAGCCCAGTGCTGAGAATAATTTTTACCAACCGCTACAGCAACAGGACCAAAGACCTAGAAGGAACTGTCTGGGTCCTCATCGGAAAAAAGCTGGTGCATGAAATTTGGACATCTCCCAGTGAGAAAAGAAAGGAATCTGCTTAATGAACGTTGGAGAGATCAAGCAAAAATATTTGATCTATTTATTCAATTTTTATTGCATTTTTATCTTTGCACTGTAGCTGTTCAGCACAATTTCAAGGGGTGAATGCCACTCCCTAGAGAAGCTTAATGCCAGCTCAAGGACACCCTTATTCCCTCACGGGCATGAACTCACCCTGCCTCCTGTGCTGCCAGGGAAGCCTCTGATGCCAGGAGAGCCGGCTTGACCAGGATAGCCTTTCAGACCTGTCAGCCCTTTCGTGCCGATGTCCCCTTTCACACCGGCCACGTAGCTGGGATGCCCGGGGGACCCTGGAGTTCCTGTTTTTCCGGGAACGCCTGGCATTCCCTTGCTACCTGCAGGCAGGGAAGAAGAAAAATAAAGAAGACTTAAACTATTAAAGCTGGGAAGGCTGACACGCAGCTGCTTGTGTGTAAGAAGTTTTCCTGCTAGTGGCCTTCTCAAAACATGGCACCATGATGCGCTAGTACAAAAAGGCAGCACACGCGCGCGACATAACCCCGCAAAGCTTTCCTCAGGGGTGGCTCTGTGAAACGCAGACTGGAGCTCAGCTTTCGCTGTCAAGAGATTTTGCTGGGGGGGGCTGCAGCACAGTGGTACGATGAGCAGTGAATATTTAATATGGTAACTGAGAAAAGACACCAATCGATAGTCCTGAATGTGCTTGCTTTGTTTTGCTGTGACCACTGACCTTTTAAGCCAAAGAATCCCTTCGTGCCCCTTTCTCCAACATCTCCTTTTTCACCTTTAACTTCCATCATCATGCTGGGCTTGAGCTTTGGGGGTTCTCCTGGGGGGCCTTGATCCCCACGGTCACCTAAAGGGTAAAAAACCCAACCATGTTACAAAAAGCTAGTCAGCAGCACTGTGTTGGAAAAAGTGAACAGAAGAGTGAATTTAGCAAAAAGGGGTTAATAGATAATCTTGCGCAAGCTATGGAAAATCCACTTGCATAAAAAGTTACCTGTGTCACTACAACATGTCAGCAGAACAGTCAAGCATAAGAAAACATGAAAACTGAGTTAAACTTTTGTACATACAGCCCTGGGGAGCTGGACCCAGACTCCTCTGTGATAGATAATATACCTCTCAGCAGATCAGTTAGGTATCATGTGCTTATAAAAAACCAAAAAGCACACTGGAGAAAGCACAGAAAAGTAGGTTAGTTCCAGTGAAAGGGAAACTCTCAGTCAAAAAGCCTTGGGCGAAAGAAAGTGTTTGGATTTGTTACCAGCTATTTTGTTCCTTTTCTTGATTTGAAGGTTAGTGGTGACATCAATAAATAATATCCTGAAGGATGGACCCAAATAGACTGTATGACTGTCATTAGTTCTTTGTGGGATGCAGAGACAGGCCAGCCAACCAGACTGGTCTCCTGTGATCATGCACTGTCTTATACTTCTTCACCAAGACGAATATTTGCACTTTTCATCGCAGGGGCTGTTTTCACACTTGCCTTTTGCTCAGACCTCCCCTGAATTACTGGGAGCACTGTTTTTCTCTGAATTGCAGACCGTTTTTTCTTAAGTACCTATCTCAGGGTCCCTAGAAAGAACATTTTGGCCCTGTGGTAAAGCGTGTATTTAAAGATGATTGTATGCAAAGAAAAGAGGACTCAGTTACAGTTTTCATTTCACTGATGATGGTATCAACTGACATGTTTCTGACTTTTAACTACTTAATTGCCTGGTTTTCTGCATATTTCAGTGCC
Source organism: Pygoscelis adeliae (assembly GCF_000699105.1). Lineage (NCBI taxonomy): Eukaryota > Metazoa > Chordata > Aves > Sphenisciformes > Spheniscidae > Pygoscelis > Pygoscelis adeliae. The sequence goes on from NW_008824651.1 coordinate 474,960, forward strand.
TTTACAGTGCAACTGGAGCAAAATCTGAATCTTTTCCCCCAAACACTTTACACTTCCTGGGAAAAGGCTCTGTTGAGTTCTGCACATGCCCAGAGGTGCCACTATCTGAGCTCAGCTGAATAAAGAGATGTCTGTCTCCAACCTTAAACATGTAAAGGTTCGCAAAGAAGTAACCTTTCCCTGGGCCTAAAATCCAGGCCTCTCGGCCAGAGGCCCATGTGTGAAATAGGTGGAGGAATGTCTGAGCTAAATTTACCATGTGAAAAATGTGTCTTCTTTGTCTTTGTGTCCCTGTAAAATAGTTCTCCAGATGTGAAAAGCAAACACACTAGTACCACCCATAAGCAAATACCTTTAAAGCCACGTGTGCCCTGTGAGCCTTTATCGCCCCGAGCCCCGAAGAGGCCAAATTCTCCTTTGATTCCCTTGATGCCTGGTCTTCCTTTTAGGCCTGTCATGCCTTTGAAACCATCAATGCCAGGTGAACCTCTTGAGCCTTTAAAGAAAGAAGGGGAAGAGAACTGTTACCTCACTCAGATTTCTGCAAACTAAGTAAATGTGAACCAGCAATGCATGACTAAAATGATATGAAAACTTCAGTGCAGCAGTACCTATTTTTGGGTGCCTTGGTGCCTAGGCAATCTGCAGCTCTAGATCAGGCACCCAAGCTCTCTGAGAGGTAAAGAAGAGCAGGGGGACACTGAACTGCCTCAACTGGCCAAGCGGAGATGTTGTGGAGATGACCAGAACTTAGTGTCTTCTGAAAGATCATTTCAACCCCTCTCCTACAGATAAGCTAGAGAAAGGTACCTAGTTCCACGCAAGGTTTTTAGTCAGCCCGACATGTAGAGATACAAATCATGGGTCTAGGACCGGCTGGCCCTTTCTCACCAAAAATTCCCGTACTCCTCTTCTCTAAACAAGAGGATGCTGTTTTACACGGGTCATACTAACAAATAGATCTTCATTTCTCTCAAATGAGAGCTGATCAGTACTCCAGAGTTGTCCTAGGAAAAAAGTCCTATCTTTCCAACTGATGAAATTGCAACACGCATTTTTAGGCATGCACCCCCCTCTTTGTGTTTAACTTGGCTTCACATGGCATTGAATCCTGTTGAAACTCCCTGTGTGATGTAGACAACTTGCATTATACATAGCGTTTTCACAGCTGGCAAGTGAGAATCTCACCTTCTTTATATGTAAGATTAGTATCCTGGTAAAAGCCAACATTGAGGTCTTGTGTCTGGCATAAGAAAGACACAACTGCCAGCTTTAAACAACTTTAAAGCAAAGGTTTGGGGAAACATCTCTTTAATTTCACTGACAGCCAGTGGGACTGGGACAAGGGAAAGACTTTTGGAGGGAGAAAAGAGTAAATACTGTATATTTTTTAAAAGGAGAAATAAAACAGCCATTGCCCTTCTAAATAGGGCTGCATGTCACAAGCCAGCATTTTGCCAAGCACAACACAGGGGAAAACAGACAGTGACTTTGGAATATATTAGGCATATGACCCTAATTCTTCTGTTTTAAACAGAGGTAGCCCAGCAGAGAACGTGTCCTGTTCATCTCAGCACATAACAGCTTTAAGCAACATTACTTTTTTCAAAGCATCTGTCCAGAGCTCACCTTTCTCTCCTGGAAAGCCATCCATTCCACTTATGCCAGGGGGACCAGTCACACCAGGTATACCTTGTAATCCAGGGTAACCTGTTTCACCTTTGTCACCAGCCAGACCTTTCAGGCCCACGGGGCCAGGAAAACCTTGCTCACCATCTTCTCCTCTAGCACCAGGTGGACCTGCCATGTGAACAGGGAGATTAAAAAGTGTTTGGACATGCATGATGATTTCATACAAGGTAGCTCAAGAGGGAGAAAACTGCTATCCTACCAGCTTCATGTTGAGGGGGGGAAATTAGGATTTTTTTCAGCAAAGAACTGCAGAAATGATTATAAAGACAAAGCAGCTCATCAATGCAAACCAGTCTCACTACCAGCTTGGTTCTGTAGCAACTCCCAACAGGACCTTCCCCTCCTTTTTAATTTAAGAATTAAGCCCCTTGTCCATAAGACTACTCCCATTTGGTAGCTCCCTTCTCTCAGTCTGCCACCAGCAAGCTCTGACCTGGCTTGGTAGGTGGCTATAGAAGGAAAAGCAGCAGTTCTGCCAGTGAGGACCATCATCACCCCTACTTCCCACCTGTGATGCCAGCACAATTTGCAATCACAGTGTCTGCACTATCACTGTCGTTTCCCTGGCTGGGAGTTAAAGTGTGGCATGTGCCACAACCCCAAGCTTAACTTTCCCCTGTGGAAACTATACAGTTGCCCTGCTACAGAGGACTGGCAGGAGAAGTGACACAGGACAGCAATACTTCCTCACCAACAGGTCCTTGAGAGCCAGGCCCACCACCTGGCCCAGGGTTTCCTGGTGGCCCTGGGAATCCACGCGTTCCTGGTGTTCCTGGCAATCCCATCAAACCAGGGAGACCTTGCGGCCCTGGATCTCCTTTGGGTCCTGGCAAACCTGGGTTACCATCTGCTCCTAAAATACCATAGTCATGCATTAGTGAGTGTAAATATCTAGAGAGATGATTATTACATATCACTTCTGTGTATGCACTAGTCTTTCAGGGTATGTTTTTCCTCTGAAAATTCAGTGAGAACAGGAAAAGCAAATTAAAAGACTGCTCATTAGTTTTAAAATAATTGACATTACCAGTACTGATCTCAATATTTGCATCGGAAAAGTTGACTGGCTCTTTCAAATGAATGGAACAATTTGGCACCAGGCAGATATAGATGGAGCAGGTCTCTTCCACTTTTCACCCCAATAATTCTGTAATTCCTGATCTCTCTCCTGATCACATACATCTTTGTAAGAATTGAATCAAGCAGCTGACTGAACCACTGAAATAATGCTCTATAACTTTTCTAAAACGTGATAGGCAGGAATGGGAACATTTAAGGCAGACGGTGGGTTCTGGTTTTGTGTTATTGTTCAGAAGTTTTCAAGTAAGGTCGTTACAAGGCATTGTTGTAAGATTCATACAAATTCCTAAGCAAAAAGGCCCTGATTCTACAAGACTTATTGCACTGGGTGAAAACTTACATCTCTACGAGGTAAGAGCAAAGGGTGTCAAGATTCAAAAGGTAATGATGCCTGCTTTGCATTCAGATTGGAGAAGCAGCAGCGTACAAGACCTCAAAAGTACATGGCACTTAAAATCCAGGCCAAGTGGATCTGCTTCTCTTTATTCTCTTTATAGCTAGAGAAGTGGGCCTGTGTGAACCTCATGAGGTTTAACAAGGCCAAGTGCAAGGTCCTGCACCTGGGTCGGGGCAACCCCAACTCCTGTATCAATACAGGCTGGGGGATGAAGGGATTGAGAGCAGCCCTGCTGAGAAGGACTTGGGGGTACTGGTGGGTGAAAAGCTGGACATGAGCCAGCAATGTGCTCTCGCTGCCCAGAAGGCCAATTGTATCCTGGGCTGCATCAAGAAAAGCGTGGCCAGCAGGTTGAGGGAGGTGATTCTGCCCCTCTACTCTGCTCTGGTGAGACCCCACCTGGAGTACTGCGTCCAGCTCTGGAGCCCTCAGCATAAGAAAGACACGGACCTGTTGGAGCAGGTCCAGAGGAGGGCCACAAAAATGATCAGGGGGGTGGAACACCTCTTCTATGAAGAAAGGCTGAGAGAGTTGGGGTTGTTCAGCCTGGAGAAGAGAAGGCTTCGGGGAGACCTTATTGCAGCCTATCAGTACTTAAAGGGGGCTTATAAAAAAGATGGCGGCAAACTTTTTAGCAGGGCCTGTTGTGCCAGGACAAGGGGGAATGGCTTTAAACTAAAGGGGGGTAGATTTAGACTAGATAGAAGGAAGAAATTTTTTACGCTGAGGGTGGTGAAACACTGGCACGGGTTGCCCAGAGAGGTGGTGGATGCCCCATCCCTGGAAACAGTCAAGGTTAGGTTGGACGGGGCTCTGAGCAACCTGATCTAGTTGAAGATGTCCCTGCTCGTGGCAGGGGGGTTGGACTAGATGACCTTCAGAGGTCCCTTCCAACCCAAACTATTCTATGATTCTATGATTCTATTCAGGTTTTACATCAGCGTAGGTCCATTGGCTTGACTGTAGTTAAGTGTGCTTTATAACTGAGATCACATAAGGTGAGTTTTCTCAATAGAATACAGGCTTTAGCTCTCCATTCTGAGGGGCTAGTAGTTAAAGTGGCATAGATGATATAAAGGAATCACTAGCCACTTCATATAAAACTAAAAAAAAAAAGACTCACAAAAATTCACATGATTTTTTTGGAGCCATTCTGCCAGAACTGTAAAATCAATCAAGAACAGACAAACTAGTAATGCTTTTTCTTTTCAGTGTACTTATTTTTTGTTATTATTGAAAACTTAGTTCTACAGAAATGCTTAGAAAGAATGTACAAGGTCACCCAATTTTTTTTTCCTTTTCAATCCATGTTTCACCTTGAATTTATTCCCCTCTTCAGAGGTGTTAGTGATGTTTTCTGCCTTTTCTCAAACTTGCCAAGTGCCACAGAGCTGCCTTCATCTCTTTCCTTCACTCTGGGGCTCTACTGAATGTGAAACCAGCTCTCCTCACTTCAAATAACTCACATAAGATGATGCTCTTCTTTTCTTTTTTTATTTGTATTGAAAATCATGAGAAGAGTCTCCAAAGCAGGTTCCTGTGATATACCTCCTTGCTTTGAGCTAGTCACACAATTATTACTCCTTTCTCACTTCCACAACAGGGCAAGGGGGTAATCAGCAGTCCTAAATTTAACTGTGTGTCCAAATGCTAGTGGAACTGTGTAGCAGGGGATGCGTAATTCCCACATGTGCTTTTGAAAGCCCTCCACAGAATTCAGAGAGCGACAAAGTCAGATTTTGTGGAGAAACTATGGTTTTCTCTGTTTTCTATAGGGAGTTCAGTGTGTTTTTTAAGCTCTGTGAAATAATGAAATAAAATGAACACCCTGAAGTTATGAATAAGTATATAATGTTATCTTTTTCTTGTTCCTGAGTGCCCAAAGACTGACCAGGTAAAATGGCTTATTAACATTTACTAAACACTATGTTCTCTTAGTTAAAATTTACAAATGCTGCACTAGTGCAATGTGCTATTCTGCAAAGCCATGTATTATCCAAACAACTTCTGGCATGGGAAACAATCTCAGTATTATGCAGTATGTAAGTGAAAATTCAGGATAACAACTATATCACCATTCCCTTAACTACAGTGGGAAAAATTAACAGTACATCCGAACACAACAAAGATGAGCAAAATCTGGTTCTCTGGTATCCTATTGTAGCTGATGTCATGTAGTGCAATGTGAAGGAGTGCTGGTCATAAGCAATGGATCTCCAGAAGGTGTTGGAGGAGGAGCCAGGCATATTGGTAACAGTTGAGGTAGACGGGGAAGGGATGGAAGATCATCAGGCACTGGGATTTGATGCTGGGGTCCTCAGTATCTCCAACGCATCCTAACACGGTCTCTTACTACTCTCACGTCTCTATAATTTGGCTACATTTATATCACACTCTTACTCAAACATTTCTTTATTTGAAGTAGCTGTTACCTCTAGTTCCTGGTATTCCTTGATCTCCTGGTGAGCCTTTCAACCCTGGGAAGCCAGGGAGCCCGACATCCCCTCGGGAACCTGCTGCTGCTCCTAAAACGTCACCAGGCAAGCCCTTCAGTCCTGCCGCTCCCGGAGCACCAGATTTTCCTGTAAGGCCTGGGTGTCCCTGCAGTCCAGGTAGACCGTTCGGGCCCCTGTCTCCCCTGGGCCCAGTAAAACCTATAAATAAAACACGGATTAGGCATCACAGGGTTCACTACAAATGGAGTTCAAATCCTAGATACACCGTCATAACGCCTTTTATATTATTGTAATTTCCCCTAGTTCTTAGCAGAAACCTGTAGAATCAAACAAAGTGTTAGATAAATGTTTTTAAACCATGTAGCATTTATAAGAACATTTGACCAAATGTGGAAATCGGCCGAAGTTACAGGTGACCCCTCAGGATACCTAGTGTCTGGGTGATAAAACATCCACAGCTCCAAGCACAGTTACTTCTGTGCAACTATTTTGACATGGCTATTGCAGCATTTTATAAATGTCTTTTTCTGTAAGGGCAAAAAACCAGTTCCTGTACACAAAAACCTGGTTTGATATGCAGCAGGGGTAAGACATTTCAGGGAGTCAAATTTGAAAAGATAAATGAGGAGTGAATGCATATTGGTACACTGGGAAGACCTGGGGGGGTTGCCCAGATGGGTCATTGCTGTTGCTGTTCCCCACACATCTCAAGGGCCCAATGCCAATTGCTTCATACTGTTGATGAAGGAACGCCACCGTCCCTGTCCTCCACGCTGTAGGTGAATGACTGGGAGGGCACAGGCCTCCATTACGACAAATGACATGGGAAAGGCTTCTTGTGGACTGGGAAACTGGACCTGGACTGGAAGTTAAGTCCAAGCACTGGTGAAAGACTGTATGGAAGACTGCAGAAAATTGGTCTAAGTGCTGACCACCCTGTGGCCTGTGAGCCATATGGTGTGGGAGCCCTAATTTAGCATTTAGAGCACTTTGCAGAGCTTAGCAGAAATACAGGTTCATGGTCCTGCCCTGCGCTGCACAGACCCATGTTTTATGATGCATCCCTTGCCTGTTGACCAGGACATGCATCAGCTCTTCTTTTGCTTTCTCTTTTGCTACTACAGATGCTGTAGATGAGCCTAGAGAATACTTTCAGGTCGTGTGCTGCCTTAGGGTGAAGCAGCACCTGGGCACTGGATTTGGGAACGTTTGCAGCCCTTTGGTATCTATGAGGATTTAGGACTTGGAAAACAGACAGATGGAAAGAATTTCTAAAGAGCTCCTAAATTAAGTTGCATCAATGGCTTCTGAATTGTGCTACAGAAAAAACTCAGTGCCCATTTCTCTGACCAAATTAACCTGGTCAACCACAGGGAAGTGGTAGTTTCTGGCAGTAACTCTTGCTGGACTGACTGATGATCCATGAACATACCCACTGCAGCTTATATATGTGTGCAGAGGCACTATTTTAGGCTCATCTGACTTACTATCTACGAACAGATCAACTATACATGCAATTAATTGATGTGTCTTGAACATCCTGGAACCTCTGGAGATATACAGAAGCCCTGGGATTTAATCTGTACCTATTACAGGCTAGCATAAAATATGACAGGCACTGAACACCTGCAAACACTGTTTGGAAACACAGCCGCCTATGGGCAGGGTGAGTAGCTAGTACCCTGCCTTTGATATGTCCAGTATAATTTATACTAATGCTGGAAGGAGTTAAATACAAATACTAATACTAGTATTTTCTTCCTTTCTGCATCATTATTCTGAGTATATTCCATTTGGAATCTGAAATATCTTGTTATTGAATTCCTTTATTTCTATGTGAACTTCATTAATTTTTACTGTCACATTTATCATTTTGCACTATAAAGCAGATTTTAAAAGGCTGGCATCTATGTTACTTCTCATCATTATAGAAGTTGCAGGAAATCCTTTTGGATTTGAAAAGTAGCAGTTTTGTATAATGTTGTTTGCACGTGGAAGGGAAGATAAGTGAAAATGTATCTGGAATCAAGTTTTTGTGTTTCAGTGACTGTAGTAAAGAGGTCAAAAGTATATGAAGAACAAATAATTATTTCAAGATACCTGGAGGACCTGGGAATCCTTCCCGACCTGGATCACCTCGTGTACCATTTAGCCCTGGGTATCCCACTGGACCTGGATCACCTGGGAATCCTCTTGCACCTTTTGCACCTAAATTATAGAAAAGAAAGTAAGAAAGTGTGATCTGAACAAACAAACCAGAAATATGCATATAATGTAACAAAAGGTAGTGGTAAATATCATCATGATGTGTTTCCGGATGCAAAGATGAAACTTTTTTTTTTAAAATTTAATGGGACTATACTGTAGCTCTTTAGCAGTATTCAAGATCCCAAGACATGGACAAAAAATCTAGGCTAAGTGCTCTTACAAACATGGATTAACCTGACTTAAAGACTAATGATATGGAGACTACTAGGGTCAAAATTATTAGTCTCACAGACTTTTGGATACTTTTAATATTTTGTAAATTAAGGCTTTTAGCTTAAGGTCAAAAGGCAAAGAATAATGCTCAACAGAAACGGGCACAGATGAGATGCTGTAGGAGGAACAAATTTTTCCCTTCCCTGCTAAACTGATCACAGAACAAGAGCAGACTGGTTTAGATAAGCACGGAACAGAAATGTAAGGCTGAAGGTTAGATCTAATCATCCTAGAAACTGAATACAAATTAACTAGCCTACTTACTATATTTGTAACAGTACAGGTCTATAGCTTCGGTAGTAAAAGAAGGGCTGTGCCCTGAAAAAGTGTTCCTCTGGCACTGAACTCATCTTCATACCGAGTTATCTCCTGACAGGTAAAATGAGACCTCGCTTCCTTGTGATGTAGTATTTGACAGTTGGGTAAGGGCAAATATTACTGTTTCTTAACATCTCAAAACCTGCAAGCATTTCGCAGGATTCTTTTGTTAAGTTTATAAAATTATATTATTTATTTCTTTTTTTCCATGCAATAGTTTTATTACATGAGTCTCAGTAATTCATTGTATTCCAAGATCAAGATTTTTTGGTATAATTCTTTGAAAATAATTCCTGTGGAATGCTTTGTTTCCCTACCCTCCCCAGCTCCTCGAACTCTTTAGTTCCCAGCACAGGCTTGAAGGTCAACAACATGCTTTAGCATTTTAAGTGTTGTTGCTTAGCATCACCGTGAATTACAGCTAATTTATTTATTTATTACACTGAAAACAAATTTCTCCACCTCTAACTATGACAAACCAAGGAAAATATTACTGGAATTTTGATACTTTTTTCCACTTCAGTTTTCTGAATTTCCATTATTTAACCATGATTTTTTGCAGTTTTAGCTGTTGTTTGTGAAGGCGAGAAGGAAACCTTTAAAAAGACCACAGATAAGGTGCGCGTAAACAGCCAATGCAGTGTGAATAGCATTTTCCCAGTGCTGTACAGGACAATTGTTCTCTCCCGTATACGAACAATAACTTCTTAGAAAGCAGTTAAAGGAAATATCCTAGGCTTTCAGGTCTCAATGAAAAATTCTAATGTGCCTCTTACCCAAATAGCATCTTGGTCTTGTTTCCCATCTGTAATAACTGACTTCCATTCATTCTTTTCAGTATTGCACTAATTAAAAAGCCGTGTTAGAGAAAGAAGGCGGCAGATGGAGAATGCAACCACTGCTTACCACATATTTCAGTAACTCATTATGTGATGTTAGCTGGTGTTAACATGTTGTGCCAAACAGTGGTAAGAAAAAGTTTTTATTTTTGACCAATGTTTAGCTTGCAAGCACTTTAGCTGTATGTTTGAAACAGAAAACAACTTAAACATTTTATTCAACAGCGGCCACGTAGGTCTTGAGACTGCTGAATAACCAGGATGTAACTTAGGGTGGGCTGTGTATGTTGCCAGGAATTTCAAAGGAACACAAGGACATGAGGGTGTGAGGCTATAAAGGTGACTCCTTGCTTGATACACTGGGTGCCACCAGCACCTAGGACACTGAGAGACTTGATTTTCTATAGCAGAGCTTCATTCTGGCTGAAAAGAAGGTGGAAAATCTTGTGGACAAAACCACATCACTCTAAGCAGACAATAAAAATAGTGTAAAGGAGGTGTCGGTGCTTTTGTGTCAATCCAGATAACGTGGGTAGGAATGATGCTCCAGGAAACTACATTGAGACAGCTACGGCAACAAGAAGCCACGGAAAGTTGTAAAATGTGTCCTGTTCCTCATGGGTTTCCAGCTCCAGAACAGCTTCAGGTTGAAAGGCAGCTAGGAACAGTTCTGCACTGGGCTCAGCAAGGGGCCTTTTCCAGTTTTTAGAGGGAAGGGATGCAAAACAAATCTTAAAATTACTAAAACATACAAGCTGACAGAGAAAGATTTGTTAAAGAGCTAACCAAGAGTACAAAATATAAAACACAGGAAAACAGCGTCACTGTTACAGCAGTCTTACAGCTAGGAGTTAAATCTGACTGTGTTCGCTGAAAGAAAAAACCTCAAGTTCATGTGAATGAAAGAATAAACGAATCATCATACTCAGAAAAAAAATTACAAAAATGCCAAAGAAAACAACCTTCAGAAGCATCGATCCTAACAACAAACTAAGGCATTAGGACTAAGGAAACATAGGTCAGAGAGACACATCATCTTTCAACAGAGATAAAATGTTCCCTTTTAAGATCCATTAGTCTGTGATATATCAATCCATCAATCCATGCATGCCATAATAAACCTTGTGCTAGCAAAAAAAAAGCTTCACCTTAAAATGTATAGTCCAGATCTCTGACCTTGGCTAAAGCACAGGGGGCACAGGAACGGGTGCATCAAGAATTTTACATTTCCCAAACTCTGAAGAACGCAGTTATGGTTTTTGTCAGTACCTTTACCAGCTGGCGATGAGAAGGATTTACTGAAAAACAGCTTTACTGCTTAGGCTGGGAGTACGTAAGCTTATAGGAACTACCAGTGCTGGTCAGAGGTTCCCTTTTCAAGGTCAATTGTTATGACCACTGAGCACACCTTGTCCACGTTTCTTTCAATTCCATCTCACACAGTCCTGTAGACCCTGTCCCCACCTCCTCTTCCTCTTCCTTTCGGAAAGAGGTGGGGAACCCTCAGTGCTGGGAAGGCCCAAGATCACCAGATGGTCCCTCTGGGCTAGGGTGGACCAGCTCTGCAAGGAAGGTGTGTGTGGCTACAGACAGCACAACTGCATTTCGTTGGACAACCTGGTCCATTACACCGAGCTCCGGTAAAGACTTTAGGCTCACACTTGCTGAAGGCGCTCTTTATATCACACAAGGAAGAATAGTAAGAAGAATCTGCCACAGTCCTCCACTACAACCTTTTATCACCCTGCTCTCAGAGGACAGGATTTTCCTTGTGAGGTGTCCAGTCAGCTCAGAGAGAGACCTCGGTATACCCTCTACCAATAAACTTGTAGACTCTCTCTGTATATTCTCACTTACTTGCACGTGGAGAATAGCAAATGGGCTGTCCTTTCTGTCTTCTGTTTCATGGCTGACACTCATTAGCAAAGGTAGACTTAGCTCAGGAACAGTGCGGCCACCTGGGCCGCACATTGCTTAGATCTCTCTGCTGGCTTCAAGTTAACGCTGTCCTCTATTGTAATTTCTAAAACTTGCTGCCTGCTAAGGCTCAACTTTAATCGATCTGGCAAGATCTCCCTCAAAACGTAGTGTATGTGGGTAACAAAGGTGAAGGCAAAATGTTACCTGTGGTTCCTGGCAGTCCTGGCTTGCCTTGGGATCCCTTTGGTGGCCTCACACAGCCCGCGCCTGCAAACAAAGAGGGTTAGTTGCACCGTACATGCTCATATGCTACCTCTCATCAGCTCTGCGCCTGCAGTTGAGACAACATCATTAAAGCAGGTGAGGGAAATTAACAGGCAAAATGCTAATTTAAAGAAGTTTTATTCTTCATTAAAAAAAAAAAATTGGTCATGGGTGGCATTTTCAAGGGAGCCCTCAAGCTGAGCTCCACCCGAAGGGCTGCTCTTCTGCCTATTTTACAGGGGCTATGGTGGCTGCTCCAGTTAGACCGGCATGGGAAGGGTAGTCCAACCTTATGGATGACAGTATTTGTCAGAATAAGAGAGACACTTTGTTTCCCTGTGGGCAATTTATACCCCTGAAGCAATCAAGTCAATTTTTGGTACAAATGAAGGGTTTTGTTCTTTATATGTCAAATTGCACTGAAAATCTTCACTCAAAGTTCTTCTTTAAAAAAAGTTGCTTAAATTTTCTTGGGCATCTAATTTCTGGGACTGTTGTTATAGATTGCATGGTAATCATTATTTTGTCACAATAAACACTCAGGAGCAATGAAATAAAGAATTTCTGAATTGCAGAGCTAAAACTGCAATAATTTTAGAACATGTTCAATTTGATTAAATTACTTTAGAGCTACGTACAGTATATGCATGGTTATTTGTGACCTGAAGTTCAAATAATTTACAATCAAGAGCATCCAAAACAGTCATCAGAGAGAAAGTATCAAGCCATAAGAACAGCATAAGACTAAATATTAAAATATATTCAAGCCATTTGTATGTACGGTACCTGACCATATTGGCTCGGTTCCATCTCCTCTAGAAAAGTCTTCAGTGACCTGCCCACAGTCTATGAGCAAAGAATGGGAAAAAACAGTTATTATTTAAAAGAGAAAAATGTAAAATGCTCTCAATTCTAACCAAAATGTCTATTACAACATCAGATAATTTATTCTTTTATGTATTATGCATACATAAAACACAAACTATTTGCTATAACATACTGGAACTCTCTATCCATATATTAATTTAGATCCAGGCCTGAAACCTAACCCCGTCAGATTTAGGAGGCTATGTGTCCCATGCACTGTGTAGGGTTGGCAGGTGCCTGCTCTGGCTTGAATATTCCGCCAGGCATCTCGAAGTCAAGCAATAAAACTCTGAGCCTGAGCTCTTGTGAATGTAGCCCTGGCATTCTTATGCTGGAAGGGACTTGGAAAGCTGCACAGGTACTATGAAGAGCTCTGAAGGATGGATACATGATTTTCTCTGGTCAATTAAAATATTATGTTGGATGAGGAAGACCAGAGAAAACCACCTGTGACTACCCCAATGGCAGGACATTGCTCCGTTGCCTCCAACTGCTTGAAACCTGAAAGATGCTACTTGCTGGCACTAACACATGCATTCGTGCTATTTCAATACCTGACATGAAACTACTGGGACTTCTGAAGTATTTCCTTCTTTAAGATTTCTGGACAACTAATACAACCAACCCCTTTTTACCCACATAACCCCCCACCAACTGCTACCTTTTCAACAGTGTGCTGTACAGATGCTGCACACAATTCAGTAATGACCTCCCGTGGCTTTGATGTAAGACAGAGTGATGTCTCTTACCTAGTTGGCCAGGCTCTCCTGGCAGACCGGGCAGACCTGGAGGTCCCGGGTTTCCATCTTGTCCATGGTCACCTGGAGGACCCCGGTACCCTTTTGGACCAGGAAATCCTTCACCCGGCAGGCCTCCTTCTCCTGGAAAGCCCTTTGGGCCTAATTCGCCTGGATAACCAGGATCGCCAGGGAAACCTCTGATACCATCACCCTGTGGGAAGTGAACGGAGGTGGTCACTCCTGACTTTGCTGAGAAACAAACAAAACTCACATAGTTGAACTACTCTCATGAATAACATCTTACAGGCAGTAATTCCTCAGGTGTTGCATCCCAGCTCTTTAAATCAACATTGCAAATAAAATATATTTGAAATAATCTGACTTTAATTTAGAACCCATGGCAGAAAAGGCATGAGAGAAGCACTCTTACAAGGATCATTCCCCTAAAAATGTTGGTCTGTGAATGGCACTTGGGCAATAGGAATCACTGCTGTGGAGAGGCTTACTACCCTTTCTGAAAAGCTGCAAGTGCGTTTTGGGGAAACCACATGCATCGCTAGAGATGTTCTGGTGTGGCATTTACTTCTGAGACCTTGAGAAAAGCCGACATAAAATTGCGCCCAAATGGGCAGATTTTTTCTTTGTCTACTCCTCTAGTGATATTTCTACACTATTGAATCAACATCTTACGAACATCACTAGAAAACGTTTCCACCCTCAGAAGTAATATAAAGTACTATCTTTACTGGTAGTAAAAAGCACTGTGGTCCAGATTGGATGATATGGTTCTCGCCCGTCTTCAAATATGATGTAAGAGCATCCCCGTGGTCCAAAACAGCATTTATGCTGGGCGAGATGAATTCTTCTTGCAAAGTATTTAACTTTTTCTTTTGCCTACAGAAGCAGCTTAGAAAACGAACTAAGACTGCATGTCTAACTTCTAGATGGCTACAGTTAGGTGAGGTGCTATCAAGCAACCTACATTTTGAGGACATAAAATTGTAGTAAATTTTGCTTTTCTTTAACTCAGTCATAACAAAGCTGTTGAAGTTCAGTCACACAGAATCTCTCTTAGACAATGCTAGAAGGAGTCACTAATAAACTACTAATTATCACAAACTAACCAGTAATAACAAGCTGGCCTAAATGGGTTATACGCTACTACTTAGTTGTTTAAATAAAATGGAAATAAAAGTGAAAGATTGTTCTAAAAACCCTGAGTGTAAACCTGATGTTTAATATATCAATAACCAGCAAAGCCAGTCTAGTTGTACATCGTTATCTGTGAAAGAAGGATAGCCTGGTGATCATAACCCCTCAGAATTAAATGCGTTAGTAATTGAGTGTGGCAGAAATGATTTAGCTGTATTTGCTACTTACCGGAAGGCCAGGCTGTCCTGGTAAACCATCTAATCCATCTCTGCCTGGGAAACCATCTTCACCTCTGATACCAGGCAGCCCAGGATCTCCTCGGATTCCTTTGGTGCCTAAAAAAGACCTTTCATTGTGAGATCAATCTCTCATGAAAGGTATAAATGACAGCAAAATACACGATATGAATTTTTACTCTACCTTTAGTAGTTATGTGTAAAGAAACTCCCTTTTCTCCTTTTGGTCCAGGAAATCCATCTTGGCCCGAAAATCCCTGGTATTACATACATTGAAAAAAAAAAAAAGAAACACAACCACTTATGAAATAAGTATCAAGATTTGCATTTCCACTGTCCTGCTTTAAAAAAAAAGTCTCCTTAAATTTTACTGCTTTCCCACTACTTTCTGTGAATGATTTCCTCTTCAGTAATCCCATTCTTGTGCCTGAATCTTTATTAATATGCTCTAACTAGGACCAAGGTCTATGTGGCATGGTAGGGGAGCTTCTGCATGAGGATGGCATTGGGACAGCTGTGGCTTTCCATGAGCTAGAGTCCTAGCAGCAGATGACTGCAGCTGCAGAACTGCATTGGAGAAAACATGGTAAATTACTCAGTGTTAGCCACTAAAGAAAATGCTGTAAGCAACACTTTGGCACCATGGAAGCAAAACTCAGGGTTATATTGACCTGCAGTTCCTCCTGCCCACCACTACAAAAGAGGACAGCCTCATAGCTGGCAGTGGATTGTGATTCACAACACTGTTGTGGGGCTGAGAAGTAGCACCGTCTTCATTTACCAGACACAAGAACCTGGGCACAGAGTGATTAAGTGACCGGCCCTAAACCACAGACCTGTGGGAAAGGTTTTGGTCAGAAGGGAGAGCTGAAGGTCCCTGGTCCAACCCAGCACTTGGAGTTAGAGCAGGTTGCTCAGGGCCTTGCCTAGTTGAGCTTTGAACATCTCCAAGGAGGGAGATTTCCTCTCTTGCAAAGGCAAACTGTGGTGAAGCT
>NW_008824651.1:490409-504752 GCF_000699105.1 Pygoscelis adeliae
CAGAATCCTCCTCCTGAACAGCCCATCTGAAAGTGGTATTGCTAGCTTCTGGCCAATAGCCTTTCAATCACAGGACCAAACCCATGGTAGGTGCCAAGGCCCAGAGGTTACAGACTCATTTACCATTGACTATTTTATGCCATTTAGCTTTAGTTCTGGATAATTACATTCATGCTCACTAAAATATAAGCCACGCGTGTTAGGTTTTCCCTAGCCTCCTCTTACTGAATTCCAGGGCAGACACTGAATGAAAGGGATATACCTGATGCATTTATTTTTTGTTTAAAATACTCCATTATTTAAAAGGGTGTCTTTTGCATCACTGCCTTTTACTGACATTCTCCAAGATTTTCTTGGGTGAAAAGCATGTGTGGAAACTGTATCTCAGCTGTAGGTCATCTCAACAATACAGGTTCACACTTCTGTAAGTCTAAAGGGGGAGATCAGATCTGAGTATAAGGATCCCGTTTTACCCAGACCATATTTGCAAACTGCATTTTAATGGTCAGTGAAGCCACATCTATACACCACGGTAAAGATGTTTCTTTTGGCCATTGCTTTTTGCAGGCCAAAAGAAATCTCAGGAACTTAATATAATGCCTAATTATTTCACTGACTATATAACTGCAGAAACCTTCAGCAGTAATACTGCATTAATAGTATGATGTTCACATCGCTATTTTTTTGTTTTCAAGGTTTAGATGTTGTATATAATGCAGTTTAGCACACAGGTGTTTTCAAAATGTTTTACAGCTGTTTCTAATTTCTCTTTCTCCACAGAAAAAAATACCCTTTGCTTGGGATAAAATTTTGTTTTCATTAAATTGATATAGATCTGATCTAGATTAAGTATATTTATTGTCCATATATGTAACTTGTTGAAGAATTCAAAGAATTATGGAGTCACTTGTGCTTAAGAATATGGACCAAGAATATTTAAGCTAAATTGTTTTACTTTGAATTTGTTGCAGACCAAAAGCTGAGTTAAAGTCAGGGCTTTGCTGCTGAGTGATATTTTGCTATGCTATGCTATGTCTGTATATGTCTATACTACTGTCTGATCTACAGTAACTTAAATTCTGGGATGAAGATATTGAAATTCTTCATTTCAAAGGCAAAAAACCTTGCAGAACTTGCAAAATTTTAACGAAAGTTTCAACACTGAACTTTTTGAAAATATTTGTCAATTTTTTCATGACTTCTAGAAAGTAGAACTTGTCATAAAACTATTTTGAATTTTCAGCAAAAAAGAGATCTATTTTTTCTGCTTTGTTTTTGACAGCCACAATCAAGTCAAAGTTTATTTTATTTTAATTCTAAAAAATCCAAACTTAAGCTAGTTGTGAGTGAGTTTGTTTTTCTGATGTTCAGAAGAGCCTAAAGCACTAACTGAAAACGTTATGTTTGCTCTGACATCTTTGCATAAACAAAATCAGTTTTGGGTCAGCTTTACAAAAATTTTGTTCTAAAATCTTGAGAGATGTGACTTCCTGAAGTCTGTTCTGACTGTGAGGAACTATGATGCAGTTGGCATACCACAGATTACAGCACCTTTAAGTGTAAATAACAAGCAAGCAATTATAAACAAAGCCCTTTTCTCGGGGTTACTGAATGGTGGTTTTTAGGAAGACAATGTACTGTAAACAAGAACCTTACATTTCCTCAGTTTGACATATGCATCTTATTAGCAACAACCTTAGGTTACTACTGGAATTGTTACCCTTCTAGATGGTCAGATCATACTCAGTACTACAGCTGCTTGAAAGGGCTCTGCTGAAACAGCTTTGTTTAAATGGGAAGTGGACTTTGGGTTATGTGGAAATCTTTCGCTCTTCCCAAAATATCTTATTTTCACCTCCATCCTAGCAATTTCTGGCTTTCAGTATTTTGTAGATAGCAATCTGAAAGCTATTGAAATGGCACAGAAAGAAAGAAATCGTACTTTTCATCGTTTTCCATGGAGAATAGTTTGGGGTTTTTTTCTAGTAGGCATATAAAACTATGTAATAAAGAAACAAGTATCTCACTTTTGCTCCAGGGTAGCCAGGAATACCATGCGGTCCTTGATCACCAGGTTCTCCTTTCCTCCCAGGCTGGCCAGGGGTTCCTGGAAAGCCAGGAGGGCCAGGGGCGCCAGTAGAGCCCCTTCTGATTTCATCACCCACAAGGCATTTACTGCAATCCCCTTCTTCGCCTAAGGAAAGGATCGGAAAGAGAAGAAAGAATGCTCTGTCACAACAAATAGACGTTCAGCTGTATCCATTTTATATATAGACTTGAGAATACTTGAGTAGTTTCTCAAATACTTGAGAAAAGTAGTTGGTTTTTTTTCCTTACAAGAAACTAACACAATGTTTCCTTGTTGTGTTAGCCCTAGATCAAATTCATCGGTCCCCGAGCATGTCATAGTTCAATAAGCTCAGGCTGAATACAATGGGAACTTTACACAATGCATAACAGCAGATCATCTATCGAGTTATCTGTTATAACCTACCTTTAGGTCCTTTTTGTCCTCTTGGCCCAGGGAAACCTTGTATGCCAAATCTACCCGGCGTCCCCTCCTGTCCTTTTAATCCAAAGAGAGAACCTAGAAGTTTAATTAAATAAAAGTATAAATTAATCTACTGTAGATTTACTTTTCTTCTCTTTCCTCCCTATTCCTTTGAGCTGCACTGCATCTGCCCTGTTCTGTTTCCCCTAACGTCATTTACTGTCTAACCCAGCCTGTTGTTATCCACCCCCTGTTCTCTTCCTCTCTCCCTCTTCTCACAGTTTTCCAAACCCATTCTCAGTAAATTCCATCTGCTGTGGCAGGTGATCCTTGCCATTCTTTGCTCTCTCCCACCCTGAATTCCTTTGTTCCTCTCTCTCAGCACAAACCACTTTGCAGTACCACAGACCGCCTGCTATGGATCACCTCCTGCACGTCCTTTTCTCCACTCCTGCTCTTGCACTGCAGTGTGGTGCTTCTAACAGAGGCACAGCACAATCTCAGTCAGAAGTGGCCTCCGGAAGCCACCTGGTCCAACCCTCTGCTCAAAGCAGGGCCAACCTCAAAGGTACAGCAAGTTGCTCAGGGCCTTATCCAGCTGAGTATTGAATATCTCCAAAGATGGAGAGTCTACAACCTCTTTGGGCAACCTGTTCCAGTGTCTGACCACCCTCATGGTGAAAGAGGTTTTCCTAATATCTAAGCAGAACTTCCCTTGTTGCAGCTCGTGACCATTGCTTCTTGCCCTGTTGCTGTGCTCCTTAGTGAAGCATCGGGTTCCACTTTCCCGACGACCTCCCAAGAGGTAGGGGAAGATAGCAGTAAGATTCCCCTTAGCTTTCTCTTCTCCAGGCTAAGGAAGAGAACCAACTCTCTCAGACACTCCTTGACACTCATATCCCTCCCCTAGCCCAAAACAGACCTTCTTTTCTTTCACATGTTGCCAGGAATGTCTAAAAACCATGCAAACCTTTCCTTCATTGATGAGCATACAACACCTCTCCTTTGTGTTGTCCTCCCCGCCACCCATTTCGTTTCATTCCCTCAATCTACTTTCTCACTTTGCCTTGCCAACAGCTAACTTTAAAATAAGCAAAGATGTTCCTGTGAGTTCTCATCATCTCTCTTCATGCACTTACCAGGGGATCCAGCAGGACCAGGTGGACCACGGAGTCCTGGTGTGCCGTGCTTACCCGGAAACCCAGGCGGGCCCGCCTGATAAGCGGGAGGTCCTAATTCACCTTTTTCGCCTTTTGGTCCCATTTCTCCAGGTAAGCCTGGCTTATCCCCATCCACTGGAACAGAATGAGGGAAGAAGTTCAGAACAATTTCTTAACAACGCTGCTCGAAGAGCTGTAATGTAGCAGAAGGGAAAGTTCATGCAACTGCATTTGGTATGCAAGGAAAAATGGAGATATTTAGCGTAGAGCAAAAATGGTAACTGCACTTTTCACCTGAGCAAATCAATAACCGTTACTGAAGCAAGGCTCTGTCATCATCTCTACCTCAGTTGCTTTGCCAGAGCCCCATCGAGGCCGAAGGAAAATGCTCCTCTCAGTTTTTGGCCCCACAGTTAGTTATCTACCACTCTGCACTGCATATTCGATGGTCCGCACATATTTTTCCCCCACCCTGACCCCGTCTCAGTTAAAACTCGCTATAAAGTTAAGCTGTTGGAACATGTGTTGCTGGGATATACCATCAGAGAATCCAGGAAGACCAGGCAGCCCACGATCTCCCTCCTCTCCTGGGTCTCCCTGTAGTCCAGAGACACCTGGAAAGCCTGGATCACCTCTTGCACCTGAAAGACATCCCCGGTTCAACAAAACACATGTTAGTGTGATGCTGTTTGTGACCCATAAATGCCGACTTGTGATACACTGCAGATCGCTCAATTCTTAAAAAGTAAAAATAAGGAACTTCAAGGGCTTGTGAATATTAGAATTTACAATCGTTTCTTAAAGGTAGCTTTAGAAATGCAAAAACCCTCTACCTCATGCTGCCTCAGTCTGAATAAAGAAATATATCTGAGAGATTTCTGTAAAGCCCAAATACCTGGGAGCTGAGCACAGCTTGTGACAGGAATGGTGTTGAGCCACCAGGCCCGGGAGGAAGGAGAATATCTCTCAGCTCTTACTAATAGGCCACTAGAACTACATTGCTCCTGGGAAGCACAGAAGACCAGCTCTCTGAGGAGAGCCCCTCCTTTTCGTACAAGAAGTTGCCATTATAACAGATGTATATGTGAGTTTTCCTCTGCTCCCCAGTACCAAAAGCATCTGCCTGGGCCCAGCTATTGCCTGAAGAAAGTATCGTGCTCTTGTCAAAGGTACTCGAGGACATATGGCGTGTCCAGCCCCCTGCCTGCTTCCTTGTCTCTCTACACAGTCTCTCCTGCTCATAAAAGCCTGCCAGGATATTCGGGATGATTTGAATAATGTTTTGGGTCTCCTGCCCCCTTTCTCTAGGGGGAAGGGAACCATTCATTGTTAGACTCTCTGGCTTTCAACAAGACTAGTAAACTCAACAGTTTGAGGACACAGGCTGGGGCAATGGCATGTGACCATCCTTGCTGTTTGCTGGCACCTTCCCTGGAATAGTTTTGGCCTTGGCAAACTGATATCACCTTCTAGGTGTTTCTAGTCTGGCCGGCCAGAGCCACCACAGCTCTGCAGGACAGCAGACAGTGGGTGCTACAAGCCTAGTGAAAAGGTCACAAAGGAAATTCGTCAATTTAAAAAAGGAAAAAAAAAACTTCTATTCCTCAAGGCTTTTTTAATGCTTTTTTTTTTTTTTTCTGAATATTAGATTATAAGAATGGTCTCTGCTGTACTGCCATCGCTGCACTTTATCCAGAGTCTCTGAAACAGGACACAGAAGACAGACTCGCCCATTCTTCCTTTCGCTGGACAACAAAGTCACACACTTTTTTGCTTGTTTCTTGTCTGTGGATACAGGAATGCATGGATGCCTTTTGTATAGCAATCCAGTTTCAGCAGAGTGACAAAGCAGCCACCTGCCTGCAAAAAGGTGATTAGGGCACTCTCTTGGAAGGCAATTATACCTTCTGGAACAGTTTAGCAAACCACAGTTTTTTAAGGAGTTGAATTCTCAGAATTTCATGCTTTTGATCTATGTAGAAGGTAGTAAAACGCAGCGAAGATAAGCAATCTAAGCAAAGAAGACGTACCTTTCCTTGGGATGTGGGAAGGAATATAGGAAACTGGTCCTGGAGGACCGATCTCGCCTGGCTCCCCCTGTTAACAGAAGTTGAAGTATCACATCTAAGCACGTTATTCTAGAGAACTTCTTTTAAAATGGAACAGTATGCCCATGAAACACAAAGAAACAAATGTTCAAAAGCACTGATGTGACTTTTAAGAAATCTCAGAGATTTCAAGTTAACAAACCACATAACCAGTTCTACAATGATGACAAACACAATTGTTATTACATGACAGAAAAGAAAAGAAAGCAAAATGACATCTGGTTTATTGCTTCTAGCAAACGAAAGTAAAGCAGTACCTTGCTTCCCCTAGGACCATAGCCACCTGGTGGACCATCAAATCCTGGAAAACCCTGTAATACACATAAAAATGATTGACTTTTCCTTTATCAGAGAGAGAATAAAATTATTTGGTCTGTAGCAGCTGGCTTCCTCCGATGTTAGTGTGAAAACTATGCAACAGAGCTGAGCAATTTGTCTCCCTGGGGTGTAGTAATTTGGGTAATACCAGTAAGTCTCCTCGTGTTTTGATGTTCCATCTCTTGGACCAAGCCTAACTCCCATCAAAGGCCAGAGGGACCTGCTGCGGTGCAGGCTCTATCGCCCCTGGCAGCGGTGCAGATGGAAGGAGCACCTACACTCACACCGTCATGGGGAGGCTGCAGGATGGGGGAGGAGAAAGGGGATCCCCTCCGTGCCAGTTGACCCTGAGACATGTGGGCCAGGCAGCCAGCACACACCGACCTGCTGCAAGAAGACTAAATGAGTCTGAATCATTACAAGTGGATGTAGTTTCACTGGAATGCAAACAGCGAGCAGCAAAATAGCACTGAATTGCACTGGTCCTTTTTGCTGTTTTCCAGGCGGCTGGAGCCTGTTTGGCCAAAGAGGGGTTCCCCGGCTGAATGAGAAGATCTCAGGACCAGCCCTGAAGGAGCCTTCATCCACCTCTCCCACCCCCAGGCATGCCGTGTCCCAGAGAAAATTTTCCATCCCTACCCCAGCAAATGTTGTAATATTTAAGATCCCGCCCACTTCATTCTTTTAAAGGGTTTGAAATCCAAAGCACGTGGATTAAAACATGTGTGGCAAAACACAGTACATCCTATCACATGAGAGCATATTTCAGCTGCTGGGGGTGCACAGAGCAAAGTGCAGATTTCAGTGATGCTGATACAGAAGAGGTGATCTATTCTGTGTGCTTTACTCAGCTCTTTGACAACTTTTGTTCTCTATAGAAAAATGTTCATATGTACTCTGGAAAAAACTAGTGTTAAAAAGGTGAGCTTTTAGTAGAAAACAGTGGCCAGATCATCAACCAATATCAATTAACACAGTTTCACTGAAACCAGTAGATTTGTATAATTCACACTAGTTAGATTATTAGCCAGCTTTTTAGAAATTCAGCATCTCCCCAGTTTCACAGTGGGAACAACTCCTACACAGAATTTGAATGTTAATAACCAGCTCTGTAAGACACTGACACAATTTTGAAGCACTACAAATACCACAGCTCTCAGCAAGATGCAACAAACTGGACCCCACGCTTCAGAGACCTTTCCATAATGGCAACTGTACATCACACCATCAGAAAAGGAGCCTCTTGAGTATCAGGTGTAAAATCTCTTTACACTAGGTGGAGCTGGTGGTCTAAAAGTGAAGCAGCAGCTTCCTAATTAACTGCGACTTCATCTGTGTGCAGGCAGGACTTAACCACCCTTCTTTCTTTCTTAAGAATCAAATCACTCCAAAATCAACAAAAAGGAGGTCGTTGTGAACAGCACATTGAGTAGGCTGCTCCCTCTCATACACATGTCATACAACGATACTCCACCCGAACCGATGTACCTTCTGCTGAAATTGTTGCCAAGATTCACCCTCAATAAGGGGAAGCCACTGACCGTTTCTGACTGGAGCATGAACCTATGTTAACGTCAACTAGTGGGCTTTAATGGGTTTTGCATCAACCTCTCCCCATACGTATTACTGATAGCATATTCCCCTCCACACCACCGGGTTCTGTGGTCGGACCAAATAGCTGTGCAAAAGTTATTTTTCGTATTTCATGTACTTTCATGTCCCATGTGTTTCACGTTATTATTGTTATGCCTTGGTGGCAGGACAAATCCTTAAACAACTAAGGATGGAAAAGCATGGAAAACTCAAGCATCCCACAGCTATTTGAATACCTCATGGAAGTGATTTCTAATGCTGACTGAAGAAGCCTTTTTCTGAGACCAAACAGAAAGTATGAGCTCTTCTCTTTCTTACAGAATGCTGTTTTAAATATTTGGGTGTGTTTCCATGGGGACAGATTTTTAACTGGTATATTTATCAGTTTCCTTCTCTTCTTCTTCTTTTGTGATATTCAAGATAACCATACATCTCAACCACATCTGCAGAAAGCTATTAAAAAAAGTAAGTTTCTGCGTGTAGGAAGAAAATTACAGAAATCATGGTCGCAGTAATGGGAACAATGAAAATGACACCTCCCCGTACTGCTCTTAAAACCTGCTCATGTTTTAAGCAAAACAGACTTCAATTACAGGGCTATTTTTTTTCCTCACTGATGAAAAATAACTGACCCAAAATTACAAAGATGGATAAATCCAGATGATATTTGTTAGACTACAGCTGGTGTAATTACAGGCAGAATTTGTCCTCTACAGTTTACTTCTCAGACAGATTGTCTACGTATGTATTAAAAACAACTGTCTCGTATGAAATACTTACTCTTTCTCCACCGAGTCCTGGAAAACCGTTGATGCCAGGCAGTCCCTATGAAGGCACAATAAAATTAGCAAAATAAAGTGACATCCTAACATCTTATGGTTAAGAATCATTATTCTTTCTTAGATAAAATAAATCTGACAGCTTGAAACTCTAACACCAACAGTCAGAGTTCAGATACTTTTTCAAGGAGATTCATGTATGGTGCAAACAGAACAGGTCTGAAGTCTAATCTGGTATTTGATTTTTATCTCTTAATCAATACATTGTAAATTGACCATGAAGATTTTAAAGACGGCTGAGATTTTTTTTAAATGTATGCTGAGTACTGTTCTCACTCTGTTTAATCACTTCAGAAACACTGCCCCAAAAAAGCATCCATGGATGCTACAAGGTAGTAGTATTTAAATTAGCTTTTTTCCTGGGGTCACAAGTAACTGGAGCCAAATTCAGGTTTTTTAACCATGGTCTGAAGAGAGCTAAGATGGGAACAGTGAAATAACAGTCTGTGCTGAGGACCAGGACAGTAGCTGTGGTTAGTGAGCACAGCTTTAGGTAAGAGATGCACAAGGCTTCTCGGTGATGGTATAGGCATGCCTGTGAGTCCTGTGGGGCCCTCCTCCCACTACTATTTCAAAACGACCTTTTTGCTTTCCTATATCAGGCACATCAGAGCTGGCCACAACCTGGTGGGCTGAAGAACTATCATTTCTATAGTTTGTTAATCTGTGTTTTTTTCTTGAAGGCAAACTCTTAGCTTGTATTTGCACATTCAGCTGAGTGAATTTACCTCTAATGAGTGACTCACCCTTTGTCCTGGGAAGCCCATTACCCCTTCTTCACCTTTTTCAGGAGCATAGAGAAGTACACCCTAGGAAACATTACAAGTCAGTTCAACATATTTCTTCATTATGTGCAAAAAAATTGTAACGCTGTTTTATGGAAGCTAAACAGGAAGAAAACATCACTGTAACACAAGGAGGATCTAATAATAGCTGCATGTGAAAGAACTGTTGTCCTTAAAATTAAGTGTAACATGCTTGCTTCGTTACAATAGCAGGGGCAGGCCATTAGGGAGAGGACAGGGTTTCCCTCCTATCATCTCCTCCTTCTTCATTTCTTCTGTGGCTGCAACTCTGAAGAAGAGCCAAAGCAATTGTTCAGCTATACAACCAATTAAGCAACTCAGCTTATGGCCAAACTGTAGCTTCAGAGAACTATTTGGCAAACACAGCCATGCTGCTATGCATCCTGCTATCAAGAAAAAAAGGGAGAAACACATATCCCCTTTTGCTACATCAGCATAAAAGCTACGGTTTTCCTAATGTAGTCAACAAAATTCTACATGTGCAAAATCTGACCAACAGCTGAAGAACTGGCTAGCAGCTGCACACGGAGGGCACCAGGGCTCACACTGCAACCTTCTCCCATAACCTCGTGGAGAAGCTGACCAGACCATCTGAGAAAATAAAGCTCTGCAAAATGCTCAGTGAGGCATCCCTAATTGGTAAAGACTGTATTTTAAACCACTCTGGGAAGTAAAAAGGAACCACTCAATGGCAAAGCTATTTAGACAGTCTAGAGGTTGCCTGTGAGGTAGCTAAACCACATTCAGTCAAGCCTGGCTGGCAGCTCTAAATGGTTCAGCAACACATGGGATTACTGTCCACTTACTCAACAGACTTAACGACCAATGAGACCAAAAGTCTGTATGTGCTGGACAGTAGGCTGAAAAGCATTGAGAAGATTTCTATATATACTTGTTTAATGAAATTTAGTGGAATTTTTAAACATAGATCAGCAGATCAGCAGCAGTAAAGAGATTTATTAATAGTTAAAGCTAAAATTAAAAAATGTGTAAGGGAAAACCTTATTTCGGTAAACCAGTAAGAGAACGACTGATTGCACTGTGGAGTTATATTACATGTCATGTTGTTCAGTTTTTCTAAAGCATCAGAACTGGTGTCTCTGCTTATGTTGCTCCATATCTATGTTGCATCATTTCAATGAAAAATACACCAGTATTAACTCCAATATTATTATTTGTCTTTGTTCTTCTCCACTTGACTTACTGGAATTCCAGCTTCCCCTTTTTGTCCAGGTTCTCCTCTTTCACCCTAACAATAAAGAGAAAGTATTCAGATATGTTAGGCATTCCCATTTACATTTCAATAACTTTTCTACAACACAAAGTGACAAATGTTTATCAAGACAAAAAACACCACTCTTGTGCTGTTCTTTATTCATACACTTATCATATGAAATGCATGTTTTCATAAGAAGTTTTTGAAGTTGCTTTTTTAAAAAATATTTGTTATTTTTTCTGAAAAGGTTTCCAGGAATGTGAACACCTCAGGTTGTTTCCAGGCTTGTTCATGAGATGTCTGGGTGGTGAGTGCCTGAGTAATGCCTATAAATAAATGCACATTCTCCCATCTTTACCTACTGATTATCTATGAATCGTCTGATCAAAAGTTAGAGACAAATCATAGCCTATAGTCTACTCACTGTATTGACGGTATCTCCATTGAATATAAAGTCTCTCCAGATAAGTAGCTCATATGTAGACATCTCTGCTTAGTCATGGAAATCCCAACATGTATGTTACTTAATGCAGACTGCAGACTGTCAAAGGCATTTTTAGATCTTTCAGTATTATACCAGTTTACTTATCTTACTGCAGAAGTTGCATGAGCCATGTGAACTTTCTAACTTCAAATTTGGGATGAAAAACTACTGGTCTGGAGGTTGGTGTCTGATACAAAATATACGCATACAGGGTATGAGTACCTCTGCTCCCAGCAAGAAGCAATAGATGAGAATAAACTGCATCTTGCTGTTGAGGGTTTCTCCAATATGTATGAACAAGCCTTAATTGTAAGTATACAAATATCTGCACCATATAGATAAGTTATATAAACAAACACAATAATTCAGGTAGCTTCCCTAAAGATGTTCTTCTTTTACAGGAAGAAAATTTCACTCACTATTATGAAAAATAAGATATTGAATGATTTCTCAGCAGGTATTTCTGCTTTTAAAATGAGAAGATGTGAGTGATGGCCAGTAGTTGCATACTTACACAAAAAGAACAAGTTTGCCTAAGGCACCTCTAGTCTGTGAGAAGTGCTTCCTGGATGACTTTAGCCACCATAGTTTCAATAAATACTTCATGATCCAAGCTATGGGAGAGTAGCAGATTTCTCTTTTGATATACTAAAGTCTTCTAAGTACTATATGTAAAAGCACTTTTGTACAATATTTTAGTTTTGGTACTGCAGAGCTCTTAGTTTCTTGCGTATTTTGGCAAAATACCCTGTAGTTACCTTGTGTTTGTCAGAGGGGACACCCATCAGTTCTCTTGTAGGAAGCCCAGGTGGACCTGGAGGACCTGGGGGGCCCTGCAGGAAAAGCATAAGGGCACATTTACTAACAGTTATAATACCTTATCAAGCTGTTGATCAGCACAGGGTCTAAGGAACTGCAACAAAAGGAGCAACGCAGATTTGCCCGTGCTAGGAGTATGGTTCTAAACCTCTGAATAAATTGATGGCAAGACAAATTTATTTTGTGCTGGGATTAACATATAGCAATACTTGCTCTTGCCCTGTATGTTTCCAGAATGACGGTGAAGATTATTGCTAAATTATTATTTATATAATAAAGTGGTCTGGCTCCATAAATTTCAGAAGTGTTACCTCTGATTTGTGTTGGTGTAAATGGGGGTACAGTTAGACCTAGACATGTAGAAATTAGTTCAGCTATGACATTCCTTATGGAGATTATCATTACTTTCAAAGCTATACTTGTTTGTTTTTCTCTTATAATTATGTAATATAACTGCAAATTAAGAGAGTATTTAAAATAGGCTCCTTTATAAATAGCAAGTAACATCAACCTGTCCTTTAGTAGAGATATTAATTCATTAGTTTTCCTTTACCTGTTCACCTTTTTCTCCATAGAAGCCAAGGCCCCTGTTGCCCTGCAAAAACAATAGGTCAAGATTTACTAAGTGTATGACTCAGTTTCCTAATGTAAAATTCAAATTTAAGCATGCTTAAAGGCCTTTTCAGGCTTAAAAGTCTGAAGGACACCACTGAAGAACTGCAATCAAATAATAGTCTAGGTTTACCTCGAAGTATTTTTATAGATTTGAAAGTATTTTTATAGACCTAAACATTCAGAAAGACAACTCTAATTAAAATCTCATGCTACCAGTGCTTCTTACAACAGACGTTGAGTCATTCACTGAATAATGTCGTGAAAAGATCAAGCATTTCTTTTGCAAGATTTTTAATAGCACTGAATGTTAAATAAAAATACCTAAGTGGGCTGGAACAATGAACTCATATTTTTTCCATTGAGATATAATTGAGTATTGAAAAGACTGCAAGGATTTTCTGTTAATGGGAAGCTACTGTGACTACAGTAGCAAATTAAATCTGGCTCTAGAACTGGTTTAATCTTTTCAGGGTAGGCGATCCCAGTGTAAGATTAACTTCTCGTGGTATGCAGCCAACACAGAAGGTCTTGCGCTACACAGCCTTTGGTGCAGCCTGTGGTTCTTTATTTTACTGCCTTCAAGTGGGTCTTGGATAAACCTCAGCGACATAAAATCAACATAAACAACTCTGACACAAAGACTTACTTGTGGTCCTGGTGGTCCTGGGGGCCCTGGTGGTCCCTGGGGAAACACAATAGGGGAGAGCATGTTACTTGTGGCTTTCTAATCAATGCATGCAGAAGGTCACTTTATGTCTGAAATACAAGTATATATTTAGAAGGCAGTGTATTCCTCAGCCTTCAATGTGCTATCCTCACTATATTAGCTGTGTTTACTGTTCTGAAAAATACCCTCCTAAGTCACATCGTAATCTTTCCTAACAGAGTAACAGTCTCCCAGCTTAGAGCTGATGAAACCCCACTTTTATTTCAAGTAATAAGAACTTGTGCTTTTGGATCCTGACTTAGTAACATTTTAAGCTCATACCTACAGTTGAGCACGGCTTTCAGTGCTTCACTGACTGTGTCTTAGTACTGCATCGGTCTGTAAAGGGAGTTGAACTATCATATGCATCTCAGATTACCTATTTGGTATGGCACAGAATGAAATCAAAGGAAGATGGTGGGAAATAAAACTGTAAACAGGAAAAAACGCTTCCAGAGTCTTACAAGAAGAGCAGTAGGAAAGCCATCAATTGGAGAGACAACCTGCCTTGCTTCAGCCAGCTACGGTAGTTAACAGGCTCCAAAGGGCTCTACACATTAAAAACTCTGTCAAAAGCGGGAAAGGTGGGGTGAGTAAGCATCATGAGCTGTTCAGAGAGGAAGATGGTGAATAAGAGGCATAGAAAAGAGAGTGAGCTGCAGACTGAACCATGCACCTACTGAGCCCCGAAGGGGATGTAACCAGGTTATGCAAAATCCGGCCCAACTTGCAGGGAAAAGATAAAAACGTTCAGGTGGGACCTGAACTTGCTATGCATCTCTGCCTTGCTATGTATCGCTGTGTGCATAAACAATCGACAACTTCTGAAAAAATTACTTTTGAATCAGTTTTGCTTAGTCAAGTAGTCTGTGAGCTGTTGCCTAATCTGCTGGGCAGATGCACTGTGCCGGGCATCCCACTGCCTGGAGGCCCTGCAGGGACTTAGGGGAGCCATGCTTGCCTTCATGTGGGATCTAGGACTTAGGGAAGAGGAAAGATGCAAACTCAGACCTCGGAAATGCTCCCAGGTCCCTCTCACAGATCATAGAATCATAGAATAGTCTGGGTTGGAAGGGACCTCTAAAGGTCATCTAGTCCAACCCCCCTGCCATGGGCAGGGACATCTTCAACTAAACCAGGTTGCTCAGAGCCCCGTCCAGCCTAACCTTGAATCTCTCCAGGGATGGG
>NW_008824651.1:505798-506658 GCF_000699105.1 Pygoscelis adeliae
CCACTAGGTTAGTCAGGCAGGACTTGCCCTTGGTGAAGCCATGCTGGCTGTCTCAAATCACCTCCCTGTCCTCCATGTGCCTTAGCATAGCTTCCAGGAGGATCTGTTCCATGATCTTCCCAGGCACAGACGTGAGACTGACTGGCCTGTAGTTCCCTGGGTCTTCCTTTTTTTCCTTTGTAAAAATGGGGGTTATGTTTCCCCTTTCCCAGTCAGTGGGAACTTCTCTGGACTGCCACAACTTCTCAAATACGATGGATAGTGGCTTAGCAAAAAAAAGGATGGATCTCATCAGGTCCCATGGACTTGTGCACCTTCAGGTGCCTTAGATGGTCTCGAATCTGATGTTCTCCCACAGTGGGCGGCTCTTCATTCTCCCAGTCCCCGCCTTTGCCTTCTGCTGCTTGGGCGGTGAGACTTGAGCACTTGCCAGTGAAGACCGAGGCAAAAAAGTCAGTGAGTTGAAGTCAGATGAGCCACTACTTTAGAAATGATAAATATAGTTGGATATATTTTGTTAAGAGCTGGAGATGGTGGGAATTCATCTACTCTGGAAGAGTGTTCAAAAGAGATGTTGCTAAGATGGCAACCAGAGGGATGTAGTCACAGGGCTCAGAAAAGGTATGGTTCATAGCATTCCTAACATCCAAGACAGTGCACTGGGAATATGAGTCATTGCAGGCTGGGCTGTAACTTTGCACCCAGCTTTGTGGGTTCACTCTAGAGAAAAAGTAAGTAAAGGACTGAGGAGATTTCCCTTCAGGAGGATCAGAGGAGAAAGACAAGGTGCAGCTTACTCCAGATGATAAAACAGCGACTGCAGAAAATTAACTTTGGAAACACTTAGCATGCTGTGGATT
>NW_008824651.1:506795-512340 GCF_000699105.1 Pygoscelis adeliae
GCAAACAGCTGTGCATGCTGTGTGTAAGAAGCACTGAATTATTTTTTTTTTCTTCCCCAAATCAGTGATGTAGACCAGGTCTGAAGTGAATTTTGACAAAACAAACAAAAAACAAACAAAAAAGCAAATGCTATAAAGTTGTCTTACAGGATAGTAAAGCAAGCCTAAAGAAAATGAAATATATTGAATTTGAACATCTGTTTCTCACCCACAAAACCATTAACCATGGTAATAAGAAATGTAGAAAATGGTATCTGGAGGGAACACAATCTTCCCAAAGAACTATTCAGCAACAGTTGTCAATGTCAATGCTGCAAATGTTGATTTTAGAAAAAATGACTGAAAAATAATTTAAAAATAAAATTGTATTCTAAATACTAATGAAGAATGTTATCTATTCTATCTCCTGTGGGAAGTGTGGAGAGCTAGCGTACATATCCTTTATGAGCAGAAAAGATGATAACATATTTAGGACCTGATATCTTTGATAAATCAATGTAGGAGCATGTAGACTGGACTGCATTCAATAATCTTTACAAACAAGATTCTTTAAAGGAGGTTAAAGAAATACAATATAAATCAAAAGCCTCCGGCAATACAAGGTGAAAGAAAGTATATCTCTTTT
Source organism: Pygoscelis adeliae (assembly GCF_000699105.1). Lineage (NCBI taxonomy): Eukaryota > Metazoa > Chordata > Aves > Sphenisciformes > Spheniscidae > Pygoscelis > Pygoscelis adeliae. Next base: position 507,421 of record NW_008824651.1, read on the forward strand.
TGCAATATTCATCCTTGTAGAATCATTGTCTTCCAGTGCTTTTTAAAAGGTTTTGCATCCAAGGACACCTACTTGCTATTTCTAACCTCTTTTTTCTATCCATTTGCTAGGTTACAATCCAACATAATGGAACTTGCTGAGATGATTCTTCTGTTAGGTTAATTTCCTACAGAACATATTTTAAACATACTTACTGGTCTTCCTCGCTCTCCTCTTGGACCAACAGGTCCTTGAATACCCAGTGTACCCGGAGGTCCCTTTAAATAAAAAAAAACCCCAACCATCAATTAATGTTGTTCCGATATCATTTACTATTGACACTTTATCACATTTGCTGTAATACTACTTACTTGAAAACCATTGAACCCTGGATCCCCAGGTTCCCCCTAAAAAAACCAAAAAAGTAAAAAATGCAATAAATACTATATACAAAACTGAATAAAATCTTTTTCTCACTCATTAATTTTTTTCTCATTCCAAAAACTAATCATAGCATACAATGCTATATAAACCCTTACATATAGAAGCATTCGATACAGGTGTTGAGATAACCGAATGCGGGCCACACGGATTTTGTACTTTCTATATATAATATAGTTGCATGCAATACAGTAGAAGGGTACAAAGTTGGCTAGGGAGGTTAAGGTTCCACTACAAGGTTGAAATGGGCAACAGACCACATTTAATTCTTTTTTGAAAAATCTCATCTAACCAGTGGCTTACTTAGGGCTATAACCTTAGCTGAAATGTACAAGCTAATTTTTCATGAGTTGCATGGGAATTACCAAATCATTTTGATTCTCTTCTGAGTCACTAAAAGCATTTGGAACATACTGTTTTTTCAGTGACCGCATATTTTAACTGCAGTACATGTTGAAATGTTTTTGGAAATTGGATCCAAAAATGTTCTAGTGCAAAGACCTTCCAATACTCATAAATAATGCAGTATTCAGCTCAGACACCTTTAATCATTTTCAGTAGCATCCTAACTAGTTAATTTGAGTTTACTTAACAGAATAATTTGAGAAACGAAGTACTTTCTGAAATGAATACAGGTGTCAGTAGCCATCCTTGGCCACAACATACTTGAGCAATTCTTAATCATTCCTCATTACTAACAAGTACAGATTTAAAGAGTTTCTGAAAGGAAAAGAAGATTCCATTAAAAAATACAGGCAACTTAGAAATATGTCAACAGAAAAACCTGTTTTGGCACTCATCGCTGGCACAAAATATACATAAACGATGTCAGCAGATCCCTTCTGTGCTGAGTACAGCTCAGATGTAGTTTTGTACGTAGATTTGTCACAATTTATACTCTAACAGCATATGTAACCCCTTATCTTTATCTGATACCTTCAAATGATACAAGGCTACATATGTGAGAAAAAGCTACAAGTGATTACAAAACAAGTTTTAAGGATTAGATACAGTAAAAGCACCCATAGGAACACTTGGGGTTTACTAAATAACTAAATAACATATTGAAGCACATTTTATCCCAAGTCAACCAAACTCCTGCACGAAAATTATACAGAAAGGATGCTAATATTAAATAGAATCATTCAGTGGGCAAAACTATGGCAAAAGAATGATTTTGCCATGCATGATACAAAGGTAGTCATTGAATAAAGAGGGTAATACTTGAACTACAACATCTCCAGTGCCTCTGCAACCCACCTGTAGGCTGGAATTCCTTGCAAATAACTGAGTGGAGATTTTTTCCCCCCTGGATATCAGATAGACTTTGCTGTAACCAGAGAAAGCAGAAGTTGCCTTGCAAAGCCTACACAGAATCAAAGTGGGCCTCTTGGGATGTGTCCGTCAGAGTGTAAGAAAAATTAACTCTCCATCATCTGCTTGTAAAACAGTACTAAGCATGAATAACTCACAGGATTTACAGACGTACCCTGTATCGGCTTGCGATGTCCGGTGGCAGTATATAGGGCTCCCCCTTCTGGCCCTTTGGTCCTTGGACTCCCTGGAGGTGACCAAAAAAATAATAGAAGTAAGCTTTCATATCCTATATGTTAACACATAAACAGTTAAGAGCAATGAAAAATATTTGTTGGGGTTTTCATGACTATATACATAACACTGTTTAGAGGCAGAGACTATAAATTTTCTTAGCTCTGGAAATTCACGGTTTAAAACCAAAGTGTAAACCCTCACAGTACATAAAAGAATGAATTTCTGATTCTGGGGGAAGAACCCCCCATTACCCAGGAATGATATTACGGGGTTGCACCTCCGAGCTAGAGCAGCAGCTGCAGCTCCTCAGGGCTGACACGTGCCCTGGTAAATCCAGGAGCCCCAATGCTCACCTCAACATGATCCTACGTATCGTGCCATGGAAAGCCAATACTTTGGCCATGGGGCAGGGAAGGAAAAGGTTACTTTCATCAGGAATTGTGAGTTTAATCTTCTTTTATTGCTGTGGGATAAAGCTGCAAGTTTTCCTGAAGTAATCTCTGCGCAAGACCTATGTGACAGGTATAGGTCTGGGCAGACCTCCCAGCCCTGGCTGCAATTTAATAACTAAGTATTGTGCGGTGTGTCCACAGTAAGTTCGCACGGATGCTCTGCTGGGCCAGAAGGGAGCTCCATTAAGGGATGTTCCATTTGCTTCCAACACACACATGAATGAAACTCACTTCAGTAATGATCTTAGCTTCAGGTACTCACTTACTGCCAGCTACTTACAACGGTACCAGGGAAACCAGAGAGTCCGGGACTTCCCGAGTCACCAGGGTCACCTACTGTCCCGTTACAGCCATCATGACCCGGTTTCCCCCTTGATCCTGGCTGCCCCGGATGACCCTGTTGAGGAAAAAAAAAAGTGTTTATCTATCCATCTGTTTCTAGTTTTCCTTTTCCTGTAGTCACACGGTATTTAGACGTTCTCACATTAAGCCCAAGGCTTGGATCCATGGGAAACTATGATTTTCAAAGACAGAAACAGACAGTGCCTTTTTTAATATAGCTGCAGCTTGAACCAGATGCCCCAGACAGCATGAAAAAATGAGTAGTGAAGGACCTTTCAGAAAGGGTAAGAAAGCTACGTTCAATGCAGGCTCTGTTAGGCAGAGAATTAAGCCAGATGAGGCTGCTGTGCAGGGAGCCACCAAGAATTGGGATTGTTAAGTATTTCAGTGCTTCACACTGGAAGAGTGGGAAGAAAGGTTCCTCGCTGGCTTTGAACAGCTTCCAAGCCGGGAAAAAAGTCAGAGATGCTTTTGGAGCTAGGTTGAATATCGTGATGAGGCTGTAAGTATGGAAGAAAACAGCAGGGCTCAAAGCAAGGGAGCCGAGGGCACTGCAGAACCTCCACATGGAGCCTCTGAAAAGTTACTCCTGTCTCAAACCGGATTTCCATTGCTGTACCTACATTCACCTTAATTGCTGCTGCTTCTGGTTTACACTGAGGCTGATGAGAAGCAAAGCTGCCCTTAGGCAGCTCTTTCTTCCAGGGGACTCAGTCAGAAAAAAGAGAAATCAACATAAAACATTTCTCCTTTCTCTATCTAGAGCAAGAGTTTTCTCTTTGCTTCCGCTCCCTTGCTTAGAAAAAGAAATCTGTCCATGTCCTTACCTAGGTCCATCAAGTACTGGCATTCCTCACCCCAGAAGAGATTCAGGCTTGCCACCATCCTTTCTTGGCCTCCAGCCCCACATCCTAGCACTGTGCCATCACAGTTCGTACATGTGCCTATCTATCTGCCTTCCGATGGTCAGTGTTAAGTCTCGGCCTGAGAAAACTGGTCAGAGAACGTAAGCGAGTGGGAAGGGCGAGGGAGCTTGAGGACAGGACACAATGAGCATGCAGGTTCAAGTACTGTCTGAAGGTATTTATCCCTCACAACGCAATGTGCAGAGGTCGGGAAGGCAGGGCTAAAAAAGAAAACTTGCTCAGGTAAGAGAAGTGGTCCAGCTATAGCAACACGGAGCTTCACAGGGGAGCGATTTACTCTCCTTCCCAGGATGTTAGATAGAAAAACCTCAGTATGACGTGGTGAGATGAACAAGATCCTTGGCTTCAGGAGTGTTAACAGGAATGGGAAAGGGGGTCTTCTGCTTTTCCTTTAAGAGTGAGAAAGAGGGAGAGGAGGAAGATTGTGAGAGAGAAAGCCCTGAAACTCGATAGGGAGCTCTTCTGGAAACAAAAAAGGGTGAAAGCAGAGTGGATATGGATGCGTGGGCTGCAGAGCAAGGCCCTGGTGTCAGGGAGCACTACAAAGGAAACCCAAGCCTGGGAACTCTGTCCAGGGATTCCAGTGACTCAGATTTCTTTGTTATTTTATGACACAAGATGTAAAGAAGTGCAAGCTGGGAAAATACTGTGCTGTGAACTTTACCCAGTTTTCCTCTTTGAATGTTTCAGTTTCATGGACCTGTTCAAAGTTTGACACTGTTTAGTGTTCAGTAAGTTTTTTAAGACTATCTCAAGCATGCCATATGAGCTATAAAGCAAATAACAATGGTTAGTATTCTTAAAATCATTGATCTTTCTACGTGCTTTGCAACTCAGAAATAATTAAGGAATAACCCACCGGTGTCCTTCGCTCACAAGCTTAAGAGATGTGAATGAAGTACTTATCTCACAGCTCTTTCCTACAAAAGAACATACTTAGCTGGGGAACCTCCAGGGACACAGGAAATTTCCGTCCTTTCTTGTCCCCTTTACAAGGGGATTTCTCCATAGGACAAAGCAAACGGACCTTAATTATCTGAGGGAATGAGAGGGAGCACAGGTTCTGCTCTCTTGTTGTGTATCTGCAGTTCCACTCACTTCAACAAATGCCCTTAGCTTAAAAGTGTGTACGTGGCTGATGCAGAATCTAGAGATTTTAATTAAAGTACAAAGGCTTTAAACGAGCCTGCAATATTTGCAGTTTGTGATTTCTTAAAGATGAGGTAACT
>NW_008824651.1:512369-529885 GCF_000699105.1 Pygoscelis adeliae
AATCCAGTGACTCCTCTTTGCCCCTAGAGTGAAACAGCACAATTAAAACGATGTTCTGCCCAGTATTTTGCTCATTAGCTAAAACATCTGATGCTGAAAATTTACCACTTCTCCTTTGGGTCCACTTATTCCTGGATATCCTCTTTCACCTTTGTGACCTTTGGGACCTTGCACTCCTGGGATCCCCATCAATCCTGGTGGTCCAGTGAACCCCTGTGATCCAAGGAGTCCTGGCTGGCCCTGATAAAATTAATAAAAAAGCATTTATTTAGGAACAGTTGTGATGCATGAAGCTGGATTACTTATCACTGCTGCAATGGAGTCAATCTCTTGAAGAGAAGATAAACAGAATCTCTTTCCGTTCCAGTAGGCCAGACTCTTTGATGAATGTCATCTGGAAACACCATGCAGAGAACCTCCAGCAACAGTGACCACATTATGTGTGACAAAATCAATACATGGAAGTTAACACTCAAATCAATGTTCATTACTTGAATATTCATGGCTACTCTATGAAAAAAGTGTTTTCTTTGGAATAAGGCTTCTCGAGAGTGATTCTCACTGACGTACAACATAACCAATTACACTCCAAGCAAGTAAAATATGCTTAACTGTGAAATCTGCTTAGTGGCCATATTTCTTACAAATGGAGTCTGATATTTAATGGCAGGAATTTCTGCCTCTTTGGGGATGATATTTCTATTTAGCAGTGGAGCCTGAAAATGATTAGACGCACACGCATCCACACAGGTTGAAGACTTGCACGCAGGGCTCCCCTGTCATTCTCCCTTCCAGCGCTGGTTTGGCTCTTCAGGCCACTTCAAACATTGTTTAAAAATAATCCCCTGTTGACTGCCAACATCACAAGGCTCAACAGGGGAAAAAATCATTTCGAAATGACACAATGGTGGTTTAAGTAATGGCTTGTGACAGTATGTCTGAGATCTGTGAATCAAAGTATTTGAAAGCCATTCCAGACGTAGTGTCACCAAAGGCACATATGTTTTGCATGCTCTACAGTACTCTGCACTAATGACACGAGTAGTAAATAGCCGCAATCTTTTCTGGCGAAATACGCTTCAATGGCGCAAAGCACCATTTACCAAGACGTTCTAATTAAGCCGATTCTAATGAAAGTTCTTTTAAAATGCAATTAAATTTTTCACAGACCAGTCTGCAACAGCATCAATATCTCACAAAGCAAGAATTACAGCAAAACATGAACAAACAGATACATATTTATACAAACGAGCTGATAAAAAAATAACACCTTGTTTTAGTATAAAATACTTACAGTCTCGCCCATGCCTGGAAAGAAAGAGCTAGAAGATGAATGCAATCCCTGTGCAAGAAGGATAATAGTTCAACTTCATTTAATGCCATTGGGGTGGAAGGAGTGAAGGAGGGCAGTGTGGCGACTTGAAGAAATGAACCTGAAGATATCCTGATTTCTTTGTGTTCAGGAAGTTGTAGCAAAGATGCTGAACAATGCCTTATTGATATTAGGCAAAATTTATTTTATTCTCATATGAAGGATAGGCCCATTTGTGACATGCTTTCAAAACTTCATTGTCAACAATCTATCTATAATTAACATTTATCTATGCTACAGTTGTCTTGATATCGCAAACCTGAAAACAAACACTATGACTGAAACACAGCTTACTTCTAGTTTTAAAAACAATCAATTTTCCACACTGTTTTTGTGGAAAATGGCTGTCACAACAGTTGGAGTAAGTTTTTATATTTTAAATGCTATCGTATTATATCAAATGAGTCCATACTGAGAAGCCGACTTAGCCAAACAAAGTACAAAACTCAGAGCAATTTTTTTTCTTGGAAGAAGACTAGGAATGAGCCAGTATGAAGAATGAATTACATGGAGTTCCTCGGGACAAGCCACCAGGATGGGTCTCTTACAGTATGGATCTTTTGCTATACTGTTATGATTAATTTGACAAAACTGATTGTTTAGGAGCATTGCCAAAGGACACCATGGATTTCACCAGCGTGAAAGAGAATCTCTCTTCTGCTTACAACCAAGCCCAACTTTATATAGCATCCCTACTTCTAAACCAAGCTTGGTCATGTGGATTATTAGGTGCTAGGAGGTCAACGCCTTTTCAAGTTAACAAACTGAGAAGTAACAAAGTTTATATGCATACATATAAAATATAGTATGATTCGGGCTGGCAGGAGGCATACCCATCTGAACAAGCGGCTGCTCATTTCCTTACGCCAGCCACAGCTGGCTATTACAGATGCATCTTTCTCCACATCAGTAGTTTTCAGTTTTTTAAAAATCAGCAAATCTCTGAAAGTTATCCTATGGAGGTGCAGATCCTTGTCTAAACAGATTCACAGCAGACATATTTTTCTTAGTTACCTGACTCAAATGGAAAGATGCTTATTAGAAGCACTAGAATAATGATTTAAATCTGAACCAATATTCATCAGGATGAGCTCCAAGATCAGGAAAAAGAAGTCTTTTCTGATGTCACTTTTTCTTGACTTTTCTTACCTACTATGGCTCAAAATTTAAGTATAAAGGAATTAAGAAAGAGTACATATGAGTATACGCCATGAAACTGACTTTTTAGGGAAATAATAGGTATTTCAGTAATTTAAAAAAATGCACAGTCTGTGTTCCTTATCGTTTTTTGTAGAGCGGTATCAATTCTTATACAGATATCAATATAAAATATTTCCATCTTACTATAAAGCCTTAAAATTTAATTAAATACCTAAGCTAGTTTGTTCTTCCCCATACACCCATATCTGGAAAGGAACCTTTAAAAAGGATGAAAACGTATCTCATACACCTGCAAAGCACACAGAAAAATTATTCAAATTAAATTGTAGAGATTGGAGTTGGCTCCAGTTTCAATTTAATTTTGAGAGGTTCTGAAAACAAATGTTTCCGTTACTTCCACAAAGAAAGGAAAACATGGATTCTGTACACTGAAAATGCTGCTTCACTTTTGAAGTACCTGAAAGCCAAAAGAAGTTAAATAAATTCCAAAAGCTACTCATCCACCCGAGATGCCCATCTACACACCTTTTGCGGGCAGCAGGCTGCAGGCAGAATGCATGTAAAACATTTAATTGCAACTTCTGATAAAATGCTGGTTATGTTCAGAACTGTTACATCTGTGCCTGGCTTTCTGCAGGGGCCACGCAGAGCTGCAGTACTTCAAAGGCGGCATTACATGGAACATGGTTACCTCTCTAATTCCTACACCAAATACCACTCTCCCACTTCCAGTCCCATTTTCCTATCTGGTGTGGAGGAAGAAGTAAACAAGGAATGGAAAATGAGGAAGAGAGCTGGGCAACGCCAGCGCCCCTTCCCCATGCTTTCCTGGTAATTATCTGATCATTTGTTTGTGGAGGAATAGGGGTTATTTAATTTTATTTGCAATGAAGACAAGAGAATTGATCCTTCTGTGACCAGTTTAGCATGAGGCTAGGGTCAGAGCTGGGGAAGTACTTAATATCATGACAATGTTTGTGTAATTCTTCAGCCAATTAGTACCTTGGCTTGTTAACTGAATTAACTTTGTTAACCTTTGTTAACTCAGACTTGTCAGCTTTTACTCTGCTTTCGTTATGTTAGATCTTTTGTTGAACAAGTATGTCCCCTTTTCATTAGCAAATGACCTAAGAACATTCTCTCTTTTGCAAAGGTCACTGAGGAGATTTAAGCAAAGACAATCAATTTGAAAGGTTTAGTCAAATAAAGCATGACTCAATTATTAGAGTCCCGAATTCCCCTGTGTTAAACATGCCATGCATGGTACTGCTCTGCTTGTGCTCCTGGAGGGTCAGAAATCCTCAAAAATTCTCCAAAGCTGTGAAATTGTGTCCGGATTAAATTTCCAGGTCAAAAAAAAAAAAAAAAAAAAAAAAAAAAGGGCAAGCCTAGGGAAACATGCTATCCCTATCTGTCATATTTTAGACAACTCATGAAGTACTTTCTCTGGTGCTCCCTTTCCTTAAATGATAAAGCAATGCAGAAACGTATTCTGGCCCATGGTGCTCCCTGGCAGAAGGCTTCCCATTTTGCTGGGGCGAACTGGAACTCTTCCCGAATTCAGAGCATGGCACGATTATCCCATGTCACCCACCACTGGATTTACAGGCCAGTGCTAAGAGGCTTACCAAAGCGTGCATGGCATGCTATGGCCAGCTCCTCGGAGGGAGCACGTGAAAAGAAAAGGAAAAAGTGGGCTGATGGAATATCTTGGAGACTAAGAAGAAGTTTTTCTTTCATTCTTATACAAAACTTCCACGACCGTTCAGATGAATTACAAAGCTCCCAATGCCAGGATAGACTCCTAAATAGGCAGTCCCTGCTTTGCTTTTCCTGTGACTTCAGCTGGCTGGAAGAGGTCTCGCACAATTCATGTGGCCGGCCCAGCCATGTGCAAAAGCTATTTACAGAGAGGAGCAAAGGTCAGAAATTTAGGAAGCCTGGAGGAAATCTTCCCAGAAAATGTTTGCAATGTTGTATATACATTGTCGCTTGTCCAGTGACGTGTATGAAAGAAAATGCTGTCGGGGTTGTGATTGAATTTAATAACTGCATTTTGCAATTAAGTCCCAGTGGACTTAAGAAGATCCTGAACAGACTTTTAAATCTGTACTGAATGTTCATGTCTTGCAGCTTGAACTTTAATTTCCCGTTCTTTTAGGATCAGTCAAATGAAAGACATGTCATGTTGCAATACTTTCTTCCTTCTAATTTACTGCTAAATTTACAGTGTGGAAACAAAACTGGTGGAGGAGGGTGCGCTAATTTTGAGAGCAACCAATTGTTTGAGGTGCTATACATATAAAGATACAATAAATGACAGTACCTGCTCCAAAGGATTTAAAATACGAGAACAACATCATGAATTGCTGATGTTGTTGAATTGCTCCACCTACGAGCGCGGAGATACGAAGAAATGGGAAAACTGTTGATTTGCAATAAAGAGGAGACAGAATCAGAATTACTGCAGAGCTTCACTGTCATTGAGCCCATTTCTCCACACTTCATTACAGACTTCAATTTTGCAACCGCTTCTGGTGTATGGAATGTGATGATTCAGTATTTCTCACACGAAAACGATCCTTGTAGGCCATAATTTATTTAATAGTGAACAAGAAGAAAGGAAGTTAATTCCCTGACATTTTAAAAAGGTCATCGTTGAAACGACAAGTTCACTTCCTGTGGGAAGGGTGATCTGACCGTGACGGACAAGCGGGAGCTGGGACTTTTTGTAAGAGGGCTCAGCCTGGAACGGTCCCTGTAAGAACAGCTGGGGAAAGGACATGTCAGCAAGGACCTCGATGCAGTCCCACTACAGGGAGACCAGCAAGCAGAACAGAGAGCAACTCACCAGGGAATAAAATTGTTTACAAGGAAAATGAGCAACTTCTGAGCTGATTAAAAGTGCTAACCCAGAAAAAGGCATCCCCGCAGGCACACAGGAAAGAAACAGAAACGTTTTTAAATGTAATGCTGGCAAAATGTGGAGAACGGGGTGTAAATGTAGGGAATTTGCAATTCTCCGAGGCATCTTCCATGGAGGTAGGCATAGTAAAGCAATCGTTGAGCCCAACTAAAAAATGTATGACCTTCGTGCTTCCCCCACCCCCAAAAATATAAACTACAAGGAACAACTTCAAGAACCCTGTTGCGGCACACTGAGTCAGACTGGGATGGGCATATCACCTGGCATTTCTCCTGGAGTGTAAATCCGGGAGTTTATGGATTGAACATATTAGAGGGGAATATGTAAGGGAAGGGTTTGGGGTTTCAGCTCCATGCAGTGCACGCTGTGCCAGAAATACTTCAGCTACGGGGTTGCACAGCTTTGGGCTGAGAAGCAGAGAAAAGCAGACGACATGGAGCATCGTGCTGCCATAGCTCAACCAGTTCATTTCGAGTCAGCGACTGCTTCTGGCGGCCCCAGGCTGCCCAGTGCAGACAGATCTATCTCCAGAGAGCTCGTCGCACAACGCCCTCTGACTATTTACAGAACCAATTCCAAAACAAGTTTAAGACCCTGTGGGTCTTAACTGGTTATATTCGCACAATCTCTCCGTGGCAGGGACACATGGGTAGTCTTCCTTTCCTGCCAGCTTTATTAAGATGAAATTTTTGTTTACTCGCACTTCCCAGTGGTTACTGGAATAAACCATTTAAAACATCTCACTTTCAAAGCTTCGCCGGGTACAACTTTAGTCACTGATAAGCACAACATTTACCATGATGCAGACGAGATTGGTACATTTCTACACCATACATCATTATGCTGTACATTGATAATATAGTTTGAACGGTTCCATCCACCTCAGCAACTCAGAGTTTTGTTTTAGCAAGATTTAAATGTTTTTGCAATTCCACCTGGGAAAAGTAGGTCAAAACAATCCATGGAATGGTAGAAAATATAAATACATAGGGCAAAACATAGCTAATGCCAGCCACTGGAAAGATTATCTGGGGGGAAAAAAAACCCTGAAGTTTGCGCAGGCTTGGTTGTTAAACATACTAGCATGTCACTGTGTCTTCAGGACTGTAATAACGACTGTTTTCTAGAAGACAGATAGATGATCAATATCAATTTGCAGTGAGCATTCAGAAGCTCCTCACTAGGTGGCACCAGCCATTGCTGCTGCACGCAGCCCCGACCACCACAGGTGCACCTTTCCAGAGCATGTTATAACCTTCAGGAAATCTGATAAGGAGTTCAGATAGGGTCAACACATCTTTGTGCAAGGTCTAAGGCAACAAAAGCAGAAGGTTTCCTGCAAAATGTCTGGCAGTGAGATAGCTGGGAAAGTGTTCTGTTCTGAATCTGTATTTTACTGTAGGGCTGGCATTAGCTTCTGCCACCACATGGTTACCAGTGTTAGGAAGGGATGGACTTCTGTGATCTAACTTGAATATTGATAAGCAAACAAAGCGAACCTTTCTCAAGTGCCTTAAGCTGTGTGATATTCAACTCTTCAACACAAAGTAGCACTGAAGGAGTCAGCAGGCTTTTAAAAAAAAGTACATAGCTAATGGTTATTTCTATTTTTAATTTATCTTTCTCTACTTCAGAGAAGGTTATTTAGCTGAGTTTCACATTCCAGCTCGTTTTCTCAGAAAAAAAACCTTTCCTTCTCATTTGTTAAAAAGCTTTTTTATTTATACCAAAAGTAAACAAAAAAATTATAAAATTCACTTTAAGTTAAAAATAACTAAAAAATAAGGCTAGTTCAGCCTAGTGGCATGGTAACAATTTGCTGCTCTTTCAACTACTTTGTCTGGACATGCGACATTTTTCTCTCAGGACAGCGGTGACCAAATGACATTAATTCCAGAGCAGTGATTCAGCTTGCAGAAGTGTTTTTTTTTTTTTTTTTTTTTTAATTAGGGAAGGAATAAACATTAAATCTTCATAAGAAAAGAACTATGAAAGGGTTCTCTTTACCAGAAGCCACAGCCATTTTCTGTAGTCAGTAAATGAAATAATTTTGTACTGTTTTCTGTTCCCACAGTTTGATCTAATTTGTGATCTTCCAGAAAGTTGCTATGTCACCCAAGAAGATAAAACATGCGTAAGAGAAAATATACACTGGAATGTAGGTCAAGCACTCAAAAGAACCAGTTAAAAGTTTCTTCATGTCACAAAATACATAGGATTATATGTCAGAAATGCTATCTGTGCTTTGCAGAGCTGCTGTAGAAAGAATGATACTGGGACCATGGCAATGCTCTTTCACAGATAAACATCAGAAAGAGCAAATCTAGACAAAACCTCATGAGGATTTCCATGCTAAGTCTTCAAAAGCCTATTGCGTAGAGGAAAGGAGATGAGGAAGAAGGAGAAGATGTGGGAAGGAAGCGGTGGGCAGAGGGGAAGGGTGGTTTTGTTTGCAGACTCAGTAAGGGGATAGCTCTGAAAATTCAAAGCAGCATCTCTGCTGAAGTATGGCTGCACAAACAAATGATGAGGCAGTAAGCAAGCTAGGGTTTGAGTTTGCAACACATTAGATGTTTGTGGAGCCTGCCTGCATTCACGTCCTTACTGTGTGGTAAATATGAAGTATCTTACCCCACTGCCACTGAGAAGCAAGCTGTGGTGGGGTCAGCGTGTATGCACACGCTAAAGGTGGAGCAGAGGCTGCCAGGCTATAAACTCATACCCTGGTTTATTTCTTGGTAATTTACGGGCTTGGAAATTTGGAATCAGAATTAAGACATATAATAGCAAATACACTATCTGGTGAGCATGCTCTACTGAATTATGTGATAGGACTTGTAATGACTTGAAAGGCACCACTTTTTTTTTTAAGGGTTGTATTTATTGAACAGATGTAGACATTTATCTACATGCCGTGTAGTCACGCAAAGCTCCCATCAGGTGAGGGTGACATCTTATGGCATGATATATCCTAACACAGACATTCAAACTAGGTCAAACGAATGCACCCTGAATGTGCCCATTTTTCTGAACTGTCTCTAAAAGGAGCTTTGGTCCCTAGCTCAAATGTTGACCTCCACATTGCTGCTTTCTAAACTGTGCAAGAAGGCAACACCCCAAAAGATCAAGTCCTGGAATTGTGGATTTAGCAGTTAGGATTAAGACTCAAATAAACTTGAGCATGAAAATTATGCTGCATGAAAAAGGAGCTGGATATAAATGCAATAAATTTACTAAACTTGGCAGGCAGTATATGCCAGAACCACTGCTACTGGTGGTGCAAAACAGTAGGATTTCCTTGGAAGTTAGAAATGTTTCAACATAAAAAAGTAATCAGATGCTAATGTTGTGCGCTCAAAAGTATATCCACTGATTCCAAGTACATAATCTGGCCCCTATCTTGCTTCCTTTTTAGCTACTCAGATACATGTTTCTTTTAGGCTGCTAGCAGCCACATAAATACCAGCGCTTTTATATAGCTTCTTAGCTCAGTTTCTACGTTCTTTATTCAGGGCATAACGATTTCTGCCTACATTAGGCTCTGCTAAAATTCTGGTATGGGGCTCTGGCAGAACATAAGGGGATCATGGGGAAATCTTCAGATCTCAGAAACCTGCAGAGCTGGCAGAGGTGGGGCTGGCCTGACACTCTGCAACCTGGACAGATGCTTTGGGTTAGTATGAGAGTAGAAGTGCGATTAATGGAGCTACTCATTTTATGTTGGTTAAACTGAGAGTACCAGCCTAAGACAACTATAAAATCAGAAAAAAATTACTTCTATTGACATGTAAATATTGTCCCTCTGAGTTCCAACCAAATACCATCTTTAAGAAAGAGTTAACTAAAATAACTTAGAGATGTTACTTTGAATCAACTTAAAGTTGAGATCATGAGCTAATGATGTTTTGCAGAACACCAAAATGACATCGAGTTATCCTTGCAAAACATTCATTACCATTTAATTAATTGGAGAAGGTTAGTTTAGATAGCCAACCAAAAATTCACCAGAGAGGAAAATCATCTTGCCAAATTTGCTTTTACAACCAGACAAATATTAAGATGATGGGTGTGGAGCAGGAGGAAGCAGCGAACTCTCAGCTACCTCGTGACAGTTCCTGTATCACGCTTATGTAAAAGGCCAGACTTTGGTCATGGTACCTATTAAATGTTTGACTGAGCATTTTGAGGGACAGCGAATGTCTCACACATTTTTAGCACAAGGAGTATACTTTCAAAACAGAAGAAAATTATGTTCATTCAACGTGGGTTTTGACAGGATTAAAAAAGCCAGACACTTTCCAGGGCACCATACAATGCAGTGCAGTTCTCCTAATCTGCTAGTATCTACACCAAAATCTTTGTTTCATTCTTTCCATTCATTCCATTAATTTTATTACCATCATACTATTAAGATCAATTGCTTTTATGCCTTTTTAAAAATCACAGTTCACACAAAATGCTAAAAACTTGCATAACACAGTGGGTCGGATAGCCGTAAGGTTGCTGCTTGGCTAGCTGGGCTCCTCAAGGCAAGACAACAACCAGCACCTGCTCGCGTTAGAACATTCAGTCATAGAATGTTCAGAAAGCCGATCCGCCAGCCCAATTGCTTTCAAATGGCTTTCGGTGGTGTGTGGGAGTGTTCTCAAGATCCTAAAATTCAGGAAGTTCAACACAGATGTTTTCTGTCAGTAGGCGTTGGAAGTACCGATAGTAACATCTGTTCACTTTTCATATTTGTGAGAACATTTTTTTTCTGTCCAAAAACCATTTACTGTTGAAATTTCCAAATTGTGCAACTGGCCAAAATGTTAAGCTCATTAGGCTCCATGAGTTTAAGAGTATGTGAAAATTAAAACCCCTGCAGGAGTTCAGTCTATCATATGCCAGTTTTTCCATTCTGTGCTCCTCTTCTGTTTAAACAAAAGCATAACTATTTTTGTGGTGGGAACAGCTATCAAAACTGACTTAATCATGCAAATATAAGTTACTACTGGCTGTTTTAACTGTAGAAAGAATTTAAATCTCTTACAGAGGCTGTGACTTTTTAAATAAGTTGTGTGCTGAGATACCCTCTCCACATGAGAGCCCAGAATACACGCTCTAGCAGCATGTACAAGGGACTCGGTGCAGACCTTAGACACCCTCACACTCCGGTCATGGGAATTTATAGTTTGGGATGGTCTCCGAGTTCCTGGCAAGGCCAGATGATTGGCTCTGAACCACCAGGAAGGACGGGGGGCTTTAAGGCAGATGTGTGCGGCAATATGAAGAATCATTGTTGATGCAGAATAAGAGACATCTTTTTTTCTCCTAACGCTTCTGGACAGATGGGTCTCAAGAGCAGTGGGGTGCTGTGAGATCATCTGAATGGAGTTTGCACAGTTGTTTTCTCTACATGATTTGCTAATCTTGATGTTAGTACCGATGCGGATGCTCTAGAAATTTCAGCAACTGGGACTCTGCTGAAGCTGCTCTTGAAGTCAGCTTACACTGAAGCTAAACGAACCCTTATGCCTTCCAGTGGATGTGACTTATTCACATCACAAATATTCTAATGCGATCACTTTGACGGTCTTTAAACCGAGCCTGGCTTCATGTTGGGTTTGTCTCCAAAAACAACAAATAGTCTAAGTAATCTATGAGAAGTCTTGCCATCTTCAGGTAGTAAATAGATACTGAAAACTGTCAACAGTTGTCTTTTATATAATACAACTAAGTTTCCTGTCTTTTGTACGCACAGATTCACAGAAGTTTTTTATAAGTTGACAGTTCTAGATCAAGCTGAATGACCTAGGGAAGCTAAATGATCTGGGGAAAGTATTACAGCAACCAATTACTTGGAGAATTCTCTGTGATCCCACACAAGTCTTTTTTTTTTCCTTGAAATCAGGAAGAAGGAGAGTAAAAATATTTTCCTTTGAATCCCGAAGGAAATAGTTCTGCATCATCTACCTGAAAAAAATACTCTCTCTGTTGAATGTAACTTGTGATAACAGTCCTGAAGTGGGTCAAGAGTGGAGTATAAACTTGAACGGGAAGGTATAGCTCTCCAGATCCATTACAAAAGATCTAGTTTTTCTGTTATACTCGGTTTGAGGTAGCAATAACGGGGGCCAAGAGTGCCCACACATCTTCTGCAGATTCCAAAACCTCATCACTCATGGGAAAGGATTTCTGGAGAGCATCAGCAGCAGACAGTTCCACAGCTGTTCAAGGAGAAAGCCTATTTATCATTTCAAATGTTGATTTCAAAAGCTACTGGAAATTTTTTAACCTTTTATTGTAGGCAGTGTGGGCTACGCAGCTGCTTCAGCAGAGGATTGGGCTGAGAATCAGAGCAAACCATTCTGTTTGATCCTTTACTCCTTTTCATTCTGCAGATACTGGCGAAGCGAAGGTACTATTAAACTGTAATGGCAAGTTGCTTTTACTTGAAGGACATGCCATTAGTTTGACAGGCCCTGGAGAAAATTAAGGTTGTTCTCTAACTGATAGTAAATGCAGGTAATGTGGAGGAAAAGAGGAGCCTTCCAGACAAGGAGAAACAGCAGAAGGAGCCTTCGTGTTCTATGGGAATACCAGAGAGATTGCTAAAGAATTTGTCGTGACTACTCATGTGGGTCCCATCACTGGGGCCTGGTTCCAGGCTTCAGCCTGGGGAGAACATCCTCAGTATTTCAGATTCTGATTCTGGAGTGCCTCCAAGCTTTGTTAAATTAGTGCCTTCTTGGCTAAAACATGGTCTGCTTGCAGTATTAGTTGTGTCAAAGAAATCAGTGCCGCACAGTGATGTGCTGTCTTCATGAACTTAGGATAATGTGCTTGCAGAGATGTTTCCATCAGACTAATGGGGGAGGCTGCATTTATCGGCAGGGAAATTCAAATTGCTGGTGATGAAAGGTCAGAATGGAACAGTTCACACGTTAACCATGACCCCGAACCTCGGCTAGGATGCCTCTCCTGCTTTATCTTGTCTGCTACAGGCAAGGATGAAAGGAAGCAAGAGAGAAATTTGAAGCTACTCCTCCTTTCCAAAAAACTAACTAATGCTGGAACATCTGTATCATAGATTTATAGGTCCTGGATCCTCCAGGTACCTGAAACAACCTCAACTGCCACAGGGAGCGTCAGTCTTCCGTATTTTTGACAGAGACAGTAACAAATGCACTTCATGTTCATGTGGCTCCTCTGAGTTTTTGACCTCCCCCTTCCCTTTCTCCATGAAAAGGTGTTTCAACTTTAACTTTCTTACCTCTTCTGCATCTGGGAGAGTTTATGGCTTTTACCTAGCTTCTGAAAAGAGCCAATGCTAGCTCTCCTATGCAAGCTAACGCCTATATTTGTATTGTTTTTTTTGTCAAGGGGCAAAGGACACTTGTTATATGAAAGCAAACAAACTGAGCAATACCATTACTGAGCGCTACAGTGCTCAATACAGACTGTGATAATGTGGGTGGCTAAATGAGTCACTACAGCCTAGAGACCGGTAACCTCAAAATTACCTGGACAATAACCAAGACTAATCAAATATTACCTGCTCTAGCTGACCCTGCTTGAGCAGGGGGGGTTGGACTAGATGATCTTAAGAGGTCCCTTCTGACCTCAACCATTCAGTGATTCAGTGAAATACGGCAATACACCTGATGTTCAAGTTCCTCCTTAAGATCCTGCAATTTAGCTGTTCGCCAGGTCTATTGCTTAGATTTTTTCCTCTCTGCGATGTCTGCAGAATTTTTCTATGTCTGTGTATGTATTTATTCTCCCTTTGGTTTGTTGTCTTCAGATCTCTGTGTATCTAACACAAGCCATAAAGCACTCCAGTTTCTTTAAAACAGATATACTGTTATACTGTATACTTCCTTACTGTTAAACACTGATAATTACTATGAACTATTCAGTTAAAGTTAGCATTATTAACAAAAGCCAAGATGCAAGTTTATAGCTATCTGCCTGTGGATACAATAGCTGTGTGCTTGTTGCAGACATATTTGTGTATGTGTGAGGCCTCCCCTATCTTTACAGTTTAGATGGGTGCAGTATTTATGAGAAAAGCTAGGCTTCTGGTTCTGCAATGCTTTAATAACCTCAGCTAAAACCCCACCAGACCCGTCACTCTACCAACGCTACTGCTTTATGCAGACCTTGCAGTTCTGAACTAGATTGCAAAAGTTTCTGCTGTTGTTTGTTTCCAGAGAAAGACATCAGCGGGCACTCCTGAGAAGAAAATTGCTTTTTTCTGAACACAGCCTGGTATTTAATTACTTTTTGTCCTGAGAAATAACTGAAAGAGAGTGCATCTAAAAGCATAGATTTGAAGAAGGAGTCAGAGAAAGAAAGATGATGAAGATATTCAGCTTCCTCTGAATATTTTTGAGTTAGGGCCATACTTCTCTTCCTACCCCCTCTGCCACCTCCAAACAAGCAAGAAACCCATAGCAGACTTTGGAACAGATATATGAAAAGAATATAAATGAATTTGTCTTAATAAGGCTGAAAGAATTTCCAGAGGATAAGTTTCTAGTAACAAGCACTGTACTAAGAATCAATGAAAACTTATTTCTAGTTACGCTGGTTGCGTTAATGCAACATTAGTTCCATAAATATTAACACCACTGCAATGAATAAAACCAGAAATCTGCCTATTTGCATATTCTTTTTGGTCTTGATGACTCCTGATGATTTTATCTATCCAGTTTCTACACACATTAGATACCTTGAGAAGATGGAACTAATTCTAAAAGAACACAGTTTAGTAACCCCATGGGGATTACGCAAATCAGGAAGAATTTTAATGAAGCATCATAGAGAAAGCATTTGCATTATTAACTGTGATAGATTGTGGACAGAAAAATATATCAAAACTATTTCCTTTCAGCATTCAATAAAATTATTTTATTCTGAAGAGAAATATGGTTTATTATAATTTCCCAATTAATTTTGGTTATTTATAAAGGCCTGTCTAGACACTGAGATATGGATGTCTCAGATTTCAAATTATCACAGAAATTCAAATAATTTTATTTATTTCATGCAAAGTAGTTATGAGATTTCTGCAGAAGTCCCTCCTAGACTGAACTTTCCCCAACAAATTCAGATCTTAGTATGCAGAAAATCTGAAAAAAAAAAAGTTAAATGTATTTTGAAAATACAGGAGAAACGTTAAGGAAAATAGCTGGAAATATATTTCAAGATCTAGCAAAAGATTAGACTTAGTAGACTGCTTTTCAGCTGTTTAACTAAGTAACTTACTACTTCATTCAAGTCATATCTTAGAGAACTGATGACCTCATTACCCAATCGAATATCTAATCCTTGACAGTAGAACTCAGCCATGATTTGAGAAAACAGCTAACTGACGACAGGGTACAACATTCTCCATCGCACTGAGAACACTGCTGCCCTACACCGCTGCTGACAACGTAAGTAGTAGAAATAAATCGTTGAAAGTAAAAATAAACAGCTGAAATTAGTTGGATCAAAGTAGGAAATGGCAGGGAAAGCGATAGGAAGGGTGAGGAAGACCCTGGAGGAATGGCAGGCTCTGCCAGCACGGGGAAGGCAGGGACGCCCACAAGCTAGGATCAGTGATTCTCTCCTTCAAACGCTATTACTGCAAGGCTGTTCGGTCAACTGTTTCTTTCCAGTCTTTTCTGGTCCATGCTATTTATAAAGCACATGCATTACTTTCCTTCATATATAATATACAGCTATTAATTGGTATGTTTTTAAGGAATACAGCTTTCAACTTAGAAAGAGAAATAGACACTAAATCCTACCCCGACAGTATGCGGAGATCACTTCGTTCACTACAGATGAACAAATTAGTAATATTAAGGAATCAGAAGTTTGAGGAAAAAAAACAAAATCGGGGCAAGAGATGCTCCATGAAGTCATGCTGAGGGACATCAACATTTCTAAAGCCTTGGCAGCCACGTGTCAGCCATTAATCCTATTTAGAGATGTTAGAAATGGTATGCTGAGGTGGAGGGCAGTTGGGAAGAGATGTGAAGCTACACATAAACCGCTGGGAAGAAAACTGATAGAGACAGACTTGACGCCAGAACACGATGCTGTTCAAGTGCACAGCTCCATCTCCCACAATGACAACGCTGCCTTTGAACTGTGCTTCAGCTATCGAAAAAGACAGACTTCTGGATGGAGCATTCACAGGATAAAATAGGGAACCTACTGGAAACAAAATTAAGTATAGATAGCCTTTTTGCTTTGTTTTTGCTTTTTTCTGCACTCTGTCTAGACTAACAGTAGCCAAACAGTAGCTAAACTGTAACTATTTTATTAAAGAACAAATTACTATAAAATTTACTTTTACCTTAACATTTGCCTGATATTAAAGAGTGATTGTAGGATAAACAGGCAAAACTACAGCTTTCTTATTCCTCAGCGAGTAAGTGTGTGCAGATACTAATGCTGGCTTGAGACTGGTCTGCATTGAGCTAATGGCAGTATCACTCCTGTGCAGTGAACTGAAGATGGGAAGCACCTGTCGAGGAGAACACTTCCCTCCGGTCAATGCACAGCACCTCCTCACGCTCACCTCTCTGACGTCCACAGTGAGTCCTCTTCCACCCTTTGCAGAAACCCGTGCGGGTATCACAATCCCTATCTCACCTCAAGAGAGCCGCAGGTCTCAGACAAGCCCTTCTGAACTGAGGTGAATTTCTGTCAGTTTGATATTTGCTAATTATTTTTATTAGACTGCTTCAGCATCAGCAGCAATCCTTCAACACAGAGATAAACAGGACTTCTTTTATTTATGGAGAAAACTAAGGAAGACGCTTGAAGAACATTTCAGAAGACATTTTTTGTGCAGCTGTTAACAACATCATAGAAGAAACGCAAAAGATATGTGTTGGGATAATAATACACAGTGACAAAAATGTAAACATGACAAGCCAGGCTGTGACATAATTTAAGTCTTGTTCAGTCACATGCTAGCTAAAGCATGCTTCCACCTTCATAATTAAAAAAACATCCAGAAATTTAAAACAACTGAAGCCACACAGCAGTGGGACTTCTTGCACCGTCCCAAAGATGCATAGTGAAAAAAATCAGTTAAATCTCCGAGATTAAATAGAAAATATGCAAGCATCCATTTAAAGGGTTTTTACATTATTAATCACTTCTTTTCCTAAATCTAATGGAACAGAGAATCATAGAATAGTTTGGGCTGGAAGGGACCTCTAAAGGTCATCTAGTCCAACCCCCCTGGTGTGGGCAGGGACATCTTCAACTAGATCAGGTTGCTCAGATGTACGTGTTCAGTAAAATGCATCAGTATCGGTTCCAGATTTAAAAACCTGATGACACAGTTGATCTTAAATTTTGGGAAATGAGTTAAAAAACATTATTGAAAAGACTAGATTCTAGCTGTAATCAGTACACCTTGCTCCACATCAGGCGCATTAGGTGGCGGGGATTGAAGCATGATGCTCTAGGCAGACACAACTATCAAAAGGGCACCTTGCAGGCCATTTTGAGTGGACATAAGTCAAAGAAATCTGAGATTTATTCCAGCATGTCCTCATAGCAAAGCTGACTATCAGCAACTTACAGTCCATGGGTACACAAGAAGCCACGGAATGGACTAAGTGAGACTTGAAAAATGGGCATTTCATGACCTTCAAAATATGGCCCAAAATATGCCTATCTTTTCAGGTAACTTTAATACCGTATTGCAAAGATTATATGATATGATTGTCAAAGCCTCACTCAAGGTCAGCTGTCTGCAGCCACACCTACTTATCTTTTTGCAAGCAATGGTTGAGGGGTGTCAGAGGTGCATGGGAAAATCTGCGAAGCAATTTCAAGTACTTCCTCTTTTTAAATGCTCCTATATGTCCTTCAGGAGTCTTAAATGGTACAACACTGAATAATTATTTGTAATAAAGTTGTGGTATGAACACTTCCAAAAATTATACTTACTGATTCCTTTCTCCAAAGATTAAATTTTGCTTTGCAGAGATTCTTGTACCACTGCTACACCAATGAATATTCCTGATGTGCATCAGTGCATGGAAGAGCCACCAACAGGCA
>NW_008824651.1:530067-580826 GCF_000699105.1 Pygoscelis adeliae
AAGAAGTCAGGAAGCCACTGGTTACACCTCACTGCCCTGCTACTTCAGCCTAAAAAATGCAAATACGAGTTACTACTTCTGGTTAAATTAAGCCCATGCTAATTTCTGGGCCGAAACTCATCAGTTCCTTTTAGGGAGAGATGGGTGCTGTGCAGAGAGGCTGCTCTCCTCGCTGTCCTTCCTAAGGACCACGAGAACCCAATGGGATGGTCGAATCCTAAAAAAGAGACCAGTGATTTTTGGTGGTGCCTATTTAATGGTACTGCTCAAATGAAGTTGTCCCAAATTGTTAGGTGCTTCTCACAGCATCTGCCAGAAAAGTTTCTTCAGCTTTCTTTGGGAGGCAGAAACGAGGCATACAGCCATCTCTGGACCACCTTCTTCTGAGTGGATTTTGTTTTGGGAGGGTGGAAGGAAGGGGTGAACACAGGAGATCTTCCTTCACGGGGGCTGTTGATCTGCCCTGCCTAAGGGAGTCTTTGGTTCCACTCTACACTATCAGGTCTTCCTTCCATTGCTCTCCATGTGGACTGAAAAGAATGGGGTAGCATCTAGTACTTGTGTACCTACAACCCTGATCAGTGCTGCCCATCTTCCTTGAGTAAAGATGACTTTTCATCTCCATGCTATTGATCTACAATAGGCTCCACAAACATCAAAAAATGAACAGCTCGCGTGCAGTACTCAGTTTTCTTTACAAAGTTATGTAAAATTCACATAATAATTGGAGAGATTCATTTTAATCCCCTGCATGGAGACCACGACACTAAAAATGAGCATAAATACTATGAAAAATGAATGTCCCAAGGCCACTTACTGTCACAAGCATGAAATACAGAGCTCCTTGGTTAAGTTCTCCTACATCATTCCATTATATCTCCTCATCATCTCCACAGAAAGACTATTCATTCATGATAAGTTGGTTTGATTAGTTCAGATAATTTTCCAGCGCTGTTTACATGCCCCGTTCTGCCTCCTGCAAAATTGCTTAAAAGCTGCAGTCATGGCAAAGAGGTTTTGAGTCACTCTCATGAACTTGCTCCAAAATTTGTCTGCGCTGCCCAGTGCCTAAACCCACCAAAATAATCATCATAATGTTTGTATGTGGTGCTATTAGTTAAACATTTGGAGCTATAGCTGGAGAAATAAGGATTAGAACTTTTGCTAGTAATTATAATCAGATGCCTGCAAACAATCATTGCGGTTTTGCCTGATCGTTCGGTTGTTGCTCAGACAGACTATCCACGACATCAGCGGGAAATTCCCGTGAGAAAAGATTCTGGAAATGAGGTCCAAATGGTGCACTCTATCAGTCTGAATGGAGAAAATAAGCGGATTTTTTTGTCAGTTTATTTTGATTATGGGGTAGCCAGAATAAACTGAATATACCCCAATAAATGACATACCTTTTATCATTGAAATGTATTCATTTTTGCATTATTATATCTTTTTAACATTTAAAAAATTGTGGATATAAAAAATTTACTGGCAACTGATACACTCATACTAAATATTTTTATCCACATTTTATTGGTAAACAATTTTCTGACACATTTGTAAGTAAATAGACTGTAAAACATATCTCTAGATAAATATCAATGTGGATGGATAAACAGTCTGAGAGAGGAGGCTTCCAAAAAATCTCAAGCTGTCGTGTAATATTAACAGGAATACAGTATGCTCTCAGCAGCACTACTCAAAGCGAAATGTTATGCCCATGGATGGTAAAGCAATGAGTAAGCTGCAGTTAGTCCTGGTCGTGAAGCGCTGTGTTTGAAGGCTGGACACGAATGCCAAAAAATCTGTACAATTAAGTGTTACTAGTCCTACAGATCCCAAGTAGGCCATATAAGAGTTTATCACTCTTCTCGCTGTGAAAAACCAAAGTGAAACACAAGCTCAACCACTGCATACTTGCAGCTTTTCTAGATCTGCAGGGCTAAACAAAGCCGGGAACATAAAACCACACAAGCCACCCATTCTGAGGGCAGTCCAAAGAGAGTTCAGCACTGGGCTTAAGCAGCCTTAAAACCAGAGGTGTTTAGGATTATTTTGCTGAATGTTTTCTTATCAGAAAACACCAATCTGTTGGAAAAGATTCTTTGAATGGATCAGTTTAGAAGACATGGGGGGAAAAATGGGACAGAATTCCCAATTCCAAAATGGGAGTTTTGGTCAAAATGAGAGAAGGTGCCAACTCTTGTGCTGGCGAACGGCTACAGCACTCACAGGAGACATGGGAAGCTCAGGTTCAAGCCTAGAGCTGTGCTGCATTGCCTAGGCTGCATTGCCATGTCTGTATTTCTTTTTCTAAATGTGGTTTTCCATCTCAGTCCTTTAAAAAAGAAATTCTCAGTTTTGCCTTATTTAGGAATAAAATATTTCAAGTCTTGAAAATACTTCAGGTCAGCAAAATTGGCTCTGTTAACATCTGTTCTGCCATACGCTACCCAAGAGCAGCCTCGTCGCTTTTATGCTGGAGGACAGCATGTTTGGATCTTGCCGCCTCCTGCCTTTTACACCTGCTATGCTGTGAATGGAGTCAATGTTGCCAGCCTGGCCCTCCTGGCCTTAGTCCAGCCTAAGATTTCCTCATGCTGGAGGGAACCTCTTCAGCTGCTTTTGCAAAGCAGCTTTAATTCCCCTTTCCCCTGCTGCAGTTTTCCAAAAGGGGATTGAGCAGAAATTTAGTCTTCCTTATTTTTCATCTTCTTCCCAACAGTGTAGCTTCTGACGAATATGGCTTTGGTAACTAAAGTGAAGGAGGTAACAGCTTGTGCACACATCTTAATTAAATGGGCTTTTATTGTCATTTAACTTTTATTTTCCCTAATTTTTACATGAACTGAAATGCAAGTGTACACGCTGCAAATCAGAACTCAGATTTAGATGTATTTCTTTCTGACAGAATTAGTGAAAAAGGAAAGGATATTCAAAAGGTAGTACAGACTGAATACAGTGCTGGAATAGGACATTCACTGGCTTGCAGCAGTGGATGCAGAAAAGGTTCCCACTGCAAAGAGAGACTGATGGTGGAAGTCTGCAAGAATAAGGTTCTCTCTGGGCCAACTTCTGGCCATTTACAGTTTCTTTATGTTAAAATGTATGATTCATAGATTTCTCTGCCTTTCACTATAAGATTTTCTTAATACGGGATTATTTTAGCTTTCAGTACACAGCCATCACTGCTATTTAAACAGTAAGTACGTTGCAATAAACTCTATTGCCTTGTCATCTCTGATTAACTCCACTGAGTTCAATTACACCACTCCAGTATTAGACCAGTGCAGCTGAACTGGGAACAAATTTGGGTCTAACATCTAACAGATGTGCGATGGGAAAATTGCCAATGTCTCTCCTTTTTTTCTTAGAAAGCAGTTTTGAGCAAAAGCTAGTTTAACTCCGGTTTCTCATAGCTCAGAATCTCTCACAGTAACAAGCTTTAGGAATAACATGGGAAGGAAAGAAACCACACTAATATAACAAGAGGGAATAACAGCTCTGCTTAAAATACAAACTATTTCACATGCTTATTCCTATCCGTATAATATAGAATCCTTCCGCTGAAAGCATTCCAAGAATGTGCCATTTACCATTAAATCAATGAAGTCAAAGAGCATGGGAATGTACTCTGAGATCCCAGAAGAAGCCATCCAGATTGCGCTATCAACAACCTGCAATGTAGTGCAAGGTTGAGACTGAGCCTGATACTTTGTCTAAAAGCCGGGTGATTATTTTTTTGAAAGCCTCAAATGCACGCATTTAAGGAGTACCGTTTGTGACTGTTTGTCTCAGGAAAGTTAAGCAAAGTTGGAAAACAATGCTTTCTTAATGAACATATTTTATTTTCTCTCAATCTATATGCAAATGTTTATTGCAAACAAATTGTATGTAAGCTGTTCTGAAAACAACCCCCTAAAAATAAGTAATTGAAGCTTACTCAAATACATGACAGAAGCAGGAATTTTGCTGAGTTATGACATGCTCAGCTTTTTCACCCCATGCCTCATCTAACGTTAGGACCCCAGCTTCTGAGATAAATATGATTCTTGTATAAACACATTCTTTCCAACAATATTCATCTGGCTCTTTGTGTCTAAGAGAGTATGAAATGTTACAGACCTCTCAGCACTTCATTCTCTCTCTCATTCAGCAAGCAAAAATAAATCTTTGCTTTTTCTGCTGGTATATAATATGCAGTGCCAGGAGCTGCAAAATCCTTCCCTTTTCTAGTAGTGTCTAGCACACTCAAGAACTCATCGTTAGCCACAGACGTGAAGAAATGTTAAACAAAGTTGCTACTGCACAGTCATCTCCTCCTACACGAGCTCTTGTGATAGGTTTAATATTCAGCTGCACTTGAATAATACGCTTGTTGATATTAATGTGACACCATAGCTGGACTGCTTGCGTAGTTTTATTTAGAGTGGCGTCAGCATCCCTGCAGAGCGATCCAGCTAGGCTATTTAAAACACATCTCAACAAGGCAAGAAATCAGATTTTTCACATTGAATGCTCTGGAATTTTCACAGGGGAGCGGGGAGGTCTCGATTGCTGTTGGTCTTCAGAAGAAGAAGTCCTGATACATGCAGGACAGAATCCGGCTCCTCCTTTTCAGTTTGGGCTACATTTAAAGAGAAGGACCAAGCACAGCTTCCCAGCTCCTGGATCCAGATGCTTATCCCACCCATTTCCTTACTGTATATCAGGATGAGACACAGGTGCTCCTTGCCTCCTTCTTCCCCTTCCTCTGCCCCATAGTCTACTGGAAAAGCATGAAGCTCATCAAGATGGAGGAACAGAGCCTGTAGGGGCACTGGCACTGCAGGGCTGGCTGCAAGAGGACCTGCAGTATACTTCGATTTAGACACCACTCTAATGAAACAGCTGGTACCAAACAGTTACATGGAGACAACAAGCAGAAATTAAGAACACTACCATGATTTCATAGCTAAGATACCGCACTAACACTAACTCTGGGTAGTTTAATCCTCAGCTCCATCATGGCTTTCCTTCTTAACACTGGCAAAGCTCTTACAGTGGATAACACCTCCTTTCTTCCAGTCTCTGTCGCTTCAATAGGCAGCATTTTCTGCAGTGGCAAAACTGTATCTTTTCTCATTATTTGCATTACGTGGGTGAGTAAAGCCCTCTTTTCAGATTAGGATCAAATTTCTGTGTGAATAACAATGACAGTAGAATAGCTGTAACTCAGTCTGTCATACTAATTTGGAACTGTTCATTAAAGAAGTCCATGTTTATCTTTTTGTTTATTTCATATTACAAAGAAGAAAACTTCCCTAAAATTATTTGCATGAATTTTCTTCACAGTAAACTCATACTAAGTGCGAGAATGATTTGCTCGGTAAAAGCATGAGTAAGCAGTCTCGCGCGCGCACACACACACAAACACGCACACATGCACACGGAAAGCTCTTCATGCCTAGCATGCAGGTGTCCATTTTTGTGGAGGAGGGGAACCACAGTTCTTTCACATTTGCTCACCATCCTTATTGTGTGCCTGCTGAGCTCCACTCTCTGGAGGTCCACCTCCGGGGAGAGAAATGTGATATGGGCAGCTTTCTATATTTAGATCGGAGAACAACTGAGAAGCCTAGTGTCGGCTGCACTGACCAGCTTTTCTGTCTTTTGCCATGTCTACAGCAGCCTTGAAAATTCACGCTCTGCATAGCAAAGGGCCATGTTTCTTTATCAACTACGAGTCGGCTTATACTCCGTTGGCATTTGTAGAGCACATCAGTAATACTGAGCCAAGACAGCATATAGATGAAAACCAGAACCTGATCCACCAAAGCATCCTTTTCAGAGTTACATTCCTCCAACTGTAATACAGCGCTTCGCACAAAACCGAGGCTATTTTTTTCTCTTTAGTAAGAATAATGTACTTTTATGGCTGAGTCCTCCATCAGCGTATGCTTCTGACACAGGGAACTAAAAAAAATCTTTTCCTGTTTCTTTGTCTGTGTATAACGACATGTGCCAAAAGGAAGTATGTTTGGACATTATTATGCAGCTTGCTGAGAAACTCTCTTAAACGTGAAGTTTCTTCTTTCCTACTAGCCATTATGATTCCTTATCTCAAGCATTCAAACTATTTGCTAATTAGTCTCTCTTCTGTTGGTTTTTTTTGGTGCTTTTTTTGTTTTACAAAGTAGTTGCTATGAAAATAATAATAACTTGTGGACATGAACATTTCTGTCCCTTTTTTTTAATATTGAAAGGTCCTATTTTTATTGAGTAGGAATGTTAATATATTTCTGGAAATATCCTTGTAGAAAGCAGGTTGAATTTTGTTGTGAGATTGAAAAGCTGGTGAAATAAAAAGACTGAGTAAGTCTTTTTGTGACTAATTGCTACCAGGAGTTATTACTAAAGCCTGATCCATACCACTAAAATGAGTAGAAAATAGACCCCTGTCTCCTTTACATTATATAAGATACATCAAGCATAAAGGCTTCAATTATTTTTCATTGCAAGATCTAGTTTCCATTTATCTGTTATCTTGCTCTGGCCCTAAGGAAAACCCAAACATATTCAAACATGCTTGTCCATATGTTAACATATTTAGGGTGCTTTTCAGACATATCATGCCCACAAAGTTGCCAATGTGACTCAAAGCAGAGAGGAAAAAAGTGTGACCTGTATATGGGAACAAGAACTTTTGACAAGGGTTGTGCAGCATTTTGCTCTAGCTGGCACTGGAATTGCTCTGCTAATGCGCAGCTGAAATTCACAACTAACACATGGAGATGGACTGGTTGTTTCTTTTAAAAAAAGGTAGAGGTATCAAAACCAACTTCTAAAATCTTCCAACAGAAACATCTTTCCATCTGCTGCTATAGTTTCTTTATCCTGAAATTGTTCTGTGGAATTTCCTGTTTACTCTCGATCTCCTAATTTATAGATCATGTCCTCCAACACCAATGGAAGAGTTTATGTAATTCCCATTCACTGAATTCCTTCATTATGTTCTTTTAGGACAAACTGGATTATCATCTTAGTGTGTGTAAGTTCAAGAGGTTTAGCATTTCTTTGTAATGAATATTTCTACAAACTTAAATTTAATTGTGAGTTTGAGCCTTTTACTGGCAGTTGCTTAATTAAAAAAGAAAATTAAATTCAAACTACTGGAGTAAAATCTACAGTGTATCTTATAGAGCGACACTACCATTAGTTTTGAATTTCCTCATTTTATTGGTGCTTCCAGTATGTATTAGTTCTGTCTGAAACACCAACAAAATATAACATCTCCTGTTCAGTTACCTTCTTAAGAAATCCTTCTCCTTATCACTTTTATGTCTGATCTCGAAGTACAGGATCAGCCTGGAGCAGACCCTCCAGCGTGACAGCTGGGAGAGCTATAGGTGGCCAACTCAGAAGGGAGAAGTTTGCGAATACTTGTGTAAGGAATTTCCCTTTCACGGAGTCAGTAGGATAGGCAGCCTTTCTATGGGGCAAGCTGTGGGGCTCAGCCCTGGCTATACAGACGCTTCTTGACCGGTGGAGGCTGGGACCTGGCTCTTCTAACCCCCTCCCTTTTCCTCCAGCCACACTTCCTTTACAGAAGGGTCTCTATAGCAAAGGACAAGCACAGAAATCCAGCCTGCGTTGTCCTTCCTAGGCAGTATTTAAGGAGGAGGATGGATGAGTCACTTTTTCCGTCTCACAGGAGCTCGCACTTCCATCCTCAGCCCATCCAGTGCCAGCAGCCTTCCTGCAGCCTGGGAAAATGGAGGAAGAGAGCCCTGGATCCCAGTGCATGCCGCTGTTCCTCTCTCTGTCACCCAGGAAGCCTTATAAAATCCACTCCTAGAACAGCTTTGGAAAATTGTGATTCAGTTTATTTACTAAAATAAGATTTATATCACTAAGTCATCACTGCATTTTTAGTGGTTTCTTGAAAATCTTCCAAAGGTTGACTTGGGAACCAGATTAATTTTAGCTTAGCAGAAACGTCTTTTAATCAAGTACCTAAGAAGCAAAGGTCATTTGCTGCTGACTGGCCAAACTCAAGATGTGATTAAATAATACTCATGCCCCTTCTCCCTGACTCCTCCGCCTTCTCCCCTGAAGTAATGTGGCAGGAGAGGCCCCCTCGTTCCCTCCCTGACACCATCAAGAGAGGGCTGGGTGCTCAGTGCCCACAGCAAGAGAGGCTGAGCTGGCACTGAGCCACCTATTTGAACAGCATGCTGCCTGCTCACGGTGAGTGAGCTGGGCACTGTTATACCTTGTAGCCTAACCTGCCCCTCAGACAAACAAAACATTACACTGACAATACCCCAATTCCCTCCGTTTCCAGCAACTTTATTCAAACAGGGAGAGGAACACAAACACGTCAACTTCTGCTCCATGACAGCTTATCAAGGATCATGTCTACTGCATAAACATTTACACAGAACAGACTTAAGTTATCTTCCCCTTGTGCAACCCTGAGCCCTGCTGCATTTCGACCGCTTTCCTCTACTGCCCAGCTCACTGTTCCTCCCTGCTCCCCGCTGCTCATCTCCTCTTCTGGCCTTAGTCCCAGCCATCTGCTGTGGGTTCCTAGGCAAATCACATCCACAACCTTCCTCCTTCTGTCTCCTTCACTGTCCACTCCCACACCCTCCAAAAATCTCTTCGCCAAATAGCCACTTGGCAAGAAGAGCATCTTCAGGTTCATCAGGTGCACATTCCTGGAGAGAAAAGCACCAGCTAAAAGAGATGGGTGGGGTTGGCATAGGGATAGCCAGGGAGAAAAAGAAAAACAGCCAGCCAATGAAAGCAGGGTAGGAAAGCAACTATACAGACTTGGGAGGTTCCTTGCCTGGTAGCATGGATGGCCAGCTGGGTTTCGGTGAACCTTAGAGTGAATAAAACACCCTGCCTTACCTCTACTCTATAACCTGGTCTTAAAAGAGAGGAAGAAAGAAAACAGCAACAAGAAGAAGGTGGCTGGAGTACTTTGATAAAATTTTTATGGACTGTGAGATGCTCTAAAATCCATCACTGAAAACCAGCCATAAATACAAAGAGCTAATCTGAGGGCTTACATTTTTTGTTTCAGCAGAAGAAAGTACAAAACAGACCAAAATCAAAACACAGCTAATTTTCAGGAGACACTGGGTGGTAAGAAGCAGTTGTGTTTTGTAAGAATAAGCCATCAAGAAGAAGAATGCATCCTACTTTGATTTTTTTTTCTAAACATGGATTTGTGAGCTCGATAAAGGCGAATGAGCTCACCTCCCAGTAGAGATAAAATTCCATTCAGACAACTGATTAGCTAAAAGACACTCCTCATCATACTAAAAGTATTCCAATCAACCCCCACTCCCGAAACCTTCCCACAACTCCCCTCCACTACCCACCGTTCTCAGTGCATTGGAAAAGTAGCTGCTGACACATGGGAGAGCTGTCCGTCTACCAAGTTTTCCAAGTGTTATTTTTTGGCTATTTATTGGCATAGTTACATTGCAAATGAACTTCTCACTCACTGATATGTTCCAGCAAAATTTTGACCTAAGCAAAGCGTGCCCAGTCACTTTGGCTAGTTGGCAGGGGTTGATTAAGATCTCTGTTATTTTTACTTTGTTTTGACTGGCTTTGAAAAGGCAGTCCTAAACAGGCTTTTCTCACTTTCCGGAATCTTAGGGAGTCAAGGAGGTATCATATGTGTAGAAAATACCGT
Source organism: Pygoscelis adeliae (assembly GCF_000699105.1). Taxonomy (NCBI): domain Eukaryota; kingdom Metazoa; phylum Chordata; class Aves; order Sphenisciformes; family Spheniscidae; genus Pygoscelis; species Pygoscelis adeliae. Next base: position 539,759 of record NW_008824651.1, read on the forward strand.
GGGTCTACGCAGCGCTGTGCAATTACAGGCTGCCACTTATACATTAATACCTCCTCACTCTGATTTACTACCAAGCTATCAAAACTAGGTGTACTGTTGGGCAAGCATTTCCTCCAAACTTTGATAAGGGAAATGACGTTAAAACCCAAAGGGGTAGACACAGATTTCCACAACTCCCAGTGAATGTCACATCCTTCTCATGCTCCTCACCTCCTCCTAACTAGAGACTGCAGTTTCTAGCACCTTTCTAGAAATACTCAGAGCCTCCTCGATGGTCTGAGGTTCTGACTGGGGACGGAAGAAACCTTCTAGTGACAAGACGATAATTGTCATACTGACTGACAATTCTTACAGTATTTGTTGCAGAGATAGTCATATGGTCCGTGGAATAATTCTCCACCTCCACAGACTTAAATCCTTTAGGTACAGCTCCCACTGACAGGACTTACTTGGCAATAAAAGTTGCACTAAATATTGAACTGCAATATTCAGATACATACACATTTGTAGAACACCAGATTCAAATCTGAAGAGATGCCACAGCAACAACATAATCTAAGATGGAAGCGACAATTGTCTCATTTAACGACCTTTCTCGCCTCTGAATTTTTGAACACTGTAGACAGGCATATATACCCCATAAGACACACGAAGTAATCCCTATGCTCTTCTCAGTATTGATAAGCTCTTGGCCAGATAGTCTAAGTTCAGTTCTGGACACTGCATTTCAAGAGTCAAGAGGAAAATAATACAGAATGATCAGTGATACAAGAAACTTTACCTACAAGTAATAAATGAATGAGTCAGATCTCTCTAGACTGCAGTAGCAAAGACTAAGTGGGGCATAACAGAGATACCAGCACGTGCACTTCACATACGTTGACAAGCCTGCTGGGGAAGACTGTGGAGTCTCCATCACTAGAGGTCTTTAGGAGAAAGTTAGATGTATCTCTGTTGGCAACAGTAGCAGAGATGGCATACCTTACAGTTTACTACAACACAAACAAGAAAAAAAGCCCTGTAAGTGCTTATTAGTTGTACTATCTACAGAGTCTCAGAGAGATCAAGGCCTTTGTGTGAGAGGCACTCTATATGCACATTGAATAACAGTTTAGAGAGCTTTCACTGTAAATAAACAAGAGGGCTGAAGGAGGGAATTGTTGATATTTTCTTTACGAAGGTTGAGAACATCAGCCACAGCAGTATTAACCAAAAGACAAGAACCTAGTTTCCAAAAATATTCAGCACCAAACCCTGGCTCCAAGTTCCCTAAGGAGCCCTCAACTCCCAGTTAATTACTTCTTAGTAAGTATGATGACCAAAAATCAGCAAACAACAGACATAACTTGTTATCAAACACTTTCAAAAATCCATTTTACCTCAGTAACTAAAGAGAACTGAGCTCTTGAGAGATTCACCTTATATGACTTCCCTTCCAACAGACTAGGATTCTGTGGCTAAGCCAGGAAGGGAAGCAACGTTTCCTGAGAGCCCAAGGCTACAAGCAGGACAGCTTGCCTGGAGGTTGCAGTAATTCCTGCACCTCATTTCTGCTCATGCATTGTCTGCAGACATAACTCAGATGCTCATGTAGTAATTACTGAACTATCAGAAGTACATACAGCTGGGCCAGAATCAGTGCTGATTCACTGCAGTAGGGTGAACTGCGAGCTGTAGGATTAGCTGCTGCTTCATGAGCTAGCTGCCAATCCACCTCAGGAGCAGAGACAACAAGTCATATAGTATATATAAGAGGGAAACGCTTTTTGCTTCTGTTTTTTGATAGTAACTTCTCACATAACTCCTATGTTATTCAAAGCCGATACCAAGGTTCTCCACCGACAAACAATGTGTATATGGAAGTACCTTGTGTCCCAACAGGCCTGGGAGCCCCAGAATGGTAAAAAGTGCACTTCTGGTAATTAAAAGGTAGTACTTACATGTTGCCTAAAGAAAATACAGAAATCTAATCTCTTTGGGGAAAAAAAATCTATTTTGAAAACAATGTTTCTGATTTTGTTTGTTTGCTGGGCATATATCACTCTAAAGGGTGAACTGGTACACTGTAGTAATGCCCAATTTCATCCTGTGTATTCTTGATCTACACAGCTTATTGAAAAGGTTAAAACTGCCTGATGTTAATAAAATCTGCCTTTTTTGTTCATAATGAAAGATACAATCTGATTGACAAGAATGGAGAATGAGACCTAGTGGAGACCATGGGTGCAATGCCCAGCTGATATGAACTGGTGTAGCTCCATTTTCTTCTCGAAGCTGAAGCTGATATTCAGTAATTGTCCTGTAAGAAGATCTGACAGATACTTTTTCCTGTTATCTACTGACATCAGAGAGGCTTTAGAAGAAACGTGTGGGCAAAGGAACGGGAATAGAAGGGAAACTTCCTTCTCTTCCTACAGCACCTACAAGGCATCTGACTACAACTGGTCCAAAAAGAGGAAGATGCAGTGCACAGACGGATCAGAGAGTATTCTTTTTCCCCTACCAAGGACGTTCACTGGTTTCTCTCCAGAGAAACTACCAAGTCATCTGTACATCTCCCAAACCTCATTTCAAGATCCCGTGTGGACGTCAGTAGCCCTTAAGTTTTGTGGCTAGCCCTCAGTTCAGGAGTGAATTTAGCAGAGGTGAAGGTGGACTCTACAGAAAAGGTCACACACACAAGCTCTGCAGAGTGCACCTGAGTTTTTATTTTTTTCACTTAAGAAAGCAGAGGGGACAGTTTTAGCCTACAAGAGAACCATGAGCTCAAGTCCAAAGTAACAGGGAACTTGTTTGTTTTCACTCTTTTTCTCAGTATAATTTCTTGTTCAGCAGCACTACACTGTGTACCCTAAAATCTGGAGAAAATCTGGCCTACTTTTGACCTGGGAGACTATAAATAAACGTAGACAAAACACAGACAACAGCAGACGACTGCATATTTTTACATATATTAAATGAAATTATAGCAATATTCTTCTTCACAGAAGTTATTTGTTCCCTTAAGCTCTTGATAACTTTGTGCTTAGTGAAAATGGTTGTGTGTGTGTGGCACTTTAATGTAATGACACAATCTGTAAGTACAATAGCCTAAGTTTAAATAATGCTTCCTCACAAAGTTTCGGGCATACAACTAAGGAGTTAAGTAGTTTCCATGTTTGTTTTTCCTGGATCCTGTTCTGAGACTATCTTCCATAGCTGGAAAAGGTCAACATCCTACCATTAATACAACATTATTCCCACAAGTTTCTGCAACAAAAAAAAGTTTTCATAAACAAAAGCCATTTTTTTAATGTGGTGCATCAAGAGCCATGTTTACTTGTGCTGTTATTTTGCCAGTACCTTATGGTTTAGAAAAGATAAGGCTAGTAACGGAATTTAAAATATATATTTTTTGATCTTATTCCACATTGGGAATGAAAGAAAATATTACTAAACTGTCCTCCCAACTTCCTCTCTTGAGAGGTCAGACAACTTGGCAATCTATCACTTCTGAAAAAAAAAAGTATACATATGCATATTTGAAGGAGCCACGATATGTAAAAAAATTTTATATACAATCATTCAAAATTTTCTGAACTTTGCTCTGAAAATAAATAATGCTATGACATTAAGAAACCAATTTGAAGTATTTTATAGTTATTACAGTAAAGCCCTACAAATCTTCTCATAATCAAAATGCTCAGAGGAATTTCTCTACTTTGACTTTTAACTCACTTTGTTCCTATGCACTGGTTGGCAAACAAAATTCATCTGGGAAATGCGCACACATTTATAGTCTTTCCATTTCTCAGCTTTCTGTAATACTTCAAGACAGTGTTCACGAAAGCAGTATCAAAGTACTCGCGTAACATCTGGCTAAAATGTAAGAGGACAAAATATTGAGGAGAAGTGAGGTATTTTTCTTCACATATAGTTTTCAACTGCAGCACCTGTTTGGATTGCTCATTTGTTCCCAATGCATATGATTCAAATCCCTTCTCCCCAGAGAAACAAATGCTCAAAACTGGTATGTACTATGCAGAACATGGATCCTGCTATTTCTTCCCTTTAATCTTTCAAATCTAATGTGGAAAGAATGTATTGGAGCGGTGGTATCTGAAAAAGAAGGTGTGGTGCATGGAATTAAATACGTGATAATCTTGAACTCTGAAAACCGTAACTTGTTATTATCTGTTAGTCTACTTGATCTGCCTCTTCTCTATAGCACGCCTTCCAGAAAACAATCAGCAAGCTGCTGCACGCCGTCAGTTACCAGTTTTAGATGAGAAATGCTCCTGTTAAGTTTTCTAACGTGAGGATAAACATAGAAACCTGAAGAGCCGAGGCACTCTTTAACCCTCCTGCACTGCCCACACCGTCTGTTGGTGCTGGGTCATGGTATAGGTCTGCCCTGGTCGCTGGGCGTGTCTCCTTGGGGATCTCTTTCTCTGAAGGACTCTTTTCCCTCCTCATGCTCCATTAAGGAAAAGGATTTTATGTCAGGGAAGCAACTTTTGACCTCTGTCTGAAACTTGGGCAAGTTACAAACCTTTTTAAAGTTGCATACACTCAGCAAAGCTTTTTACTTTCAGCGGTTGAAACATGGGATGATCCCATTGCTTCGGAGTGTGCCCAAACCCTCATGGCTCCTTGGCAGGACCAGGTTCTGTGAAGACGGAGCACCCTGTGTGGCTGGGTCTGTTGTGTAGCCCTGCCAATCACTTGTGTGGAGCGGCGTCAGCCTTGCAGAGGCCTGGGTGGGTGCCCACCACAACGCTTAGGAGCTCCGGGAGAATCATTCCTATAGCTCTGCTTCCAAACCAGCCTGGGATAGATATGAAAACTGAGAGCAGGTTTCCTCTCCCTTCTCAGTCAGCATTCATGCAGCATGGAGCACGCCCAGGGAGATGCCAGGCTGGATGAAAAGGTCGGTGTAGGCTTCCGGCTGGAGGTGTCTGAGAAACCAGAAGCAAGGTTGTGAAAACGATTGGTAATGGGAGTCAGATGGGTCTTGGTGGCACGGGAAGATTGGGACTCAGAGTATCAGCACAAGAAGGGGTTGAATTTTTTGAAAAAAGGATGGGTAACTAGTGAAAGAGGGACTTTATGGTCAAATGGGGATGGAAATGGCTGTAGTCGCAGTACAGAATAATGCATAAAGGGAATAACAGTTGGAATAGTTGGAATCTTAAACATTTTTCATACACGATTCTGGATTACACAAGAAATGTATTACACAGCATTAATGACTGACAAGCAGGTCAGGATTTTGTACCTGAAATGGCGCTTCCATCTAAGAGCTGTTCAGCAGTACTGAGGTGCTGCTGGCTGCCCCCTCTTCTGAGAAAAATGTGGAGAGCAGGTGAGAAATAGGTGGTGACTCTGCCACCTTAGTTGAAAGATACATAGTAAGTCGAATTGAAGGAGTAAGATGAGGTAACTTCCCCTTGAGAAGCTTTCAAGAATGCTCTGTTCAAATTTCTAATTTCTATGTTTGGTTAGCCCTCACCCAAACAAGAAGTTTTGTTCAGAGTTCTCCATTAAAAGAGCCCTAACAACAGCTCAGGTAACCCATAGCTCAACCGTTCTGAATATCAACAGATACCAATTTTGCATTCTAAAGATTCAGGTTAAAGACATGGCGGAAAAAATGCAAGGGGGCTATACCTAGGGATCTCATCTAGTTGAGACACATAATACCCTAACCAAAAGGAGAGGGGCAGAACACAGAAACTGATCTTGTAATATCGCAATAAAAGTAACAGTGTCCTGAAGTGGTTACAGGAACACACGTAGCACATAACAGAAAGCAAATGTGCAATTCATATTACTCGGGCTCCATATCCACCAGCCACAAAGCAGTAAAAACATGTATCACACTAACAGCAACAGAAGAGATGACATCACTTCAGGGACACATCTGACTATGGCTGTAAGAGAATCCGGAGGAGCACAAATATCAGGCTAAAAGCTGGTAAGAGCCAACAGAGCATTACAAACACTGTGGCGTCGTACAAAGGCATATGCAATGGACATAGACTAAACTGGCCTAAGTTTCAGGGTCATAAACAAAGCAGGGGATTGTTTCACAGCCCCTATCAGAATTTATTCTTAGCATATTCATGTGTCTGAATATTCAGAAGTCAGATAGGAAGTAAATGAAATTCATCAGTCATCAGCTGGCTGATGCTCCTGCGTCCTGGAGTGTTTACGGGTTGTGCAACACTTCCTCTCCCAGGGAAAAAAATCCTTGTTACAAGACAAAATGTTTTTTTCAATCACTGGTTCTTAATAACAGTTCATTGTTGAGGTTTTCTTTGCTTACCTCATGACACTTCAGTATCTAAATATTAGTGGATTGTTCAAAAGACCTGCCTTTTGCTCGGTTTACATATCACTATGTACACTTTTACAATGTTTCTTTCTGACTACCACCCTCTCCTCCTTCCAGCCCATCCTAACCAACTCAAGGAAACTTCTGCTTGTTCTATAATTACACCAAAAGTTTTGTGCCCATGGAAGGAGGCACTTCTAAGAAGGAAGTCTTGATTCTATTTTGCTTTGGAGAGTAGTAGATTAGTATCTCTGGATGGTTCGATCTCCATTCTCCCCTGAAACTCAAATTTAAGCAAAGATGGCTATTTCCTATTTCCATTACAAGAAACTGAAAGGGTCTCACAGAAAGGTAAGCTGGAAGCTTAAGCATTTCCCTCCTGGACCCTCTGGAATGTCTTCATTACTGTTTTAGCTTTGATTTAAAACACCTGGGTCTTCCCCTGGTCAAACAAAAAAATCCGCCTGTGATATTTCTGCTGTCTCACAAGGCGCTTTGCGCCTCTCATGAATTCTTAGATGCTTAGTTAGTGTCACGGATATTGTGGGATATTGGTGATTTTTGAGTTGGGGGTACAGGGGCTGCGTGGAGTACGTGTACTGTAGCCTCCCAATTTCTGCTGGGGTTGAGGTTGATACTTGAACGGAAGGACCACACGCTGCCATCTGGCAGATGCCGGTCAAGACATCAAACCCCAAAATATTTTCATTGTGCTTTTTAATAGCAAAGCGAGTAGAGGACATGTGCTTCTTGCCTGGGAGCCATAAATTAACTTTTGCAGTTTGGCAAATAACACTTGTTCTGTTTACTCTGGTGACTTTAACTCTCTGCTGTCTGGGTCGTATGCCCAGCTTCTCAGCATCCTGTTGTGTTAATATTGAAATTTGTGCTCCTGTATCTATTAGAAATTTTATCAGTTGTCATTGAAGGCCAACTGGAATTAAAATGTAAGGGCCTCCTTCATTTAGTCATTGGTAGGCTTCCACTCGCCGGATGGACAGACCCAGTTGCTGTTCTGGCATTACTTGTTTTTCGGTCTCGTGGTTTGCAATTCATCCCTAAGGGGGAGGAAAGGGATATCGCTCTTTCTTGAAGCTGGCGATGGTGCTGGAGTATTTGGAGTACATCCTCTCCTTTCGCCATCATCGTGTTTCTGGAACGCTTGAATTAACTCAGGATAATGCCATAGGCTGTTTGTTAATCGTGGGTCTGGGAATGCCTAGTGGAGGATGGGGATCACAGAAGGTTCACCTCAATCCCCCAGCCCAGTAGGCTACCCTACTGGTGAAAGAATGGTCTTCATCTATTGGGTTGGGTCCTAGGTTTAAGAAAACTCCCGGACCCCAATAACTGTTTGCTTCGTCTCCAGTCAACATTATTCGGTCACCACTGCTGAGGCAGACATGCCGCAAGTATTCAGTTTCAGTTTCACCTGGCTTTCTGCTGTATTTCTCTTGTAATTTTGCCAACTGTAATGAATCCCATGGAGTGCTTTGCATAGAATATTGCTGATCACCTCTCCGAGGTCCTTCAGAGTACTCTTCTTTAATGATAAGCCTAGTCTTATATTCAGAGTAGTCCGAAAGGGAGAGGGGGTTAACATTTCCTTCTTTATGGTCATCAGGATCACCCCAAATTTCACCATCCCAGTCCTCTGGGGACATTATTAGTTTCCTAATTTGCATGGGGTTAGGGGGATGCGGGGCCTGCATGAGCATCATTTCAATCTTTTCTTCCAACTTTTGCAGGTTTTTTCCTTTTCTTCCTGTAATTGTTTCTGCAGCTGCTCAATTTTCAAAGACTATTAATTCAGCTGCCTTTCTGCCTTCTACTTCTTTAGGTCCTGCTCCTTTTTATTGTTATTCTCCCTATCCTGATATGCAGGTTCGAAACAGGTACCTAACATTTTGCAAATAATTCCTTTCCCTTTTCCATCCTTTATATGCCCCCTGGCCACCTTTAGCTGTTCTTCCACAGCTTCCCAATTATGCCAATTATCACAAGCCCATTCATCTGAGAATTTGGGACTCGGACTTATTCCATGCTTTCGTAAGTAATTAGTGGTACTACTTGCCATCCTGCTGACTACGCCAATTTGTCACAGATCCTGATTTATAATCCTGCCGAATACACCAATTTTTTGAGGATAAGTGGAACGCACCTCACTCAAAAGAGAGAAGCAGCAATAAGTTTTATTGCAGTAAAATAATAATTTGACAGAGTTCAATAAATTTGATGGAATTTAACAAAGTTTGACAGTGGTTTACTAAGGTTCAATAAGTTTGATGGCAAGGTTCACCTTATTAATTACTGCATGGAAGAAACATACAAAGGAAAATTGAGTTAGCAAAACTTCCAAAGTTTAACAAGCTATTAGTCACTTACCGAGGATATGTTGCAGCAAGGAGTCTCTCAACGTTGAGGAATAAGGGATCTCTCAATGTCCAGGAGTAAGGGATCTCTCCGCCTCAGGCAAGGAAGGATCTCTGAGTCTCAGGTGAGGAATCTCAAACCTTGAGAGGCATCCCAGCTCAAGGGGGGATCACCACCACGCAGCCACGCTGCCTGGCAGGGAGAGCTCAAAGAAGGCTCACTTAGGCTGTCATATTCATGGAATATGGTTGCTGCAATTCAGGGGGAGCTCAAATTGGGCTCGTCCAGTGATCTGCCATTGGTAAAAGGTCTCTCTGCCTTGAGGAGCCACCTTGAGAGGCATCCCAGCTCAAGGGGGGATCACCACCACGCAGCCACGCTGCCTGGCAGGGAGAGCTCAAAGAAGGCTCACTTAGGCTGTCATATTCATGGAATATGGTTGGCTCATAGTCAAATCACATGGGCAGGCATGAGACTCCTTGTACCCACAACTAACTTTGTTTTTTGATAAATAAGTCTTGGGAAAGCCACCTGTTATTTATGTGTTAATCGCATGATCGGTGTTCCAAACTCATGTGTATTGATGATTACCGTGTCACTCTGTTCCTTTTTGGGTTTTCGGAGAACAGGTTGAAACTAGAGGAGTTCTTGGCCTGGCTGCAGCCAGGCCTTTACCTCCTTTGGAGCCTGTTCCAAACTACCGCTAGTTTGGTTAAGGGGTCGAGCGCATCCATCACAGTTAGCTCTTAAAAAGCCCAACCTTATTTCTTGCCAAATTTCAGTTCTGAAAGCTAATCAGACCAGCAACCATGATAACGAATGATCAAACTAGAAATGCCCTTCTCGCAGGGCTTCAACCAAAATTGTGACTGGTGGAAATTGCTGTGAGCTATTCGGCAACGCACAGCTGGGGTGGGATACCTCCCACAACTTTTTATATGTGCCTGCAGCTAAAGGGATTCATTTGCAACACATGCTTAAAGGGTATCATGTACTCGCTTAAAGAGGCTGGATAATTCATAGATGTTATAGGACCCTAGGACTGACTTGCTTTCCTACTGAGTGAATTTTGAGGAAGTCCTTCCTTAACTACATGGCTATTTAAGGTGTAGGCTTAAGTTTGACTTATATTTCAATTCATGATAAGAAAAGATTATAATACTTGAGAAGACACAAGCTGATCAATCTTCCTTCTGAAAACTGAGGTAGATGTTTGAATAAACAAACTGCAGGAATAGATGAACAATTATAACCTAATACTAGGTATTGACTTTCATTATGGAAATGCTTTTGACTGGATTGAAAAAGAAATTGTACTCCACCATGTGTGGGTAACAGCTATGCAGCCTCTAACTGCATACACTTCCCGATATCTTCAACAGAATTTGGTTTAGAGAATTAGGAATATGAAACAGATTTTACAGTATGAAAGATTTCTACATCAAAGATCTCCTCTTGAAGCAAAGGATTCACAAGTGGCTGCAAAAGTGTTCCAGCAATTGTAAATACATGGCAGAGAATGTTTATCCCACAGAAATGAAAAGGATCCCTGCTGATTTCGTAGACAGGCAGGAACACATTTAGCTTTACAATTATGCCTTATTGCAGGAGGGTTTATTCAGCCAGTTGGTGTTCTGATTTACACCACGCAAAACATCTTTGAAGTCAGTTAAGTTACACAATGTATATAAATCAGGATAGGTCTCTGCCTAGACTAAGAATAGATAGAGAAGGAAAATCCTTACAGGGAAAAGGCAGAACATAATGTCTGCGAGGGGGAGAGTAAACAGCAACCCATACTGCAGCTGTGTAAATGCACCGAGCCCACAGACTCGGCAGACAATATGATGTGTATATTTATACCAGAGAGTTGGGGCTTTTTAAGCAGATAAAAATAATCTTTTTTAAAGTGTACTTACTGAGAATGGTATTTAGCATTTATTTAGTTTTAGTAAACATGAGGGGACAAACTGTCATACTTAGGACACACTGAAATTATTCAGAGGATTTTTGATGGTTAAATGTATATATGACTGATACAATCAGCACTGGCTAGCAGAAACTATCACCTTACTTAATAAAATTATTACTGTGACAGCAACATGTATCTTTGATGGCTATATACGTACTCTACTAGAGAGGAGAGTACTCCTGTGGCAGCAGAGTCATGTGCCTCTCCAGCAAGGACTGGACACGCTGAGGAGGGAGATGCAGGGGACAGGAGGGTCTCCTTCCCGCAACAGGGAGGACCCCCATCCCTCTGTGTGTTTCTTGTTCTGCATGCCACGTACCACGGTGGGGCACGGGCTGAAGTGTCCTGCTAAGTTGTCAGTGTTGGCCCCCTGGGGCAGTGTCAGGGTCGCCTTCTGTTACTGCCCAAGGGGTTGGTCTGAGGGCACCCTGATCCTTCCCACGGGTGCTTCCTGATGAAGTAACGACCTCCTCCTTGGCCTTGATGGTAGCCATGGATCCGGACTAACCCAAACAGACCTGTTCTCCATTTCCATATATCTCAGGTGGCTTCAGAGGCACGACACCAGAGGACAGCGGCTCAGAGGACAGGAGAAGCAAGCCCGTTCTCTAGCACACTTGACTGAGGTTACCACAGCCGATCAGGCCCCAGAGGTGCTTGATCTCGCGGAGGTGCCCTGCGTCTTTAACAACATCACTCCAACACATACCGTTCTCCTTCTCAAGAGATGCTCAAGCTGTTGTGCCAGATAGAAAATATGCCACTACATGCCTGCCGGGTCCCGAGGAAATAGCTCTACCGGTGCAGGGGTGAGCAGCTCACCGCCGAGACACCGGCCACGTCAGTGCCAAGGCTGGTGACAGGAGGAGGGCTGCGCCTGCCTCGGCCGTGGAGCGGTAAGCATTAGGTACCGTCCTGGGGAACCACCTTCACTTCTCATTTTCCCCCTCCTCTTTCTGCCCAGAGAAAATCCTGACACTTCCCACCCTGGATGAGCTGTGCAGGGCAGTACGTGGGGACTGCGGAAAAACAGGGAAGGGGAGGGAGGTGAGGGCTGCTGCTGCCTGGGCACCCCCACTACCTGCCAGGGACAGGAGGAAGCACCAGGTGGCCTCCTGCTCCTCGCTCTGTGCATGGACCCATCCATGATCCTGGGTTTACAGGTCTACCCTCCTCTGCATTTTTGCCTGCAGGCACAGGAACAGCTCATTTTTTAAGCAGAATTTTCTACGGTGGCCAAAGGTCTGCTGTTAGCAGCAGCTATATTTTATGATGACACTTTTCAGATGGCTTTACAATTCACCAAGTGGTTTTCTTAGACATGCTTCCCTCCTCAGGCTGCTCTGCTGTTTTCCTGGGGGGGGTAACATTTTTCTCCCTTCTCCTTTGATCATAAAACTCTATTCCCTCTTGAGAAAGCTTTCTGGTCCTTCCCCCCTTCTCCATTCTGCTGAGCTCTGGATCTCTCCATTGACTTCTCTAATTTTAATGCTGTTATTTAACTGGATAAACTGACTTCTTTCATTTTACATTTATATTTCATAGCACATCTGCAGCATTTGAGAGTTCACTGCATGGATGTTTCAAACCACACCATAGGATCTTGGCAGTTACACATGACTTCAGAGATTTTATACACATATATCTGACGTACAGAGGAAGTAATTAAACCATATGGACCTCTCCCATACAGTAGGAAGCACAACACAAATCTTCTCACTTGATTTATTATAACCTTATGTCATTTAGCAAAACCAACTCTGCAACTGTTTGAAAGAAAGAAGCCAGCTGAGAAGGAGAGAGAGGACCTACACGGGGAGCTGTGGCTCAGGCAATCCTTAGCGGTTTTAAGTGCTTGTGGCTGTACAGTGCAGTCAAGACCTTGCTGGCAGCACCAGGTATGAGCTAGTGGAGTGCAAACTCCGCAGTTTGGTTTGTGAGGCTTTGTAACAACAAGAAAAACAAATGGATCTGTCTTCAGACTACACATTTACCTCTGCCTCTGCTCCGATGGCAGGGGCTAAGGTGGAGGGGGGGCAGCAGCAGAAGCTGTCCCTTGTCACACAGGGGGAACCCACACCTCCTCTATCCTGCAGCCCCGCCCTGTGTGGAGAGGTTAAAGGACAAGTCTGGGCTCATGCAATTTAGCCTGTCCTGTCTGCAGGGCACACTGATGGTGGGGGAATGGTCCCTACAATCTCTGCCACCGTGCAAAGTCCTTAGCAAATTTATATAAAGTAAAATAAAAGCTGTGGAAAAGGGTACAAGATGGTGTTACACTGCACATCTGTGCCAAGCACATGGAGGAGTGTGCTCTGTAATGGAAAGGGAGTTAGTTTCACGGTGGTAAGGGATACTCTGCAGGAGCAGCACAGTCATATCTGAACTGAAGTTTCCTGTGGAAAATATGTTCTATCCATAAATCTGCATGCCAGTGCATGCCCTCATTAAATACGGGAATAATGAACACATATGCATCCAACACCCACAGCGTGGTGTGGTGCCTTTGGTCCCTGTGCTGCTGGAGTCCGTGTCCCTTGGAAAGACGCCGTCACTGTGCCTCTCTGTGTGCTGCTACCTCTGCCATTAATGTGGGAGTGCTAGCAATGCTCTTGGCACCATACAAAGAGCCAGACGCAAACAGCTTCTGCCCCAAAGAGATCACATCCTAACACAGCTAAGCACAGCCAGCCGTGAAGACCATGGCACCCGTGTTGTGGGGGGAAGAGTTCATCTCACAGAACTGGTTTCTCTCATTCCTCTTCCAGGCTACCAAGAAGGGAAGCCCCTTATGGGAAGCCTTTAACACAAAAAGGGTGGGGAAATGACAAAGGAAAAGATGTTGCATGGTTGGGAGCAGATAACAGAAAGGTCATAAAAATAATAGAGAAGTAGAGGATCTAGAAGCTGAGAAACAGCCAAAAGCAAGAGCTGGTTTATAGGAAAAAAAGGAGTATTTGGATCAGAAGAGAATAATACAGACACATCCAAGTCCTTATTAGACTGGACAGAAAGACTATATTGGCTGCTGTACCCTGAATGGAGTGAAGCACTACGTGTACTGGGGAGGATAGTGAGCACAAGAACTTTCTTTTTTGCTCTTACACCGATAGTATGCTTTGCCAACAACCTTGGGGCCAAATAAACCTGCTTTTAAAGAAGTTATAAGGCTTGATAATATCTCTTTAACCAGTGATATTATATTTGCAAAAATTAGTTTTGCTAACTAATAAAATAAGCAATAGTTAGACACAGAATTTCAGCAAACAACCATGACCCATACTAAAAAAAAAACCAAACCCAAAGAGCTTTTCTGCGCTGAGCATCCATGTAGTACTAGACAGAAAGGAATCCGACAGACTAATATAATCTTTTCACAGAAAAATAATTTTAGCCTGTGGGAGAAAAAATGCTGCACGGATGTTTTATTTGTTTGGGCTTGTAGCTTGTTCATGGTCTGGAGCCGTTCTCCATGCCTAAAACAAAGACTTCTATCCTTCAAGATCTTCTTTCTGCATGCTCCCAAAGTGAATATCTAATTGTAAGATATTTTAACACTTGCCATCCTTTTCCAGATCAATGTACTGGAAGCATTTACATATACTTCGACAACAGCCCCGTTCATTGCACAAAGACACTGAAAAGTATTTGGAAACCTTACGTACAAACTGAGGTAAATAAGGAACATTTATTCTCTTAAGTGTCAATAAGAAAATGCTGAGAACGGGCTCAGTCTGCCTCGGCAGATACTGTTCATGATGTCAGCCTGCCCATTCCCACATTCCTGGTCTCTCCAGGTCAGACTCAAAGGATTCCACTAATAGTTTGGTGCTTACCAAAGCAGACAAAAGGAAAATGGGTCAACGTTACTTGCTCCCATGTGACCAAAATACAGAAAATAGAAACAAGCACCATTTGAGAAATTTGTAAAGCCTTGGACACATGTCATGAGAAACCATTTACACTCTCTAGAGTGTAATTTAAGCGCTAAAAGATGACCTGGATTATCCCCCTTGGACGCCTGTGTGAGCTACCCAGTTACAGAGCAAGGCTATCATCCTTCCGCTGCACGTTCTTTAAACCCCTGCTCACAGTAAGCAGAAATTGCAAAACTTGGCCAAAAGCACAAAGAATATTTTTGTGCAGTAGTTGCACCGTCTGACTGTCAGAAGTCAAAGCCTGAGGGTCTAACCAAATGGACAGTATCTGTGTCCTAAAACAATCCTGACAGCGCATTTCATTTCCATAGTGAAGTGCAATTCATATGTGAAAACCAAACAAAAATATCAATGATACATGAGAATGTACCGTGCTGCGCAGACACTATTGACCAGAAGGAGTGGAAAGATTACAGAGGAGTAAGAGAGTCATGAAACTGCTTAACTGCAGGTACTTATTTTCTAAATAAGGTAAAATATACTTTCAGTATTTCACAGGAAGACAGGAAGGAAAAATAAATTGCTTTTTAACTTTGAGTAAAAAGGTATGGTAATATTTTTAAATGATTGTGTATTACATCCAAAGGGTTCTTATCCCAGTGTCAGCTATTGCGACCAAAGTTAGCTTTCCACTACTCATCTCCAACAAGACAGCTAGCTTTTAAAAAGTTTTCTTTCTATTATTTCTTCACTACAGTTAAATTTTCTACAGCTAAATTTTAAGTCTTGTTCTACCTTCAGCAATAAAATGATTCTCAGTTCCTTACTGTACTTTGTCTTGCTTTTCTTCTCCATCTCTCATTCAAATTTGTGATATGCAGATGGCCAAATACACTCTCAAAAATGCTGCCCTCAAAATAGATTCCTAAAATACCAGTGAAATACCTTCTCAATTTATTAGCAAACTGCCGTAAGATTTGTTTTCTTATTTGAGTGTAACAAGCCCATAAATCAACGGAATACATAGCTAATGCAAAAGGCATCAAATGGTGTCATTTCAAACACAGGAGCTGAATCCGCATTACAAATAGAGTTAATCCAGCACATTTAGTTCAGTCATAATTTTGTTTAAACTACAACCTTGGTATTTGATTAATTACACTAATTCTTGAGCTTTGTCCAACGCTGTTGAATTGTTCTCTCGTCACGCCAGCTGAGATTGCAAAGGTTTTTGAGACAAGCTCATAGGAGAAGTGTCTGCACAGATGCAGACCCCTAGGTCAACGGGCTTTAGAGATGAAGTTGAAATTGGAAGTAAAAAGGTGGATGTGTACTTTTGACTACTTCTCAGTCAAGTATCATCCTTTTTCTCCTGTACAGTTGATTTGAAAAGGTTTTAGAGGAATTCTGCTTTCAGGGCTGAAGCAAAAGACAGGGAGTGCAATTTGTTAGCTTAGGATGGACTTAACAATACTGTAGTCCTCTAGATTACAAACATACACAATTTTTAGAGTTTACTTATGGAATAAAACAAAGTTTCATAGCGGGCTGAAGCAAGAAACGCTCTGCAAAAGAACAAATAAATAAAAAGGAGGGAAAAAATCAGTTTTGGTCAATGTGCATATTTTTTTTTTCTTTGAAAGAAAGAAATAAACTCCATTTGAGTTTATTTTATCTTTTAAACATTCTGAACATTTACAAATGGAAATGTGATTTTGGTGTGAAAATTTAATTGTGTTCATGCACGTATCGAAAAAAACCACCCTGCTTTTTCTTACATATTTTGCATTTTTTTGTTTGAAACGAGTTATTAGGAAAACCTTTCACTGACTGTTCCCAAATCTCAGATTTTGTGTAGAACGCATATATGAAAGGAGGATTCACTGCTTCTTGCTCATGGGAAAGTTATCTAACCTCCGTCCACCAGTTCAGAAAGATCTCTGATGTTGACTAAACATGTATAAACACAGCTAAAAAAAAAAAGGCAACATGCATATTTCACTCAAAAAAATGTCAGAACAAATGTATTAAAGAACAGAAATTAGCAACCAACATGAGTATCCAGCCACACGGTTGATTGATAGTCACTGTAGCCCAGGTTAAGTAATTTTCACTAAATAAAACATTAGGTCATAAACTAGGCATTAAGTTTCAGACTGACTCAAGTTCTATCAAGCAAACCTGTACCCTGCCTGCCTTCAGTAGCTAACTCTAGAGATTATGGGCCTATTTACTGCTAACAGTTCATGCAATTAAGCCGTAAGCCCAAGATTTAGATGCCTATGGAAAAATGTCAAGACTTTAGGGATTTATGTATGCTGGCAGGACCTTGTAAGGCAGTGTTTTGAAAGTATAAACATAATCAAAAGCATGCATTTGAAACTGTACCCTCAAACATGTATGTAAAAGGGAACGGTACTCCTGTATCTGAAAGCAGAATTTAGCTTCACACTGTTAAGCATTTTTTTATGGTAATATTCTTCTTTTCCTGTCCTTTGCAGTCACCAGTAAGCTGCTCTCCACTATTACCTTGACTAGCCTGAGAAAAAAAGAAAATTAAATCTCAATGTACCATACCAGAATTGATTACAGTACTGAAATAATGAAGGGTGCCTTCCTGTCCATGCATACTATCGGTATTTTGCACTTAAATCTGCTGTCATTATAAATACCTCCCTCAAATACTTCCCCTCTGAGGGCAACTCCTCTTCCTGGAAGTCTCCAGAGACTTAACCTTGGCCTATGAAGCAATATGAAATTTTGAAGCATCTTTTTTTGGTACTTCATATCCATTCTAGTGCAGAATATGAAAACACTTTTGAAGATACATGATCAAGTTCACTCCCAAAGCTTTGTATATGGCAAACACTGGAGAGCAAATAGGACATTTTTCAAAACATTCCTGTTTTGAAGAGCAGGCAAAGGCAGGCCACTGCAAGGCATGTAAGCTTTGTGAAGTTTTGGCTTGCGTGATCCGTGGGGTTTCTTCTGGTGGTGGGTTCATGTTTGGGTGTTTGCTGAGTGGCTTCCTGGGGATGTCTGAAGGGTGTATGAACTGGCAAGGTGGTTCCTGGAGCCTTACAATGGAGGAGCTTGCACAGCAGAGGAGCCTGCATCAGCCTGTATACAGAGGCTTAGGTCAGCTTGCCTTTTTCCCATGACTCCTAGGTACATCTCAGTGAGGCCAGATCTTCCTTGTTGCTACTTAGCTTAACATGGGTAGAGCAGGGCAAGGGAAAAGTAATTCCACTCACCTCTCAAAGGAGAAGTTATACTAATACAAATTTTCAAGAGCTAACATACTGTGAGCTCAGGATGCAGGCAGAAGCTGAGCAACAGAGCAGAGACCACTCTGTTGCAGAGAGAGTGCAAGGTGTGTTATTGCTGACCCATGAGGCAGGTTTTGTATGTGCAGCCCCTGGTCCTAACAGAAGTCTTGGATTTGTTCTCTAGAGGCAAGAGTGGCTGAGCTGGAGAGAAACAGGTCCACAGGCAAGGCCTGCCAGGATGTGGTGGAGCAGTCCCACCTTTGCTGTGGCCGCCCTCACATGGCCACCATCAAAAAAACCCCAAACCCTGATGTTGACTAAACAAGTATTTAGAGGATGTCAGTCTGAGGGAAGATGGATAATCAGCTTGGAACGAGGGATCAAATCTCTGATAAACTCTAACCTCCAGCTGATTATAATGTGCGTTTGGTGTGAGGATGCTCCTGGAGCTGAGTGAATCTTCCAGGAGAGGACAAAGCAGGTCATGGTAGTGGGAGGCTTGATTATTTGACACAGAGATAGCTGGATTTGAAAGAGCTGAGAAGACTGAAAGGCTTGCTGAATGCAAACGTAGCAGAGCCCATGAGATGTCCAGATAGGTATTTAGTCTGGTAGAAAGGAGGAATCAGTGGTCACAATCTATGTTATACCACTAATGAGGGAAAGTAGAGTAGGGATGTCCTAGGGGGTTAACTCAAGGCTGCTGTGTGGGAGACTGAAGTCCTTGCAAACTCCTTGGAACAAAAGAAACCTGCACAGGAGGAACGGGCCGGACTTCAGACAAAATGGAACAAGGCTGCTATTACTGAAAATTAAAAAATTCACAGAGAAATAGTTAAACTAGCAACAGGGGGGAAGACTGACAGCCATGGTGGAGCACCTGGTTCAGACTGAATGAACTTGAGGGAGACGTGGCTTCAATACGTTCCTGAAAGGGCAAGGGAGGAAATGAATAGCATAAATGCAATAAATAGGGAAGGTAGATAACACCATTTACAATGCCACTTGACTGGCGCTTGCAACAGAGAATGGGCAAAATTTGTAAGTGCTTCTACAGCAACGCTAGATCTAAAAAATAGGATTATGGAATTATATTACTTGGCAACAAATGATAACCCTGATATAACAGGCATCTCATGCTGGTGAAAGGAGGATAATCAGTGGCATACAGAGTTGCTAGGCTGTCTACTTTACAGGAGTGATAGAAAATGAGATACAGCCAGGGCAGTAGCACGGCATGTGAAGGCTAAAAAAGTGTAACGGAAAAAAAGTACTGAGGGCAGAGGGGAGATTAGGGAATCCTTGTGGGTGGAAATAACAGAAAGGTAGGACTTGATCTGTATTTAGGACTCCCCTGCTAAAGACACCGATCATGAAATACTCAGTGAAATTAGAGAAGCTGCAAAACTAGGTCAGGTAGCAATATTGGCAAATTCTAGCTACCAATGTACTGTCAGGCATAATGCCTCATCTAGATGAGAGAAGGAGATAAAATTTTTGGACACAGCAACTGACCGCTTCTTAGCGTGGTGAGCCCTGGGACCCATAACAAAGGATGCTGCTCTGGATTTAGTCTTGAGTGCTGCACAGGACCTGCTTCAAGAGGTGCTAGTGGGAGAACTGCTCTGTAAGAGCTTCACAATATAACTGAACTTAATGCTGTAGTGGGATGGAGTAAGCCAAACAAATACATCACACAGAGATCCAATTTCAAGAAGGGGAAATAATACATAAAAATCAGAAAAATAGTAAAAACCTAAAAAAGCAGTCAAAAAGGCAAGAAGCCTAAAGCAACCTGGAGACTTTTCAAAAACACTGTATTAAAAGCCCTGGTAAACTGTGTGTCGTGTATCAAAAAGAAAGTAAAACAGTTCAATAAAAACCCTGCATAGCTCATAAAAATAGCTAAGGAGGCTATTGTAGGGCAAAAGGTTAGTATTTAAAAAATAGGTTAGCATAAAAAATTGCTGAAATGAACAGGAAAGCCCATAAAAACCAGATCAAGCGTAAATGGCAACTGGGACGGCTAAAAAAGAATATTTTGCAGAAGATCATCAAGCCGATAGTAAAAAGTTGTTTAAAGAAGAGCAAGAAGCCATCAAAGGAAATAGCAGTACCACATGATGCCAAAGGCTTATAAGGGGCACTCCGGGACAATAAGGCCATAGCAGAGAAACTTAGTGACTTCTTTGCATAGGTCTTTACTGCCGAAGGTGTTTGAGAAGGTCCCAAATCCAAGCTATTCTTTAAGCCAGGTTAATTTCAGGTAAATATAAAGGAAGTAGCAGATAAAATAGATAAGGCAGGCGTTACTAAGTGACCAGGAATGGGTGACATTCACCTGGGACTTCTGAAGGAACTCAAGTATGAAATTGCGGAACTGCTGGCCAAGGTGTGTAACCCATCATTACAAACTGCCACTGCACCAGTGGGCTGGTGCCAGCCTAGCTCCCATGTGGAGAAGAGGCTCAGGAGGAGACCCTGTGAACTGCAGGCCAGTTTGTCTGACTTTCCTGCTTGCCCAGGCAGTAGCCTACCTTAAAGAACACAGTAACTGAGCACAAGGATAAAGCATGGTAAAGCAGGCGCTAGTGACCATAATATATTTGGATTTTCAAAACGGTTTTGACAAAATACTTCACCAAAGCTTTTTAAAATAAACTCCCTTGGGGTTGGAAGAGAGGTGCTCTTATGGACTGAAGGCTGTTAAAGGATAGGAAGAAAAGAATAGTGCGTGATGGTCACATTTCAAAATGGAGACACAACAGCAGTGAGTCCTCCCAGGCATGGGTGCTGGAACTGATTTTAGTAAAGACTTCAACAGTGACCTAGAGAAGGGACTGCACTGTGAAACTTCGAAGTCTATAGATGATACTAACCTCTCTCAGGCTGTTAAATGCCATGCTGGTGACAGGGGATGGGGAGATCTGGTGATCTCCCATGCTGGGAGGTCCAGAAGGATCCCCACCAAACTGGGTGGGCAGATAGGTTTCAGTGTTGGGGGGCATCAGGAATGGTATTGAGAAGAAAACAGAGGGCGTCAACTTGCTGCTAAGTAAGACCTTGGTGCACCCATAATCCTGTGTGCTGTGTACAGTGCTGGTCTCTCACAGAAGAGAGAGAATAATAAAGGGACTAAGGGTTGGAGTGTTGCCTTCAAAAGAGAACCTAAAAAGGCTGCGACTCTTCCTTTTGGACAGGAGAAAGCTGAGAGGGAATATGACTGAGGTTTACAAAATTAGGGAAGCAGTGAATAAGGTAAATGCAGAACTGCTCCTTCCCAAATCTTACAGTACTAGAAATAGGGTGTACTTGATGAAACCAGAGGGAGATTGGCTTAGAACAGGTCAAACAGTAATTTTATATCATTTAGGTAGTGGACTCCTTGGTGCCACTGGAGGTTGTGAAGACACACAGTTACAGCAGCTTCAAAAAAAGATTAGACAAATTCAGGGAGAAACACAGACACTGTGTGATCTTGGGTACAAGGGAAATGGACTGCAGAAAGTTGCCAGACTGCTGTGCTCCCCATAAATAGCATCTCCTGCTGCCACTGTTGGGGACAGAGTAGTGGGCTAGATGAATTACTAGTCTAATTTGAGAAGACACTTCTTATGTTCTTATTTTGTAAGAATAGAGTAAAAGATCAGATTTCATCAGATACATCAGCTTACACTCACCAAGAGTTACAAAGGAGCTACTGCCATTATACCAGCTTAGAAGCCAGTTAATCGTGACGCTCAAGAATTACACTAACATTAAATAAAATGATTGTGTTGGATTTAAATGTTTCCCTAAGATATAAGAATGGAATTGACTTTAGAATATTTGTGTTGTATTTTGTTGATTTTTTTTTTAATTATGGAGGAAAACATCTGCTAGATCTAGTCCATGTGTTAAGATTTAAACTTGTATGGCAATATGCCTGTAAGTAAAGATCAAACACTAGATTTCACAACTGTATAGCACCCAAAAGCGGACAGGATTGATTATAGGTGAAGTAGTAATAGCTTACCCTTGGCCATTGCATTAGTGAAAACAATATAACAGGTATCTGTAAAGGAGTTGCAGTGAACTCTCATGTCAGCCTTGGTTAAAAAGGAATGTTTAGGCACTCCCAAAAAGTGGCCTTTATCGGGGGACATGAAGCTGTCTTTTTATTTCACAGTTTCCATTATTCCAGCCTCTTGCAAAAACAATAGCTAAATGGCTCGAGCACTGTTAGATGCTTGACTCAGACAGAAAGTACAAAGCGAGATTTCAATAGAGTGCATTTTCTCACTCTATAGAAAGATCAAAAAGATTTCTACTCACTTCCACCTTCTACAAAGCCTTCTAGGTTGATTATGAAGTGAGGTTGATTATGAACTTCAATAAGTCAAACAGTTGGTCATTGTACTGAAAGGAGTTATCATTTCCTACATAAGTGCGTTAATGTTTAACAAATTTTAAAGGTGCATATGTTGTACTCTGCCCAATATATGGTTTGCAAAGAACTATAAATCTCAAAATTTTAGGAATTGCAATAAAAATCTAGAGGAAAAAGAAAGAAACCAGAAGTTTTTTGTTTGTTTGTTTGTTTTTTTGCCTTTAGTCCAGGGTTTCCATTTCATTCAAAACAGTATTTCAATATCGTATCAGTGCTTCCCTTTTCTCCTTTCCCTCTTACCCAGGCACCTGGGTACTCCTTACAGTATTTTCTCCACATGTAGCTTAGGGAGATGATGAGTCTGTTGCCTTAGACGAACAACTTAGGAGAAGTTGTCTTAGGAGAAAATGAGAAGATGAGTCTGCCTCATCTTAGGGAGAAGATGAGTCTTTCCTCTCCCTTTTTCTCCCTGTGCCCTCCAGTGAGGCTTATATCGTGGTTTCTTTTTGTGTGGATTTGGACACTCCCGCAGGAGCTTCAATTCTCGCTGGAACTCAGCTGAGCTTTTTGCCAGCTGTGAGAAGGGGACATGAGGGTGAGGCTGGTCCCCAGGCTTGGCTCCTGCAGCCCCACCTCCAACCACCTGATTAGTTGTGAAGTACGGTTAGATAAGACTGCATAGTCGTATCCAGCTAACAGTATATACGCACCTAGGTGTAAAGTAAAATAACTAGGCTGCAGCAAAGGAGAACAAAGACTAAAGTGTCATTAGACATTAGAAAAAACCCGGCTTATGGAAGAAGTTCCTTTTACTCTTTTTCTTCTGAAGGTGTGAACTCAAAAGCGAGACAGGAGGTGAGAACTTCAAGGGGATCGTGTGTGGCCCAAGAGAGACTTTTCTTTAGAGAAACTTCTCTGAGCAACTGCTTGGCATTTGCTGTGAATTGCAAACGTGGTTATCACCAATGTCCTGTGATTCTCTGAACGTTTGAATTAGACCTGTTTTCCTCCTGCGGATGAGGCAGAAAGTGCCTTTCGCAGGTGTCCTCACATTCCCGTGAGCAGCTCTGATGAGAGGTGGAAGGTTGCAGGTTAGCCGCTGCCTTTGCCTTGCTGCAGCAGCTCCCCCACCACCACAGTGGGCAGATGAAGCTTCTGCTGTTTCGTTTTCCTGTCCCCACTGGATTTCATCGAGCTGTGTCTGAGTCCAGGGAAAGTTGCAGGGCCGAGCCCAGCCAAAACAGAGTGGAGGGAAAACTAAAAACACATACCTCTTTCTGGCAGGCCTGCTAGGTGCATGCACTAATTTGCGCTAGGTGGCCTTTTGTCCCTAGAAACTGCCTGTATGAAACACGATTCCACTTTCCTGTGCCTTCGTGCCTAACCTTATCAGTCCCAAACCAAAAGCAGTGTAGACAGAAGCACAGGGCTCCCAGCTGTCCTGCATCTGGAGACCTAGCACAAATCACCAAAGCCTGGCTGAATCCTCATACACTGAGACAGACAGTGCCTCTCTGCATCTAGCACAGAGCCCCCAGAAGATATCAGAGGGCGTATTTTGTAAAAAACACTTTTTTAAAAACAAAAACCATTGGATTAAGCCAACAAATAAAGAGAAGCATCTTTATTTAAATGCTGTACCTTAAGACTGTAACTGAAGCAATGGAAGAAAATGAAGAAGGACATATAAATAAAAAGTAGGCATTTTTTCAGACCTTTTCAACTTTCATACTTTGCAACTGTATTTACCACTCCAACGAATTTACTTCATTCAACAGCTTCTGATATGCATTCAGTAGCAGCAATCCAAAGAAAGTGCTTTTTTTTGCCTGGTTTTGAGAGACCTGTCACTAACAGAAGGTGACTTTTCAGGGGATGGTAGGGCAGACAGCTGGCCGCAGACCCTCGCAGCACTGTTCCTACCTGAGTTCCAGATGTCCTGGCAAGTGACAGCTCTGTTGCACCCGAGATGGAGAATCATTGCAGAAGCAGGCTCTGACAGACTGCTTCAGGCACTCTTACAAGTGCAAACACGCAATATGTCTATTGTGCATGTAATGAGTCACCTCAAACAGAAAACGTGTGTCGTGCCAGATTATACAGAGGTTTTGTGAAAATAAATATTCCCATTGAGGATTAGCATGAGACCAGAAGCTATGCCAAATTTGACTAGTCTCTAAAGGCCAATCTTGTTCCTTAAACCAGATGTTTAACAGAGGTTGTGACATCTGAAGAGACCAGCAGACACAAAATAGACGCAGTGTATGCTGACTCAGAATGAGGTATAACATTTTAGAGTGTTAAAATATAGTCTTTGAGTTGTTATAAAATCATTTAAATCACTTTCCCCAATACTCCTTCACATCTTGCACAATTAACCACAGTAGCAAAATATAATTTACATTTTGTAACATCCTCCTTTTCTCTTTTTTAGTGTCTATTTAAAGGGAGGCCAGTGTGATTAGTTACTGGGGTTACTTACCTCCCTGAGATAAATCAGAGTGAGAGTGGCAAGCGAGTACATAAAATCTGCCCTTATCTCCCCACCTAGATACTAAGCAACTCACAGGGAGCTTCTCATCAGTGGCACCTGACTGATTCTCTACTTTTAATTACCATTTAACTGGTATGTTACCATGCATGCACCAATGTTACCATTGGTTAAATTACCATTTAACATTTTTAGCTTTTCTAACCTATGCAATTAATTTTGTTTAGCTACCTCTTCTCTCTTCCAGACTTGGCAACTTGAAATTAAGGGTTATTCAGTCAATAAGGAACATGAAAAATATTTCAGTCACAAAAGTTGGTAGTTTTTTGACAGATCCCTATTTTCACGAAATCTAGTGGAGAACAAGTACATCCATGCTTTGCTTTCAGAACCAAAAAAAAAATGACACTGAAAAAAGACATAGTGATATCATACTTGAAGCTGTTTCATACGGCATCAGTTTTTGCCTTTCAGTGCCCTTAGAGGAAAGTGGCAGGAGGCACTCGTCAAACTTCATGTGCTGGATGACGAGGGTAAGGCAGTAACAACTGGAGGGAGCCCCACCAGAAGCTGCATCTCGGGGGAGGGCTTGTTTGTCCTCAGCTCCATCAGTTTGCCATTAGGTTATTGTAATGGAAAGCAGACTGCGAGCAGATCATGGTCAGGGGATGGTAGTATAACCATTACAGTCCTCATGGCATGGTAACCTCAGGATCATCTGACTTCTACAGAGACATATGGACTTCTGCCATCAACAAGAGTGTTCCTCGCCTCCCACCTACACTGTGACTTTCCTACCACCTCTTCCTCCGCTCAGACATGGAGTCAAGCTTGAGGAATGCAATGGGAACGGGAACTGACGCCTGCTGCATGGAGAGAAGGCAAAGAACTAAAAAATCTTATGAGGTTTGTGATAGCAGAAAGAGCATATGACCTGCCGCATCTCTTGCCTGACCTATTCTTAGAGATGGGTGGATGGAAAAGGCTGAGTCACCATCTCAGCTGCAGAAGACCAAGCTGTACAGAAGGAGCCTGCCAGCCAGGGCTCCAAGCCATACAGGATAGGAACTGCCCTATTTCTTGGAGCTCTTTGCGGCAGGTGGCTAATCCCCTCCACCCCATCTCCCTTCCTCTGCTTCATTCTGCACTATTCCCCAAAACAAAGAACAGACTATCAGCAACAACCTAACGCCAGAAGTCCCAAGTGGTTCCCCTCAGCAGGGATTTCAGGTTTAGCAGGCCTGGATCCCTTCTGCTTTAATGGAAATCACATGTGTGAGGTACCTTTTCATCAGATACTATTTCGTTAGAAAGACTTCAAGAACATTACTGAGTGATTTTGTCCATATTCATTTAGGACTGTCACACAATCCAGCGATGCTCTAGCACGTAGCGTCCCTAAAATTCTGATCTGATCAGCTTGTCATGGCCATCAGGTCCCTTGGCCCTGCTCTTTGAGAGAAGAACCTGCTATATCTCATAACAAAGTATTTCTTAAATCTAGAAGCTCTTGAGGAAGTAAGATGGAACAATAACTTTTTCCTGAAAACGAATAATTGTTTGAACACTCTTAGCACTCTGATGCAAGTCCACCTACAGCAAACAGCATTGAACTGGTACCATCGAGAACGTTTTACAGGAAAAAATGTTACTTACGCGGCTTCCTTTTTCAGGGAAACACTGACATCCTCCACTGCAGTCTCTTCCTCCACATGGTCCCGTGTAAGTCTTTCCACCCTGCGAACAAGAACACACATAAAACGAATTGTTAAAAGGTATCAGCTACAATACCTGGCACAGCACAATAAGCTTTGATTAGCAGACTCGCTGGGAACTTGCCCAAGCAAAGACCAGGATCAGATCTATGACTTCCAGTTGAAAGCTCTTTAATCTGTGCTTAGAAACAGCCGTGAGTGGCTTTCCAGTTCTTGGAGATCAGCATCGAGAAATATAATGTTACTCTATTAATTTCCCTCCACATTTTCAAAACATTGCAGCTCTGTGCTGAGCAGTATCTCACACATCTGTTAGACACATGCAACAGATATCGTATCACAGAAACGCAGCTGCTTGGATTCTTCAGGGACATGGACTAAGTCCTAGGTCACAATGCAGCACATCCTTCTATGCGTGCTCTAAATAGTTGCTATATTTTAAAATATTTATGGGTGGACATAAAGGAAGACGTAGGTATCGTTCAAAATCATAAGTGAAACTCCTGCCCTTTCCTCTTCAATGGCTGCCTATTCTGGAGGCACCTAAAACTTGCTAGTAACCAACCGCTGTGACCTAGAAGTCAGACCTAGATTAAGTAGATAGCTGCAGTTAAATCTCTCCTGCCTGTCCAGAACCACCTTGGCCTGGGCCGCAAATATATGGATCACAAAATATGCACCACTCCATGCAAATCCTTGGATGGACTTCAACAGGCAGGCCAGCTCAGATTACACCTAGCGCACACTGCCTGCACGAAATGCAGCAGCCACAGTCACTCTTGTTCAGAAACCTGAACAGCAGAGATGCTGTGCATGCTGTGGTGTACTTTTATAACTGTAACTTAATTATTAGGAATACTGTGAAGACCAGCCTGCGGCCCACCTAAACCCAGGGTTTTGAACCCCTGAAAGTGCCCCAGCAGCCTAGAAAGTAATCTGGGAAAGGAGGAAGGGATTTCCTGTCGCTATTTCTGAACCCGGTTTGCCCCACAGTGAATAATTAATAGAGCCAGAAGAAAAAGAGAGGACTGAAGTCTAGTGGCTACAGCAAGGACATCTTGGAGCCACAGCCCCTCATTCAGGGTGGCTGCTAATTAGATAAAACCTCAAGGCACCCCAGCTGTAGGGTACAGAGTCAGGCTCCATGTCACTTGCTCCCCTCCCAGCTGGAAGAGCCCTGAATCCTTCGTTGCACTGTGGCAGGGACAAATGGTCCCTTCACCCTTCCTGCCTCCTTCGTAGCTTGAGCACGTCATCTCTTGGAAGGGGGATGGCATGGGTATAAACAAGCCTCCAAAACAAGATGGGTGCTCTGAACTGCTATGCTGTTGGTTAAAAAGGCAGTGATGCTGCTGTTCCTGCCTCAAGCCCTGACTCAAGGAGCTGAAACACAGAGAGGGACCAACACTGCCATGCTTAGCATTTTTCATGTAGCTCTAAGCAATCCCCTGCTCAACACCTGGCGTTGTTGGGTCACATTTCTCAGGTATCCACTTCTGCCGTTACACTACTGAGAACCTGAAAACGCAGCTCCAGGCTTTGGATTCCTCCCTGGGAGCCAAATGAATAAAAGGTATGGAGCCAGTACCAGGCATTGCCTAAGTCCTCCTTTGGTCACATTTGTACAACAGGCTCTCAATCTTGTGGCAAGCAGTAATACAAAGTTCCCAAAACAAGTTCTTATGCTTCTCATGAGAGGGTTCATGTCTGTATTGTAACTTTTTATATATTAAAATACTTTTGTTTCAGCTTTCTATTTAATTCTCACATTTAATGAAACAAGTAGGCTTTTCATACTAATAAAACAGGTCCACAGAACTGAAACCATGCCCCGAGCTATTTAAAGGTTAGGTGTTTGATTCAGGAAATTATTTCATGGACGTAACAGTGCTCTACGTCATGTTATGAACTCTGCTTTATGTTTGGGCTATTGTTTAGAGGAAATAATAAGCCAAGACAGTTTTATAAACTCCAGCAGCTTGCTCAGGTTGGTCCATCTTTTAGTCAAATGTTTGGATGGTCACAAACTCACTATCTCCGTGTTTTTTTCTTACTAAGCTATTTGCAGATGAAATGTGCATCTCTGGCTCAGTATTCTTCATTTCACAAAGTCTCCCCCTCAACCCCTTTTTGGAAATTAAGAATAGTTCTATTCATTTTTATGGATGCCATGCAGATGTATGGCCTGTGTGAACATATTCCTCTGCAGGATGCAGGTCTTCATTAAGGAGCGCTGTACTAAGTAATGCAGCCATCAATAAGAATCAATTCTGAAATTTAAGAAAGCTGTTTTGGTTGGAGCTGTAAATGACAGCATATCCCAGCCTAACGGTGACAGACTGACAGATACAGTAATTTTATCAAGTGAGTTTTCAATTATGCCTACTGAAAAAACAACAAGGAGAACAATAAGTTTATTTCTTTCTTAATTAGCAGAGTGACTCTAAATTTGGTAAACTGTTGCTAAGGAGAAAATAGAGTATGAATCAGAACTATGGCAAGATTTTTGTGCACTTGTAAAAAAAAAAAAAGGCTGCTAGTACTTATTTCGACTGGAAGAAGTTCAAGGTCTATTGTTTGTGTACTATCCACCATCCAGCATTTTAATTTGTATGCTGTAACAATACCAGCAGTTAATGTGGGGACACAATTGTTTTCTTCCACAATTTTAGGAAGCTTTTTTTTTTTTAATTTTCTCATTTTATGTCCTTTTATGCACATAGATTCTTCAGATAATGAAGAGAAAAATCAGGAAGACTTCTCCAAAGGTAGGGAATATAATGGGAAAAGATTTGAGACCAGCATTAATATATCTCTTCTGGATTATACTTGGGCTCTGCTTATTGCCTAATTTCCACTTCACTTTTTGACTGCTAGTGGGATGACTCTGGGAGCTTTTAGTCACATGTAACATTTCCTACTTTATTATCTATGAATGTTTATAATTTCTTGAAGGCAGACCATTGCAGTGTCGTTTAATCTGACATTACTGGGAAGTTACATTGTAAACCATTATGGTTTAAAAGTTCTTTAATGCTGAAAAATAAATCTGTTAAGGATCCCTGTAAAACTTTGTCAAAATCAATTATACACATGGGCACACAGTTGAGATGAAGGGAAATCAAACAGACATGTATCAGTCAATAATTAAAATGCAAAAAGCCCAGTTTAAAATTTAGCGATAGGCAATGTAGTTTTAAAGTACCACAAGTATTTACTTCCTGAGGAAAACAGATTTCTGGGAACATAACACCAATGGTGACAACCCAGTGTAGTTGTTTTGATCTGAGACAGATGCCTGGAATACCTTTTTGGTCAGTGGGGAGAACAGTCAGGCTTTGGACACAATTCACCCCATCCTGATACTGGCATCTAAACTGATCAACTGCATCTCTCCCAGAAAGCGCCTACTGCTTTCTCTTAACCGTAAAGGTGAGAGGAGGTGACTAGCTTACATGCAGACATCCACCCCCTGTAGAAGTCTACGGACAGGGAGATGAATCTCCTGATTTGCTCAATATGCAGTTAAGTGGTGAAAAGTGTGTTTGCCGCAGAATGGTGTTCTACGATTTGTGCAACCAAGCTGCAAGACTGGCAATAGCCGCCAATTCTGAAGCTGCTTGCTGAGAAAAACCTTCAATTCCAGGTCTTGCTCATGTTTTGGGTGATCCCAAATTCCACTCTAAAAAGTCCAGTCTAGGCAGAGTCTAGAAATGGGGTTTATATAATCTAATTTAAGATTTCTGCGATACAGGCACAACATCTGGCCTGCTATTATAGACCATCAAGAGAAATCTCATCAGATCTGTTTCAGACATCTGAGATAAATCTCATCCTAGAAGGGTGAGGGGATTAGAAAGGTAGCCTAGGGTAACTAGTTGAGATGTGTCTACAATGCAGGTGTCCAGTTTCAGGTGAGATGAATCCTACGCTAAGTGTCCAAATCTCATCTTCAAAGCTAGCTGTGGCTTCTGATGGGAACACCAAGCGCGAGGAAAACTGTTTAAGACCTGACATATGGTGCAAACACAAAATGGGTTATACCGTTGCACTGGCATGCAAACTCCCTGTGCATAAGGTGAGGTATTGCTTAATCAGAATTAGGTTGGGGAGTCAAGGCTGAAGTATGATAATTCTGTCCAAAAATATGTAATATAAATGAAATGTAACCAGCACGAACCACAGGGTCAGAAGGCAGCCTTTGGAGGCAAGGCTGTCTCATTTAGCCAACTGTAAGGGTAAAATTGCCTAGGTAATAGTGTCAGAAACACCAACTTTTGAGTATAACAAAATTGGGACAGATAAGGAAAAAGTAACTAGGAGTAGGTTGTTTATTTGGGAGGAGTATAGGCAGAGAAAAGGAGGTGCAAGGGTGGTAAAAAGGTGGAAAAGAAAAAAAGAGGAATAGGGTATCCAATTAGGTGAAGAATGAAGACAGTGAGGATATGCTAAGAGCAAGGGCAGGGACCCCTGCGCACAGCGGTGATGCTGACCTGCAGGCACAAGCCCACTGGGAGCCCCCTTAGGAGAGCCCACGGGTTTCTCCACCAGGCATGTCCCTGAAAGACTTGCTGTGGGAGGGTGGAGTAAGAAGGGATAAACTTGTAAGGAAGGATAGGCTTACATCTGAACACCAATTGCAGGAGGAAAGGCAATAGATTTGCAACTCAATAGCCCTTTTGTGTGATTTATAAGATTTCTTTACAGTCAATTTGTATGAATACTAACAATAAGCAATAGAATTGTAATTCAGTGTTCCTTGCAGTGATGTAGTTGTGAATTAATACTGCTAATAACAGTGGTGTGTTACTTAGCCAATTAAAATAATATTAAGTTCTTAGAGATGTGTTCTTTAATCAGCAAACATCGTAAGTTACGCCTGACATCTCCAGTCTAAAGGGGGAGAGTTGGATTTGCGGAGTAAGACACCTCTACAAAGCTTCCACTTCATCCTGGAGGCACCAAAACATCCTGTCCATCTCCTCCTCCTGCTGGCAGGAGGGCAGTTTTGCTTCTGGTCACACATACAAGTATGGGCCGCCCCAGCCACGTGGGTTCCAGCCGACTTGCTCTGGGACTTGAAAACCAGGCAGAAACTACCACACATGAAGTGCTGGAGACAGACCCCCAGCTCTGTGGGCAAGTGGCACAGATCTGCTTAGGTCCACAGTGTTCAGAGCTAGGCATCTCTAGAGCAGACTTACCTTGCAGAGACCAGGACAGAGCAGTCCAGAACAGATGAATATCTGCAATTCACTCTCCGCCCTCTTTTATTTACCAGCTTAGAAATCTCCACAGGGGCCCATATGAGTATGTCTAGCTCACGGAGCCTGTCCTACCGGAAAATGTGGTTACAGCTCCTTTATTTTTAAAATAGAGCTGGAGAAGATGATGGGGTAGAGGAGGACTGAGCAGAGCAGCTTTACTCTGCCCCATTCCTTGCACACAATAGCACACAGTCAGAACAGTCTCTTAGAAAATGGGAGACCTAATTGCAGTTCTCTGACGGAGAAAATCAAACACACACCTGCCCCTGGGAAAGCTTTAACCAGCAGGCTGCGAACTAGGCTGGAATGGATGGAGGGAGGGAATGAGGAAAACAATAAATGGAAAGGGAGAAGAGGGACTTTTCCAACTCTCCTTTTAATATCATTGGGTCACTGTGCTGGAATGAATATAAGATTGATGGTTCAAGGAACGTGAGCACTACTTAAACACAAGCAAGAAAAAACATGTAAATAAGTGCCATCTATATTTGTAAAGCTTGTGTATTTGCCTAGTGTAAACATCTTTGCATTTTTATGTATGTGAAATAACAAGCATAAAATGTGGGTGTCCCAACACAAAACCTTTTTTCGCCCTCTTGCTTTCTTATAATTTTTTTTGTCCCAAAACAGTATTACTTATGTTAGTACATCTTCAGCCAACAAAAGACAACTTCTCTTCTGAGAATTCATAAAGTTCTACTTCTGACTTAAATGCAGCTTCTTTCAGCCCAACTTTAAAAAAAACCCAGACACATATATGCAGTTCTCTTTAAACTTTTGCGCACATTAATGATTATTTTATTACTAATCTTGGCCACGTTTGTGTAATCGTTATCTCTGCGTGCCCATTCAAGTACCTTCACTTCAAGGGTTGGTATTCTGACAAAGAACAAAGGCAACTAGAGGACAGACCTCAAAGTACAGTTCTATGAGTACAGAAACACCAGGAAATATAAGCCATTTCCTTACATGCAGCTCAAAAAAAATTACGGAAATGATAATAAAAATATTGCAACCTGGAATCAAAAGACTCTGCACATGGATATTTTCTTTGATAAAGTTTTATAGGTTGCAGTTGTGCATTAACTTCTGCCCTGACAAGCCCCATTCTGTTCTCTCCATCCATCACCGTGGCCCCTCCAAGCTGGCTAAGTTTCACCAAGAGAGGTTTTAGAAGGTCTGGGAGCTTGCTGAAAAGCCAAACTATGACTGGGGGTCCTGACGTATCGCATGCTTCTGCAGTGTGGCAACCAAGAGCACATTCGGATGGTTCACATGAGACTTCAGCCTGGAAGTCCTGAGGGGATCCCTGGCACACCTGTGAGACAGCTCTCTGTGTCACTGCCAGGGAGACCAGACCGGCCCACACCCCCAGTATGGACCTCTGTTTCCACATTTGACCTTCAGCTGTTAAAACTCACGTTAATTTCAAATTTGGTTTATAAGGCCCTGACTTAGAAACATTCATTTTCTGCTTGCTTCAAAAGAAAGGAGGAAAAAATAAAGTAGGAGTATGACGGGTGCTCCTGCTGTTGATGAACCAGACAGAGGAACTTCATTGGTTTCACAGTTGGATTTGCTCAAAACCAGCATTTTGCTCCTTAAAAAGTTGAAAACATTTGTTGCCTGGATGCCAAACTTATTTCTCTAGAAACATCTATCTATAAACAACCATTCAAAACAAGCATGGAGAACGCTGTCAGCGGGGGAGGCCTGGATTGTCCAGCATCAGGCTTGGTCTGGAAAACGCTCTGTCCCCAGAGTTACAATGCCAAAGAAGGAACCAGCCATCTGAAACCGCCTGCTTGCAATCTGGTAGCTAGTAGTGCACCGGACAGTAAGACTGCTGTGAAGACCTTAATTGGCAAGAGAAAGGGAGAGATAAATTGGCACATTCAGAGAGGAAGGAAAAGATGTGGGTGTGGATCCTCTCTCCAACTGTTCTGAGAATTATTTCGCTAAGAAATAATTCTTTCTTTCATATTTGAATGCAAGCCAGAACCTTTTCTAGACTGGATGTATGGCAACTGGAATAATTCAGTGTGTGACCTCAGTATCATATGACTGTTTACACTTCTGACCAAAAGTAGGGGCAGCCATGTATTTACACATCCTTCAATGAGAAAAAACCTGGAGGAGGAAACTGGTCCCAGGAGGAACACAAAGAGACTTACCACCAGCCAGACGAAGAAAAAGCTGGTCTCTCAACAGCTGCCTAATGCAGTCTTCCCAACGCAGTGAGAACAGCAATGCCTGTGGCAATCAATTATGAAACATCGACGGATGCAGAGTTTCAGATGCCACCTCCCTCTTATGATGGAGTGGATAGAGAAAACTGGGAGGCATGTCGCCAAGCAAGCAAGCAGCTTGCTTTGGTTCTGAGTCCTGACAGGCATGGGAACATCAACAGAGGAGGAGTATCCAAAACCAGCACTGCTCCCAGGGACTGGGATGCCTGTGCTCAATGTTTGGGGTGAGGGATGGAAAGGCAAGAGAATACAAAGTCGCTGATGCTGAGAAGACCCCAATAGATGGAAACTTGTCTTCTCAAGTGTGTCTCAGGAAGTATGTTGAAGCCAGCAATGGGAAACATGAATTTTGTACCTCTCAGAAGTTAAGCTATAAAAGACTCTCCTCTTATGGGCTGGCTTGTGGCTCTTGATTATATGAACTTTCTGGCATGTGGCCTTGATTTGAACGCTGCATAGTTTCATTTCAAAGTGAAACTTCACAGCTCCACATGTTCCCTTTATTTGAGGTACTATTTACCATCCCCTCTTCAAATTAAAAAGTTCTCTTGTCGCAGTCTCGAGACACTGCCTTGTAACAACTGCAGAACCCAGACATGATACAGTGTGAACCTACTCTTCACGTTTTCATAAAAGCATTTCTAATTTTGTGGCTTTCATCCAAACACATATTTACCCAGCAAACCAGCTGGAATCCAGAAGGAGCTGCTGTGATATAGTAGCCATTAAAAAAAAAAAAGTAAGGTCTTTAAGAGGCTCAGTCAGAGAGTAAATCTTAAAAGCTGCCTAAATATACAGTACAGATATTTGAATTACTGTCCAGGGGTCTTGCCCACTTGCCAGCATGAGGTTGTTTGCAAACAGTACACTTCTGAGCAAGCAGCATATGGCGTGACATAGTTTTCTGTCAAGAAGTCAATGAATGGAGGTCTCATATTTTACAGGTAATGAAGTTGGATTCAGATGTATTTTGCCTTTTTTTCCCCTCACAGACATGATTCTATGTTATCCTAAGAAAGGGACTAGACTATAGGATGGGAAAATCCAGTTAAAACATTTTAAAATGTCAAACAATAAAAAATAGTCACCACTACAGAAATTATGAGAATCAGAATTTATGACTCCTGCTTATTTTTGAAGAATCTGTAATGCCATGGGAAAGGGAATCCTAAAAAGCAGCCACGGGTCTCCGCATGAATGTGCTCCAGCTCTCAGGAGCTAATGAAGGAGGGTTAAGATACAGAGGGCTTTTCCTAGAACAAAATTGCGTTCAGAGGAGGAAGAACAATGTCCTCTGGCACTTCTCTATTTGAGACAGGTGACTTAGTTGCCTAAAGGAATGACAACTTTTGTCTTAATCATCAGCTAAGGCTTGAACATGCGCTAGCAAGAGAGGTGATGCTGCAGGCAAACTAAGCTCTTTGAAGAGTGTGCAGCCATGGTTGAAAATATCTGTTACATCTTACAAAGGGGCAAACGTTACATGGTCATCAACTGACACCTATGGCCCACAGTGATTACAGAAGGACAATAAAAGTGTTGCTCAAGAGCACTCCATTTTCAGTTTCACCAACTTAAGAATCAGGTTTGCTTGCAGAAAAAAGCCCCATAGATGGAAGTCTAGTAAGAGTTTGAAGCTGGAAATGTATTAATAAAGGTAAGCAAAGGTACATACATTAATTATTACTACTAGTTAAGGCAAGCCCATTGGCTTCCCTGACTATAATGAGAACTCAGACACCTTGTGAATATGTAGATGCCT
Source organism: Pygoscelis adeliae (assembly GCF_000699105.1). Classification (NCBI taxonomy): domain Eukaryota; kingdom Metazoa; phylum Chordata; class Aves; order Sphenisciformes; family Spheniscidae; genus Pygoscelis; species Pygoscelis adeliae. The sequence goes on from NW_008824651.1 coordinate 575,420, forward strand.
AAATTTAGGTGACTTCATATCAACTGACTCTTTGTTCAAATGGGAGTTTTTAGCTAAATCTGAGAGAAAGGTAGAAGATGCAGAAGTAGCTGAAGGAAAATCTTGATTGGTAAGTTAAAATTTGTTTTGATATCTTGTTAAACTTGATTCCATCTTCGTAAATGCATGCTTTTAGAGATGAATATTATTTTAGTCTATTACCTTTTCTTATGAGACAACAGACTCTCATCTAGCATCCAACATGGCATTCCTCGTCTAAAAGGATGGTGGTCTTTAGAGTAAGAGTGCTGGGACATTTTAATATGAGCCCTTATTCCCAACACCCCATCCCTAGACATTAAGTGTATCTCCATAGAAGCTACCTAGGTGGTTTTAAAACGTAGTATTGCGGGAGTCAGAAGAAGAGTTTTCTAGTTATCAGTGATGAAGAAAGCACTCTGACTTGGCAAAGTAGACGTAATCACTTGTTAGGGAGTCTGTGATGACAAGCTACAGTGAAAGGCACAGCTTGTTTCTCTTTTAATTTTTATTCTATTATTTTATTTTATGCAAACCACTGTGCATTTTGTATTTGATCTGCACAAGTGTAAAGGCTTATGCAAGGCACAAGTTAGTGGACAGTGTTACCACCTCATATGTGCAGTTACACTGCATAGTGGATCAAAAATATTTTGCATAAAGGAATGAGGGTAAAGACACTGTCAACCCTTAATCTGAATTTGGCTTTTGTCCAGTATCTTATATTACTGGAATAAAATCTCCCTTCCCATCCCTAAGAACAGAAAGGCATTTGTTCACATACTAGTAGCATAATGATGAAACACAGCATCCACTCATTAAAGTAGCAATTTCTATATTTAACTACTTTTAGTTTCCGAAGTCTAGTAATTTTCAGTTCTGGAAAGACATCCAAATAATGATATCATTTGCTTCAAACAATAGAAAGTCTGGATACTATTCTATATATGGAGATTTTTTTTAGTCTATTTATAAACCACGCCAGTTATTTGACCTGTCTAGTTTACTCACCCACGTAAATTGGCAGACTCAGGAAACTTACTTAAGAACTTATTATTCTTAGTGATTGATAAACCTTAAAAGTTGCTAAATTATACTTCAGATATGCATCCAGTATTTCTGAAAACTCATCTGCACCTATTACACTAAGAATAAACCAACCTGCCAATGTAGGAAAGATTTTTGCTTTTGAACCAGCAGCAATGCAATTGCATTAGCCCTGCTCGTGGGGAAGGGACTGATAGAAACCAGCCGTACAGCTGTTTGCATGGCTGTATCGTCTATATTTGTTCAGTGCAGTCCAACGGTGCCAGGGTTTCCCGAAATGTAAGCATAACCACCGAGATTTTATTCCAGTTTCATGTTTTCTGTAATTACTTAAAAATGCTTGATTGTGTACGAACTGCATTTATAAATCGAATTAGTTTTCCTCTGAAGAATAGCTGTTTACAGCCGTAACCTGCTGACCTGGTTCTTGTGCGTTCAGGGATCCTGGAAGGGTTTTTTTTTTTCCCTTGGGAGGGATGAGGTTGGTGACAGTTTTTAATGGCCTTTTTTAATGCTGTTGTGCCTGCAGAATCAAATATAGCAGAGAAAGAAAGAGAGCTGAGTTTAAGTTCTTCCTGCAGAATTATTTACTAAATTGCAGTTAGAAATATATACCAAGAACTGGAAGTATGGAGCTATCACCGAGAGCATGATTTGAAAAGAATGGATTTGCACAGGTTTATCGGTGATGGCACAGATTGACTGACGCTGCTTTTATCATACATGCTGATGGGTAAGTCTAGTCCAGTGTAACGCTTACAGCCCTGGCTCAGTTTTCAGAGTTGGCTGTTAGACAAATGACTGTACTGGAAATATTAAATGTGGAAATTTGCTATGCAATTTTTCAGAACTGCTTCTCAGGACTGGACTGGTATTTCCTTAAAAGTAAGAAGAATGGATAAGAGATTTGCAAACTGGAGAAAAAACTGCATTTGATGATGGAAGTGTTTACCGCTAACTGGTCAGATGCAAGACCCACCATTTCCTTTTTATTTCAGTCAAGAAAAAGCCCATGAGAACCACCTTTCTTACTGACCCATTTCACTTTTCAATTTAGATTTCAAAACTTAACCTCCTCCCTGAGCCTTCTCCTCTTTGCTCTGAGTTGATCAGTGTTGCCACTGCTAAAAGCCTCGGGTAAAGCTGATTGTTATAGGGGGTATACCAGATAAAGAAGGGATGTTAGAGGGTCTGACATATGAGGACTATATGCAGACCTCTGTGAAAGTTTTGCTATTTGCAATGGGGTCAAGGCAGGTAATCTAAAATACAGAAGGTGTTCAGAAAAAAGATCGATCTCTTCCTTGCGGATATAAAAACTGAGAGTCAACTGTAAGTGATAATCTCCTTTCTCACCCATACACTTTTGATTAGCAAAATGTCTTAATATATTTTCGCATAAGAGAAAAGAAGGGACCTGCAAAAGCTCCTTTTTTTAATTTATTTTGAAAATAAGATGTCCCAATGTGCATAAGAAACACCGGAAAAATTCAAACAGGAGAAGCATTATAATTCCTGCTCATAAAACTTACATGATATATTTCAATTCTGACTTCTACCAAAAAGCTGTTTTAGTTACTTACCTACTCAGGAGACAAAATCTATAGCTCTATATAATGCTTATTTTGTGTATTTGTATCTGCAGATGTCAAAATCTGAAACCTGGAATGGCCAAATTAAGTTCTCCTGGATACTAAAAAATAAATAACAGCCAGTTTTTTCTTTGGATATTTTTTCATCCTGCACACCTGCTTCTACATAAATTTCATGGGAAGGGTAGGAAGGTTTTGGCAGGGGGGAGGTTCAATTTCTTTCAAAATATCCAATTGACTATACAAGAATGTTACCACAGCCGTTTCACACTGTGCAACGTTGGCTCAGGAGAAGATAATGTAGAATTTACATTTACCCAGAATAAGAAAAAAGGGCTCATCTTTCCCATATGTACCACTGACTTGTGACTTACAACCTACTTCGGTTCAGTTCAGCAGCTGGGCTGATTTCTGCAATGTTGCAGAACTGAGTTAAACGCACTTTCCCAGAGTCGCACGATGAATCACTGGTTCAGCTTGGTCTAGGACCCAAGACCTTCCTGCCTTCCAGTCCATTTCCCTAACCAACAGACAAACACTGTCTGCATTGCTGCAATAAGTCTTGTGGCTCAGCCTCCACACCAAAAATGCTCTTATCACAGTACAAACAACTAACATACTGAGATTATAAACAACCAAATATCAAGCTTCTTTAAACTGACTTAAGTATGTCACTTGGCTTCTCTTTCACATCCTTTTTCATTATATGCTTGTCTTTTTGAAAATAGATCTACAAAAATCCGGAAATGTTCATGCTTTGGCAGTAAGCAGTAGAAAACAGACAAGAATAAAGTAAGGAATACACCTATAGTTCACTGTATCAGAAATGAGATGGGCTTGACTCTTAGAAGAGGTAGAACAGACCCTGCAGTGCTCATCAAGCTCAAAGGTCTTAGCAACTGGTACCTGATGCTTTATTCAGAACACGTTTCCTGTATAAGCTGTACACCCCACCTAACTCAGGAAGAATAACTCTGAACTATAAATCCAGCAGAAGCAACCAGCAGACTGGATGTATGTATTCAGCTTTGTCATAAGCAGCTTTCTGTGAAACTCCTCATAGGTGATGTCAGCTCAAAATGCTGATTTTGAGACAGAATGCCCAAAGCCCAAGAATGGATCTTAGAAATACTTTATCAGCAATGGTGTGGAAATAACCTGGGACTGCAATGTTCATGTTAAAGGGTCACAATATTGGTAAAAAAAAAATCTCCTTGCTTGCCTCCCTGAAACTTCACAGATTATATCTCATGCCTGTGCTTGGAACAGATCTTCAGATTAGAGACCAGTAATGAGACTGTCAATGTCTTGGGCAGGTACCACCTTATTAGAGCAGTGGTCAGGCCTCTCTAAGCTCCGAAACATTAAAACCCAGTGGCTTTTACCTGACATAAGATGCAAGACTCTGCTAAACTCCAAAGCCTGGTAGAGGAAAACAGCTCTCCACATGGAGACTGAGGAATCAGGACTCTAGTGAATCATTACCATAGGTATGGCTCAACCACTGTCAAGACAGTTCTCTAAGGGCCCTTTGCTCTCCCACACAAAGCCACAGCTTCATTTTCAGGCATCAGAAGGTAAGAGAAAAATCACGTATTTGTCTTGTCTTTCTTTTCCCTGATCATGGAAAAGTCACTATCTGCGCCATATTTTGTGAGCAGGATAGATCTCAAATGCAGTAAGTTTCTGGAAGAACTCAGCTAGGTTTCCCCTCCTAGCAGAATCCTCTCTCACCATTTACTTTTATAAGAGACTCAATGCTTGAACTGTTGAAAGCACAGTAAAATAGCTTCATTGTTGCCTCTTCACTAGATCTTTTCTCCTGTGTTCTTTTTTTCCAGCCTCTAATAAATTATTCCAGTTGATTTTTGAAAGGCAGGCCTTTTTCATGAAAAGGTAACAGTACTGACACATGCTGGATCAGTAATGAGGTTTCGAGTCCTACCACACTTTGTCAGCAACAGCCGTTGTTCACAGATGGATCTCACTAAGCACGCATTTGAGGGGCTGAGCACTAATTGTTCAGCACCTGCAAGCTGCATAACTAGAACCTCATATCTCCGTCTAATGAGATGAGCAATGGTCCCAAGAAAATTCCCACTCTCTGTTTATATTGCTTAGTTTGTAATCTTTTTCCTTTTCTATCCTGAAAGGTAAGAAGAGGGTTTCCCTAGTCGTCAGATCCTGGAACCTGTTTAAGTGAACTGGAAAGATGCTAAAACAAGTCTTGGAGGTATTTACTCCAAACCTCATCCTCTTTATTTCCTTAGTGTGTACTTACACATTCACAAGTGTAATTCGTTTTCCAGCTGTGAAGTATAATAGTTTTTCTTCTGGCTCTGTTTCCTTACTTTTCTGTTTCTTCTGATGAACCGGGTTCCACTCAGGCAACTGCTTCTCAGTAGCAGGAGATCCCGGATCAGCAGCTACCTTTGTTTCCATTTCAATTTTGCTGCTGAAGTACAATGTTTTAGCACAGTTGGACCACTTCTCTACAGCTCCCAGTTGTCATGGCGCCAACTGTTCACACAGTCCATTCAGAATATTTATTCTGCAGTTATTATTTCTGATAACCCAAGCATAATATTCCAATTTCCCCAGAGTTTTTTGACTGCTGCCCATTACCTTCCTTATGCATACACGTGCTCTTTCCTTCTCTCTGTACAACACTTAGGTCACCAGATCATTTGGAGAACCCCATAAAGTAGATTACAGTCACACTAACATTAACCCTTATTTTGTGGCATTAG
>NW_008824651.1:580843-582461 GCF_000699105.1 Pygoscelis adeliae
CACTGGCTTTAGTAGCTTAGGAGAGTGCTTCTTCCTACTGGTGTTCCTGTGCTTCTGTATTATACACGAGCCAGATTTTGGAGTCTAGGTCACTACTGATGCAGCTAGGCAAGATACTAAGAATATGGGCATGACAAAAACAATCCTTGAGGATCTTGGTATGGTAATAATAAAGCCCCCTTATGGATTTCCCTTCTCCTATTTACTGAGAAAGAGAAAGGGTATCTATAGTAACAAATTTCCCAGAAATTCTTGTGACTTTCCGATGCCCTGCTTCTTACCCATCCCCAAAAACTAACTCCCAGCGGAAATAGGGAGTAGATCTGAATTCAGTTGTCCCACTAAATCCAACCGTATTCCTTAATCATAGAATCATAGAATCATTCAGGTTGGAAAAGACCTCTAAGATCATCGAGTCCAACCGTCAACCCAACACCACCATGCCCACTAAACCATGGCCCTAAGTGCCGCATCTACACGTCTTTTAAATACTTCCAGGGATGGGGACTCAACCACTTCCCCGGGCAGCCTCTTCCAATGTTTAACCACTCTTTCAGTAAAGAAATTTTTCCTCACATCCAATCTAAACCTCCCCTGGCGCAACTTGAGGCCATTTCCTCTCGTCCTATCGCTTGTTACTTGGGAGAAGAGACCGACACCCACCTCGCTACAACCTCCTTTCAGGTAGTTGTAGAGAGCGATGAGGTCTCCCCTCAGCCTCCTTTTCTGCAGGCTAAACAACCCCAGCTCCCTCAGCCGCTCCTCAGAAGACTTGTTCTCCAGACACCTCACCAGCCTGGTTGCCCTTCTCTGCACACGTTCCAACATCTCAACATCCTTCTTATAGTGAGGGGCCCAAAACTGAACACAGTATTTGAGGTGCGGCCGCACCAGTGCTGAGTACAGGGGCACTATCACTTCCCTGCTCCTGCTGGCCACACTATTTCTGATACAGGCCAGGATGCCGTTGGCCTTCTTGGCCGCCTGGGCACACTGTCGGCTCATGTTCAGCCGGCTGTCGACCAGCACCCCTAGGTCCTTTTCCGCCAGGCAGCTTTCCAGCCACTCTTCCCCAAGCCTGTAGCGCTGCATGGGGTTGTTGTGGCCAAAGTGCAGGACCCGGCACTTGGCCTTGTTGAAGCTCATACAGTTGGCCTGGGCCCATCGATCCAGCCTGTCCAGGTCCCTCTGCAGAGCCTTCCTACCCTCGAGCAGATCAACACTGCCGCCCAACTTGGTGTCGTCTGCAAACTTACTGAGGGTGCACTCGATCCCCTCATCCAGATCATTGATAAAGATATTGAACAGAACTGGCCCCAATACTGAGCCCTGGGGAACACCGCTCGTGACCGGCCGCCAACTGGATTGAACTCCATTTACCACAACTCTCTGGGCCCGGCCGTCCAGCCAGTTTTTTACCCAGCGCAGAGTACACCTGTCTAAGCCGTGAGCCGCCAGCTTCTCCAGGAGAATGCTGTGGGAGACGGTGTCAAAGGCCTTACTGAAGTCCAGGTAGACCACATCCACAGCCTTTCCCTTGTCCACTAGGCGGGTCACCTGGTCATAGAAGGAGACCAGGTTGGTCAAGCAGGACCTGCCTGTCATGAACCCGTGCTGG
>NW_008824651.1:582796-583633 GCF_000699105.1 Pygoscelis adeliae
GTAGCAGGTCGTTAACTGCTTCCTCTTGGATTATGGGGGGTTCATCCTGCTCGCCGTCCCTGTCTTCCAGCTCAGGGGGCTGAGTGCCCTGAGGATAACTGGTCTGCCTGTTAAAGACTGAGGCAAAGAAGGCATTAGGTACCTCAGCCTTCTCCTCATCCTCATAATCATGGAAACTGAGCCTCTTGTTGCTTACTGGAGAACTGCATCACCATCATAAAGTGTGATGTTCTTGGCTGTGAATTCCTGCTACTATGTGAGCTAGGATCCCATGGCAAATGAGAAAGTTTTTTCTGCTTCTGCTGTTTATTATTATCTTTAGATAACTAAGAAAACATTTGTTCTTGTGTTTTCCTCATTAAGCCACAGCAATAATACAAAAATCATGTAAAAAGCTACTCTTAAAATCTCACAACAGCAGAAACTCTCATCCTCCACACAAATTTATTTACTTAACTCCTATAGACCCAAACCCCAATATGCTAGTCTTTGTACAAAACCACAACAAATGTGACTACTACCCCACATCAGTAATAGTCTAACCCTCTCCTGTCATCTTTTTCTAGCAACAGGGGACCTAGATGAAACATGGCTTACATGACTGAAGACAACAGTTTATGCCAGATGCTAAAAGAGCAATAGATGCATCACACAAACAATTGTTGGGTCTTGTATTTTGACCAAAAATACAAGTTACTACCTACTCCTGTTTCCTATCTTACCTTTTTTTAACAATTCTATGCTTTCAGGGGGAGAGTGCTGACATGGTTTGCTGTGTTTGTTTTGCTAGGAGTAGCTGGCGTAGCTGGCAAAAGGGAGGTTAACATACTTCTCACT
>NW_008824651.1:583709-602646 GCF_000699105.1 Pygoscelis adeliae
TGTTCTTCTGAATTGCACATCCGTCCAGTCTCATCCTGGGAAGAGACAACTATTTCTTATCTTGGCTGTTTTACATCACTAAAATGTGAAGGGAGAGTTCGAAGGAAGGAAAGCAGAGAAAAGACAGAGAGACCTCTACGCTTCAGAGCATCGGAGGGAACTGCTGTCTACCTACCGGAAGAAGTGTGCGGTGGTTGGTGGTGGTGGGGACAAGATTGCTGTAGGTAATGATGAGCTAGAAAACCTCCACTGATAAAAAAATAAAACTTTCTGGTGAAAAGGAGATCTTTGATCTGCTATCTGCTCTTTACACTTTTGAAAAAGACATTTAAATAAATACTTTTACATTATTTCAGCCTGCAAACTTCTTGTCGATAGTGATTGTCCTCTGAGATCCTAAAGAAAAGATGCGCCTGTCTATGTTATTCATGCCCCAAAGATAGAAAGGAAAGAAAAACATTCTTTTTGCACTATCCTAGGACACACTGCCCCTGGAAATAGGGACTTATGGCTAAATCTAGTATAAATAATGTCACTTGGTAATACTTCAACAAATGACAGCAGGGTTAATTTAGCCTTCCCTCTGGGGATCACAAATGAACATATGGGTTCTCTGAGAAGACACAAAGAAATTGTAATTACCTCATTTAGAAGAAGCTCTGTTTAAAGGATACAGACTTGAAATATGTGAGGGGCAAACTTCAAAAGATCTGGAGTTAAAGATAAGCACCCAAAACGGAGAGTACTTATCTGAAGCTTATCTGGACTATTTGATGCTCTGTGAAACGGTACCAGAAATCCTGTACTGTACCAGCAGGCCTTCTGTGGTATTGGCAGAACTTCCTTTCAGGCTAGAAACTTGATCTGTTCGGTGGCAATTCCTCACCTCTGGTCCTTGTGTAACGCTGAGAGCGTGGCATGAGAACACAAAACGCAGCAGCTTAAGAAACTCCCCTCATGGAAGTGCTAACCAGGCATTTCAGAACTCAAAACGCCTCATGCAGCAACGGGAGCTTGGACAAACTCAGCCAGTTTCTCCTGTGAAAGCAGATGGTCTGAAGAGCAGCCCTTTCCCAAGAACTCCTGTGGACAACAAGTCTTCTCCACAGCCGAGAGAAGGAACATCATCTGTTGGCATCCGCCAGTGAGGGAAGGGAGGCTTTATCAGGCTTAACTGAACATTCATTTTCTAGCATTTTGGGCCTTTGTGTTAAAAACAACTAAGTTAAAAAGTGTAGAAAACGGTACACTCAAACACGTTTGCAAAAACCTGGGTAACTTCCCTGGGGTAAACAGTGGTCCTAATAAACTGCTCTGGTCCTGAGAAGTGGAAAAATGTGTCTATGTGGGGAAAAAGATTCCAAGCAGATTATTTCTTCCTTTCTTTTTTTCCTTTAGGAAAGAAAAAAGACTTAATTCAGTAAGCCTGTTCTGCATGGCTGGGGCTCTGCGTGGATCCCTGCACCGCTGCACTTTCTGCAAAGGACCAGAAACACCGCAGGGACGGCTGCGCAGTAGCTGGAGAGACCAGAGAAGGGAGTAGTCAGGAAGCTGGCTGCCAGCGCAGCAGTCACAGCTAGCAGCAGCACCAGCAACTAATGGCAAAACCAGTAGCAGAGCTCAGCGTGGCAGAACACCTGCGGGGATTAGGGCCGGAGCAGATTTGGTTGCAGAAGGCGCCCACCCCCTGCGAGACCTGGGCACCCTGCTCCTGCGGGGTGGGAGGACGGGGGGGGAAACGGCAAGCCACTGCAGCCGTCTCCTCCAGCTCCTGGAGGACAGTCCGATGCTGCGAACATACTCCGTGATGGCAGTTTTGCCTCCTGCTGTGGATTACTTAGGTTTTCCAAAATGACGTATGATTAATTGGGAGGTAGAAAGAACAGGGAAGTGTAAAGATTTATTTGTTTAGGCTCTTTCGTTTGATTCATTGTTCCTGCGGAGGGAAGTACTGCTCAATAAGAGAGCGTAATTTAGATTGCCAGATTTCTGGGTGGAGGCTCAAACTGGTGCAGTTTGTTTGGCTCTGCAGGGTGGGTTTTTTTTTTTTTTTGGTAAGGAGAGCTAAAATTGATTCTGACCTATACTGCTTCTCACCAGAGAGGTTTCTCCCACGTTGAATTCCATGTTGGGTTAGACATCAGCCTACCTGAATGATGTGGGCAGGTACAGACCTCTAAAGAACCAGTGCATACAAGCTGGTATCAAATCTAGAAGCATAGCTATCTCGTACACAAATGGACGTGATGAAGTGTAATTTATCACTTGGATAGCTCAGCCAGGAAAGGCTGCTATTGCAATCACATTGTCAAATTACACTTTTGCCAGTGGAGTACCTCTATGCAAAAAATATAAATTGGGAACAGCACAGGCTTTGCCTTTCTGGCTTTATCTACAATAGAAGCTTTTGTCAGCAAAATGTATATATGTAATCCACAGATGGCTGGATTGCAGACCTGGCTAAAGACTGCTTAAACAGACCCTTACACTTAGCTAGGTGACTAAAAGGATGCAACTGAGATGGCACAATGCAACACTGTCCATTGCTTCGCAATAATAAGCTTACTTGTAAATATTAAATGCCATAATATTATTCAAGTACATGCTTAGATATTACATGTTTTTGACTGAGTTTTTGGTTTTGAGAGAGATCATATGAACTATGCTAATTTATTCTCCATTATCAATTCAGATATATTGCTTTTTAAAAAATAATTTCTCTATTTTCCTTTTTGGAAAGAAACTCCAGTGAAAACTGAAATTCCAGAGGAATTTATTCTTCTTGGAGAGCTAGCTGTGAAAACATGCAGAATTTTCTGCTTTCCCATAATAAAACTTCCTTGGCCTCTAACACGAGAACTATCCGTTCCTCTGAGAAAGGAGAACACATTAATAAAATATTTATCATCTAGGAAAGACATTGGCAGTGTTTTTCATACCATCTGCATTTTGACTTTGGGACTTCTCAAGAGCTGAGTAAGGGTGCTGCTTGGATGGCTTTCAAAAACTGGGCAAAGGGTGCTTGACATGCCACGGGAGGTGAAGAGTCTGTGAGCCAAACAGTTACCGACCCCCACCATCCCCGCGCACCTCACCCCACGTCTGCAGCCTGGACATCACGTTCCAGCTTTGACAAAGGCATCCTCCTTGCCCATATTTCTACAGTAGCTCCAAAAGCATTGACTATTTCTAATTTGCAGTGCTGAAACTGTGTTAGTATGTCAGTATGTCAGTATGTTAGTATGTCACTTCGCTTCATCCTAAAGAAGCTCTGGTTCCATAACGTAGTATCTGTGGCATGTATTCTGGGGTGTGGTTCAGTCCCACAGCTCAGGATGTGTACTTTGCGTCTGATTTGTCCATCCTACCTAAATAACTCTAGCTGCAAACTGTACCATCTGAGGAACTGATCAAGATCAGTACTACCAAACATCTTCATTATGCTGGTTTTTAACAGCACGTTACGCTTCTTCTAGTAATTCTTAAGCTCAAAGTTCAATATAGTACCTAAAAATGCATTTATAGGCTTTCTGCTACTGTTTTTTTGTGATCCTTGGGCTCAAAAATAGCAAAAATTAATTGTGTGTCGTAGAAGACAGCAACAACAGTATCAAAACACATAAAAGCCTTTAATCATCCAAGGCAAAGTTGGGAAAGATTATTTATGGTGTTAATTTTGATTTTTTTTTTGTATTCAAACAAATATGTAAACTTGATTACAAAGAAGGTTTTTCCCAACTTTGACTACGTGTTTTAGCTCTATACAGTCAGGTCAGAAAAAGTTACGTGAATGCAACATACTTTCTAAGTAAATACAAAGCATAGAATACTTCAGTATCAAAATGATAGATCACTTGAGTTATTAATTTCTTCTTTCTGAGTAGAAAAAAAATGTTTTTCAGATATTTTTCCGTGAACTTTATTCAATATATTTGAAACATGGCTTCCTTTCTTTTAGATTGGAAGAAGCACACACCTTCAGGAAAACAGTAATAACAGAAAGGTCAGGCAACTTTCTTTTCCATGGCTCCATACAGACTCAAGGCGCTCGTGCTCTGAGACACCTCCACCTCAGGGAGGCTTGCCCAGCCCCGCTTTGCTGGGGAGATCTGATAAGGCTTTGAGTTGGATTGACAGGACTGCAGGCCATGAAGACAAGCAAGGCTGTTCCAGCTGTCTTCCAAGTACAGCTGGAGCCTGCAGACGTTACTGCTGTAGCACGGCCTTCTGCATCAGATCGCTAGTCAAAAGCAGAGGAGCACCAGTGGAATATGAAAGGCAGTTTTGGTGTCACTTTGCTATCTGATCTCGTTGAGGCTACAGCCTTTCCATGGAGGACTTCTGTCTTGTTCGACTAAAATCCTTTCCTGCACTGAGGTTTTTTTCTCCTGGCATTCAACCGCTCCCTTTCTTTAGGACACAGCAACACCTGCCGTGTGAGGAAAACAGGAGGTACCACAAGCAGCGTGTGCAGCAGGTTCCTGGCTAGCAATGCAGAAAACAAGAACATTCTTCACTTGCTTTCTCATTTGCAGAAGAGCGAATACTGCTGAGCGCTCCCAAGCCTCTGTTATCTCTGTGACTGATCCTTGGTGAACAGCCGGCAGCAAAATGAACTTTCCAGTGTGGCTGAATATCAAATAAATGTGGGTTGCCTGGACTAGAGAACAGCACCACTACCACTTATCTTGGTATGACAAAACGAGTTAGCATATTCGTCATTCTTTAGTTGATAAATGTAAGCAGTCACAAGGGGTATGTAGGGACATAACATAATTTTCTTCCATTTCTCAAAAATAGCAAAGCCAAATATCTTCTCTGTAAGTGCAGCATGTTCTAAAATCAGAAAAACAAAGACTGCAGAAAGGTTTCTGGGACGTAGTTTTCTAATTAAATAATGGGAAGAATGGTTCCTTCCGTCCTTCCTGTTCTCCTACATGTCTAACTGTCAGTAGGTAGATGGAAAGAGAGTTGTAGTTAAGAAAGAGGGAGCTGAGTTACATCCAAGTTAAAAAAAAAAGAAAGAGGAGCTACTGAACTGAAAGAAACTGAACTTCAGTGTTAAAGTAATATTACATAGGGGGGTTCCCAGACTTGCTTGAATGATGGCAACAACTCTTGCCTTCACAGGCGGGTGTATCTATTCTTTGAATTCACAAATTAATTTGAATTCAAACCTGTGCGATCACTTCTTTTATCCTCCTGTTATATACACTCGCTCCTGTAAGACCCTAGCTCCAGCATCCTCAGCCAGAGCTGCAGATACCCTATGGGCTTCTTTGCAGTATGTCCGTGGTAGGGGGCAGCAGTAGAAATGGGTACTTCTGATCTCGCCTACATGCAGATGGCGACTGAAGTGTGCAGAGCTGGAAGCCACCATCTCTGGCTGGCACACACGTACCACTTTCAAACAGTTTGCCTAGATGGCTATTCGTAAAATAAATAGTCTGGGAATCACGCAGGAGACTGCAGTAGAAAGAAAATGGAAGTTATGCCCATTTGGACTGAAAAACAACAGTCACAAACATTTGGGTCCTTAATGCAGCCCAAGTCACGAAGCAGAGGTGAAACCAGCCTGTTTGCAGCGTGAGCTTTGGTATTAGAGATCTGGAGTCCCCTCACTTGTGTCGGCCCATGAAGGGAAAATGTTCGTCAGTGCTAGTCCTGAGACCTGTGTATGGGAAGGCCACGACAATAAAGCAGACAATTTAGAATACTCATGTTACATAACTGCTGTAAAGAAGAGGTAGCTGTAACGGCAGGACGCGGTTGGGGAGAAAAATGTGATGACTTGGTGAAAGGAGAATTAGGAAACCTAAAATCTCAAGGAACACATTCAGAAAAAGGAAATATCATTTGACTGCTACTCTGAATTTTCTGACTGCACTAAAAAAGAGTCACATAAACTAACTTCTGTGCTGCTGCTTTTTCTTAAGCAGAGGTATGCAAAGTAGCTTTAAACTTATCTCTTATCTCTATGCTTGCTGTATATGGAATTTTCCAGAGGAATTTGTCTAGCAGATGTTTTTAACTAGAGTTGGTTAAAAGCGTGATGAAGCCCCAGCAGGGAAAATAAATAACAGTGTTGTGACACTAGGAACCCAGTTGTCGTTGTTAGTGATGAAGAAAGATAACTGCCTGCCCTGAGCAGGAGTGCTCTGGTGGTCTCAGTAAATCTAAGACGAAGGAAAACAAGTTGGACCGAGTGGTCAGGGAAGCACAAGTATTGCCTCATATACCTTCAAATTACAAGCAGCCTTGATCAGTTATTCAGCAGTCTTCCGTATCAGACTTTAGGAGCACTTGCTATGTATCCGGAAAATAAAATATCTGGAAAAAGAAATTGCCTCTCACCCAACTGGAAACTAAGAATGAAAGGCTGGTGTCCTTGGACCTTTAAGATGGAAAGCATTTATCCTACAGAGGAGTTCTTCTTTTTAATTAAACTACTGAAGACAGTCACAGGGGACTGCACATTTCATGCTACCAGTGCAGCTTGTTTCTTCCAGGCTGAGGAAGAAAAATGCCTGGAGGAAGAAATGGGGAGGAAATTCTACAGGGAATTTTGAAAATATTTCCTTCCCTCAGTTTTCTCATGGAAGGTGGTGACCTGAGCTCTTAAAAGATAAAATAAATGCTCCACGAAGCATATGAATCGACTTCTTGTCAAAAAAGAGTGCTCTTCTACATGCAACACTCTTAAAAAAGTTCCTATGGAACAATTTAATATAATTAGTTCCATCCAATCTGCAGAACTCTGCTGCTGATGTGCTGCTTTTGCAATACCAGAAGCAAAATTGAGCATGACTGAACTCTTTTCCTGCAATGTCATGTTGCTATGCAAATAGTAACTGGCTTCAGGCTACAACATTGTGTTGCCCTTTGAGTCCCGGTTAGCCTGTGTGGGGTGGCTGCACTCTCGGGCCTCTTTGGAGAGGCAATGAAATGGACACTGTGGGTGGTAGGTTCCCACAGTGCTAATGGTCACAGAAAAAAATGAAGCAAGACAGAGGGCAGGGGAGGGGGGAAAAAGAAAGTAGGACCAAGAAGTGGAAATCTATTATATGTCCACAAAGCTCAAAGGGAAAGAATAAACAAAGCACTATTATTCCTTCTGTTGCTGCTTTTTTTTAATAATTCATTTTCTCTCTTTTTTTTTTTTTTTACTAGATTTCTTTCATCTTCCTGTCTCCTGATCTTTCTTTAGCAAAAAAATACCATGTTGAGATGCACTCGGGCTTAAAAATGATTAAAAGAACCACACTGTACTTATCCTCCCAAGTGTCCCTTTGTGGGGAGGCACTTCCCTGCCTCCCCGCTGACTGCGGACTGGGCTGCTGAGCCAGGTAGCAAACATGCGGCGTGGCGCACTTCGCTTCAGCAGGCACGCTCCCTCCTCCACTTGACCCGGCACCACTGCAGAGCGCGGAGCAGGGGCGTCACATGTCCTTCGGGGAACCCCCAGCTCCCTGTCCCCTGGCACCGGGCGAGGGCTGAGCCAAAGCCGCCTCAGGAGAGGCCGCGGCAGACGCTGATAGCTGCTGGCAGCCGGCAGCAGCTTCCCCCGGTGGGTATTTCGCCCCAGAGATGCATTTGAGAAGGAGGAAGATGTTTCTCGTTACAGGCGTGTGATCCCAATGCAACACAGCTAAGCTGTGCCCTGCAGGTTCATTACAAACGAAAGCCTCACAACAATAAATAAAAGAGCCTGGAGATTTAATATGCTTAGAGGCAAAGACTTGAGTCCATGTTAACATGCACAAGCCAGCAGCGTTTTCTAAACAACAAGTGGCTATGGATACCTGGAAGGTCACGTGCGCTGCTGAGACACCTCAGAAAGGCCTGTTTGGCACTCATTGCTGCCTGTGCAACCAGGGAAGAGACACAGACATCTCCAGAGGACAACTGGATTCCAGCTGTTGTGCCTGTCTAGACACCCACCATGCAACAGGCTCAGCTGTGCCCGGCGGGTACCTCCTCCCCAACAGTCAGCCTAGACCTACTGCGGAGCCTTTCCATGGCTAACGCTGGGTGAGGCGAAGCCAAAGCTCTTAAAAACCTGGCTTCTCTGAAGCAGCTCACGTTGGACATTTACTCTTGGCAGTACTTTGACCATTATGATGGGGAAAACCTTGTGTTAATGAGCTTATCAGGTCAACAATTTACATCAAGCAAGTAGGCAACAAGGTTTTCAGCTGCAGAGCATCCTTTGTTCACTTTTCCTGGTGATAACGGAGAAATTCTTGGATTAGCAGCAAGCCAAAGGAGTGATGGATGTCTGTGGCATACATTCAGAAGTATGAAAAGAAATGCAAGGATTAGAAAAGTATGCCTGATAACGTTTCAATTTATTTGAGAAGCTTCATTTTAATGTCGTGTGGAATTAGTTTCTATAATGAAGGTTCCAGGAGATCCTATAATTATATCATATCCATTAAATTTACAGTACTTGAGGGAAGGCTTCCTTCTGTTTCTTGGGATACCTCCCAGGAGAACCTGGCACTGGAATGCTTGACTCAGTAAATACTTATTTTTGGTAGTATAACCTTCTTTCCAGCAAATGTGTGATCTATGGTTATTTTTGCAAAAGAAGAAATTTGGAATTATCTATCTGCATGGTATTCCTTAACAGGCTGAAAAAAAATTACTTTCCCTAAAAGGAAACTTTGAAAGATACTAAATTTTGTGAGTTACTAGAGTATAATTAAAGAAGGGATCATTTTCCACGCAGGATGAATGACATATATTAGACAAGTGTGTACAGATAGGGAAAACTTACAGTTTGATTAACTCACTAACTTTGTCCCAAACAAGATAACCTTTCAGAAAATACCTTCTCTATAGAGAAAGTAGGACCTCAGCCAAAAGGTGGACTCTTAAGAATAGGTTTTAAATAGTAAAGCCAAAACTGCTTTTACTGTGTGCTTCCTCATGAGTTCAGAAAAAGGTGCATATGTCCCAAGATATGCTAAAATAACCACTTCCAAAGAAGCGAGTACTTGGTTGCATAATATTCTTTTAAGGAGGAGGTCATCAAACAAACTCTCGATTTTGAAAACTGTAAACTCAAAAGAGGAAACAGCCCCCAAGCCAATTGCATCCAGAGAGATGAACTTTACAACATAATGCTTTCCAGTGAGTGGTAACAGTAATTTCATCCCTTCAGTCCAAGAACAGCTGCACTTTCTAAGTACATGATGTTTGTTTCTTTGCATTATTTTACCACAAACATCCCAGTTAGGTAACATACAATCTCCTCTTCCTATTCCCATTGTCATCCTTTACGAACTTAATTAAAAGGTCTAACTGGAGAGAACTGTTTGTAAACAATTGTAAACAATTCTCTTCTTCAATGGGGTGACCTCTTTTGCTAGGTATCAAGTATCACAGTTTGAGTTTCTCTCTTCACCCTGTGAAGCCCGTATTAGGAAACAACAAAGTAAACAACAGAAAGAAAAGAGAAAACCCACCAAGCTCTAGACCAGCTTAACTTAAAGAACTTAACATAATCTTAAAGAAGTTAATTGAAATAGTGTGGTACCTTTTCTGATTAGTGTTAAGAACATACTGCAGGCTTCCCGGAGTACAATGCACTCTGTCCCAAAAGCACATAAAATTTCAAATGAATCTGCATCCATATAAAGAAAAGATGCTGCATTACGGACCAATCCTTAATTTGTATTAGCAGCTCTTAACAGACCGATATCCAACCTTTTTATAATGTCAAAACTATAAGAAAATGTAACAAAAATAAAAAGAGATACCTGCCTCTGTTCCTGTGGAGCTACCGCCTGCCTTTGTGGTGGTACTTCTAGTGCTGCCCTGCACTGGATGGAAAGATCTGCTGCTACTGGTGTAGAATGTATGTATAGAGGAGTCTCTGTACGACGCCGAAAAGGGGAAAAACCCCTTTTATTTCTGAACGGGGATTAAATTCATACTTCCCACCACTGCAAATTTGACAATAATCATTACAGCTAGCTGAACTGGATTTACATTTAAGATTTAGGGTTTTGCCACTGTGTAGAGTAAAATTGCATTGACTGATGAAGTTTTAACCTTACAAATGTCAAGTTATGCTGCCCACAGTAACAGCGTCTTGGCCCTACTCCACATGCCAGATAAGACAATGAAGGTAACAACATCAGGGTAACGTTACATTTGTGGAAATAGGCCAACTGATGAATGACACATATCTGAATTTCCTCATTTCCTTCCACAGAAGAATTTATTATTAAATGTAAAAACACAAGGGACCTAAATGAAAATAAGTAGGATTGTTGGTTAAATAATTTTAAATCACCACGACTATCTTAAGGGAAAGAAAAGGCAAGAGAATTAACTGGAATTCATTACACTGTAAGGAGTAGGCACACCAATCTCAAATTACTATTTTCAGCTTAGTACACATAATAGGACAAGAGGGCAAAGGTAGAAATTAAAGAAAAACAAATTCCAGCCGTCAGGAAGCATTTTTCACATGAGAATCATAAATGTTGGAACGCTCTATCAAGTAAGGTTAATGAGGCTAACAGCTAGCAGCCAAGGAACATAAAATTAGATGGCATCATGGGTGGATGACAAAAAAGGAAGCAATTTTGTAATTATCCTGAAGGCAAGAATGCTTCCGATGCTCTTTGCATACCAACATACATACAGGGCCACATTTGCCTTTCAGTTACATCTGCAAAGTCCGATTATCATCCCTAGGGGAACTACAAGCATCAGTGATAGGATAACCTGGTCCGTGGGTTTTATGGAAGGTATGTATACTTACAGTTTTATACAATTAAATAATACCTAAGAACTACGAGAAAATCTGTTCTTGAAACTGTTCTCATGGAGTAACAAAGGTAACAATTTCACTGCATCATTCTTTGACTTGATGCTGCATGACATTCTGATTATGAATCACGGAGGAAATTACCATCCAACAAAATCAACACAATATACCTTAAATGGGTTTAAAATAGGTATTTTGCTAAGTGTCAGATGAAATTTCAGTTAGAGACGTGGGTTTTTGGTGACACCCCATAATGATTGATTCTTCACCCAGTGCTATTTAGCAGTTGTATAAGTTACACGGAAGAAAGTGTAACATTTTCACTGACAGAGGTAACTGATGTGATGAAGATGGGGCACTATAAAATAAGGTACAATCTAGATTAAATGCTAAAATGGGAGCAATGAAAATGCATTTAAGCACTGTCCATTGTAAATTCTTATCCATAAACAAAGAACCTTGGGGCACACAGAGTAAGAGGGAGTCTTTTTGGGGTATCTGTTTCTCTGACAAGAGGCGTAACAGGGTCTTGGTAATCTGTCAGTTCAACATGAAGCCCCAGAACCACACTTCAGTGAAAAGAGATAATACAACATTTGGCCGTATAAACTGAGTAGTACTGAATAGAGATAAGGAGGTTATGCAATTTTCTTAGTTAAGACTAATGAAATGCTTGGTCCAGTTGTGACTGACAATTCAAGTATGAATGGAATAGGACTTGGAGAAAAGTCATAGGGAATGGTCAAAGACTTGAAATAAAGGCTTCTTTAGTGACAAATTGCAGGAGGTTAATCTATGTAGCTTCATAAGAAGAATGTGGGAATAGGGGTTTAAAGCAATTGTTTCACCAGATACCACTGTCATCAGCGATGGTGGCAGACATCATGGACATGCCATTCTCCCAGCTCCGTGTGCGGCCTTGTAACGCTCCAAAATGGGTTAAATGCTACAAGCCACATATATATATATCTCTGAAAGTATCTGCATAATGAAACTAGTAATGCTGAGCTCTTTCATCTACCTTGCAAAGGTAAAACAAAAGCTCAGTGACAGATTCTAAAGCCAGATCAACGTGGTCTAACATCTGTGTTTGTTTACTGTAAGAGTAATCAACTACTGGAACAACTTAGCAAGGGCTGTTATAGACTCTCAAACATCAGAAAAACAAAAAATACAGATGGGATGTTTCTCTAAAACTGGCACTGTAATTCAAACACAAATTAAATTCAGGAAATTCTCACAGCCTATGTTACAAATATTAGTTTTGTTTTGTTTTATACATTCCATGCTTTCCTTTACACCAATACGCCACATGAATCAAGTGCACTCTATCGAACTGAGCCTGGATTTTCAACTGATGGTTGGCAAGGATTGCAGATGAGAGATAAAAGACCTAACAGTTTAGTGCTGTAAATCTTACATAAGAAAGTGTAATGTGGTGGAGCGTCATAGGACTGAAATGAATAAAATTCCCAGCTGGCTGCTCGCATGATCATTATTTAAGTCAAACCCCAGACATAACTTCACTGGTTGAAAAGAAATGTAGGAGGGAAATTTAGGGACATATTCTGACTCACTCTTCCAGGACCCTATTCTGAACTTCTGGTTCCTAGAAATCAAAAGCTGAACCTGCTTATAGTAAAACATTTCTCAGCTCAGACAAAGAGATATGACATACAACTACAAAACCAGGAAGGCCAAACGACGTACGTAATGTTAAGTCACTCATTATTACCTGAGGGAGGCTCAGAAAGCAGAACTTCAGTAACGATTAACATGAAACCCCACTGTCAGCACACACAGGCAGCATTTCTATTAATTGTTACCCTGAACATTAAATTCAGTCAATCCTATTGTGTTCTGTTGCATCTCCCAGCAACCAACAGAAAAGGTCAAATGCTTACGGCCTGATCCAAAGTGTGCTCAAATTCATTGATTTAAAGGGGGTTTCTACAAATATGCTGCAATCTCACTTTAAAAACTGACTGAAAACTTTAGACCATTTGATAGCTCCAACTTAAATTAGAATTTTCTGTTGAAGACAACATGCTGTTCTGCTTAAAAGCTGGTGGCACGAAATGGCTCTCATAACACTGCAGTTAATCATTACAAAACAGTTAAGCCAGGAAAGTATTGTGTTGTTCAGCCTTAGTTATTTAGACTCAAAGCAATTGGTCACATGTCCTTAATAATTAGACAGAATCCATGCGATAATATACTAAGACCTCATACTGCTGAGTCTTCACAAAGCATGCTGAATATACTTTTTGGAAACGTGACCTTTTGGGGCATGTCTAATGCAGCACGTAGCAATGCAGCACAGAGATTCAAAAACCTAATTTCAAATGACCCACCTTGGGTACTGTATCTGGCCTGCATAGCGTGGGTTGCAATGTATTTGTAAAACCTGCTAGAGGAATTCATTAGGAAAGTTACAGAAACACAGGGCTTACTGAAAGTAACTTCTATCATGGCAAGGTAGCCAGCTCAGTTGCCTGTAGTGATGGAAATGAGCAGGCAATAGTGTGCTACTGTGAGAGTGGAAGGTTATAACATTTCTTTCCCTGTTATTTTCAAAGTTGAGGGGTGCTACAGATAACGCAATGCAACTGCGGCATGGATGTGTGTGCTGAATGTTAGAGGAGAAAACGATTAACAGCCTGCTTACATGCCAGCAGCGAGAATGAGAGAATGAGTTCCTTCTCCTCCATATGCTTGGCCAGGCAATAAGCACCTACTATATGACATAGATTGGGGCATGGCTCACCTGCACCATGGCTCACCTGCACCATGGCTGCAGGAAGACCAACACCATGGGGACAGACAGGCAGCAAGTCCTGCCTTGCTCACGCTCCCTAGTTAGTCAGCTACAGCTCTCATGTTGGGGTTGTTTTAAGACAGTCTGTGTGGCTCTGCTGTTGCAGAGGCTGATGGACAGTTTGACACTCGTGCTTGAAGGAGGAGAGCTGTGCAGGTCTACAGTGGCCAGCATTTCCAGGTCTCCCACAGGCTCACTCGTGAGCTCTGTCCTGCAGCTGGAACCCTTAGGGAGCTGCTCTCTGCTTCTGCTTGTGAAATGCTGGAGCTTCGCCTTTCCTCAGGTCTCCAAGTTTTCTGGTATTTGTCTTGCTGCTTTTGGATGTGCAGAGATTTTGGGAACAGATCATCAGATCAAAAGGTCAGAAGTCTTTCCTGCTTGTGCTCTGGAGCACAGTCTTTATGTACATTGCTCATTTGAAAGATGCAAGGGACAGCTGACGTTACTAACCAGACCCTCTGCAAAGGCTAACCAGGCTGTCTAAAATTACATTTGGTTCTGAAGTGCCAGAAAGAAGGAAATTTCTTCAAGCTATGGCAAAACTGAGTTGGTCTTTCATCCAAAAAAGAAAGAAAAAAACAAGCAACAACCTATCACTTTTATTTTAATTCACCGTTTTCCCATATCCTTTAGTAGCAACACATTACTCCCTTTTGACAGTAGGCAAACTTGGAAGTAGGAGGATACAGTAGAAATTCTGAGATTGAACAGCAAGATTTCTGCAGCTGAAACAACTTCAGGGCAATCAGACCACAAAAAGACAACAGAATGGTCCCAGGCCTGGCTTCTCAGCTACTGAGGAATAGGACTTTCCTCAAAGAAAAGAGTAAATTTATGTTTACAGAAAAGCTACAAACAATGGGGGATCTTCAGATGAGAGTTGAATAGACTTAGGCAGGTCCCTGTCCCTCTTTAAGTAAAAAAAAATCCTGTTTCTTCTGCATGTACAGAAATGGGTTTGGGGAGATGACATTTCTGCATAGATGAATGGACTACCATGGGGTTGCCCATTATCTGCATGCAGCACTGTAATCTCTCTACAGACTATGTCTGCAGGGTAAGTAGTGAATCTACTTGGCATCTGCATTTTCATATCCCTTTATCTCCTGAGAAGGACGAACTTTAATCTCCCAAAATTAATTGTGCTATTCTATGAAGTTATGTGTGCTTGTCTTAATGGAACATTTTTTTAAAAGCCTAATGAAAGATTGGTAGCCTCGAGGCGAAGAGTACATGGCCAGGGCGGATCTCAGTCTACCTCTCATTCATAATGAATGATGGCTGTACTTCAGTTCCTCTCTCCTTGTTTACACGTTACCGGCTTTATGGAAGACAATGACTGATATATGACTAACATGGAAATCACATTAAATGAAAATGAAATACCTTGAAGAAGTAGTAAAAATTACATCATCCCTAATTTGAGATGGTATACTTCCAATGAAGCAGCTGACAAGCCTGGAGTCCACCTCATGGAAACTGGATTCTATACACAAAGAGCTCCTGACATGCCAGTACGATGTTTCTGACTGCCTGTGATTTGGTCACAGTAACTGCTGTATGTTTTTCCTTGGGAAAAAACCAACAGACCAGCTGGTTCAAAGCATGAAGCTCTGCATACCTATTAAGCAGCGCAGGATCATGCAAGCATGTTGCTGTAGGGCTCACAGGGATTCCTTACTCAGACAAATTCAAGACTACAGTCCCAATCTTCAAAGTGATTTATGATCCAGCCTCAAGCTACCTTACTAATCACCCATCTACTCAATGGTGACCCTATGTAGTACTGTGTCCCTAAGGGACAATACAAACCTCAAGCAAGACATAAGAGTTGTGAAAGCAGAGGTAACATTTTCTTGAAGTTCTCTAACATCTTAGATTATAGAACATACCTTATCAAGAATGGCTACTATCTTATCCCCTTGAAGGCACAAACAGGATTATTATGAACAAGTAACAACAAAGAGAGTTTAAAGTTTCCCCTCTTACACAGAAAAATAATCAGATCAATATTGGTGAGAGCATGCATTGGATGGATGGTATGAGATGTTTGGATCTCAATTTGATGGCATAAATTCATAAAAGGAAATCAATGTTAAAGAGAAATGCAATTTTTTTCCAGATTGTTCCCCAGTTCATTGGCTATCTAAGTTTATTTAAATAATCATTCCTTGGAAGGGATTCAGGTATAGATAGTTTGATGTGTGGAACTAGTACCATATTTCACTCTCTCTGAGTCTAATTAAGTCTATTTACTCATATGAAATAAGTACTGATGTCTTTAGTCCCTGGGTCACTGAAAGGATGGAATCCCAAGAAGTCCTCTCCTTATGCTCTAAGACTGGGGCAAAAGTTAGGCAGACTATCTTACAGAAGACTTTTTTTTTTTTAAAGGCAGTATTAATAGCTTTATAGATAAGGCAGCAAGGCTGTGATCCGCCAAACAAATCAAAACTGTTGCCATAGGCAAGGACTGGAATAGAAAAGTAAGAAAGAAATCTAGACTGGAAGCAGGCATTGTGTGACTGACAACTGATAAACCCCACTTCACATCAAATGAGGACAATTAAACCCCCTACCTTCTACTACTCACCCGTCCTTGACTTTATTCTAAAACCAGAAGGTAAAAGAGCACATTTCTGCCATTCCCCTCATCTGACCACTCCATGTAGATGGAAAATCTCTCGGGAGAGGGAGGCAGTTGAAGGAGATGCATTGCAGTGTTCGTACTCTCCACGAACTGACTGAAGTGCAGTTGGGGAGTGCTGCAGAAGCCACCAGAAAACGAGCATGTAGCCAAGTGCTACATACTCTAGTCACTGTCCTTTCCTTGGCAAGGAGTATTTTTCCTAACACTTAGGCAGGACAAAGAGGACTAGTAAATGGTTTTTTGATGCCTCTGCTTTTGCAATTTGGTTTGTGACCAGTTGCCATTTACATCTATTTACATGCTTATTTTTGTCCTTTATTTTACTTGCATGATGTAGATATCAACAAATAGGGCACGATAATGCCATGAAACATCACATAAAGCTTAAAACAAAACGATCAGGAGGGGTTTTGGTTTTTCTTGGCATAAATTTCCTATTCAGGTGGGTGACGTGGCAATACCATTGCTAAGCAAGCCGCAAGTACTCAGAATGCTACCTGACATTTTCTGCACCTGACCATAAAACAGCTCAGTTCTTCTATTTCATCCTTACTCAGGTAAAACTACCCAATACACTGATGCATGTGAGAAATGAGAGTGGGCCCTCATTTCCAGCCAGTTAATCTGACACAGTCTGAGGCACACATGCTCCCTGTCTACATTAATGTATTAAGTAGCCCCATGCCCTGCAGCTTGACCATCTGTACCGTTTCGTGTCAGAAAGGTCCCATGCATGCCTGTTGCTTGGGCTAGGAAGCTTTTGCTTGCCTGGCTTCAGCACTCCCTCAAGACATTTTTGGGCATGGTGCGGGAGTCAGCATAATCTAAGGACCACAGGCAGTCTCTAAGGGGCCACCCTGTTTTGGAAAATAAGGAGGCTAATTACCAAGGCTAATTACTATTACTGACATGGACAGACTGCGCCAATTGACCACAAGGGCAGAGAATTCACCTGGGACTCGGTGGTTTACTGTAAGGGACACAGCCAGAGAGGAAGTAGCCCGTAGACTTTAGCGAGTTAAGAGATAACAGATGTGCTGGCTACCTTGTGGGCATGTACAGGGGACAGAATATTTGGACAACTTTATACCTACTCCTTTATACCTACTGTCACCACACACCTGCAAAGCACCTGGGGAAAACCCAGCTTCAGCCCCACACCGCAAGGGGAATGCTTAAATTTGCCCGTTAATTTCCTTCTTTCAGCCAGCGTCACTTAAGATTTTCCAAGTGTCATGCAGAGACGTTTGGGCCATTTCCAGCAGACTGTTTCTCTGGCTGCCGGCTCGGGGAGATATGCAGGCTTCCCAGCCCCAGTAAGCAACTCCGCTCTCCTCCCGGAGGAGCTCCCTGGGGTCTCTGCACATGTGTTTGGGGTGCCGTGAGACTTGGACCAGGTCGCTGAACATCAATTACGCGGGGTCGGCGAGGCTGCAGGTCGAATGTAAAAATGCCTTTCCTCATCCATTTACAGCATGCCCGGGGACTGCACAGGCAGAGCAGCAGGAGCCAACACTGTGCCGAGAGCAAGGCACACACGAGCGTGACAGGGAGAGCCTGCTCAGCTTTCCCAGTTTCCCACCCCTACCTTAAGAAATGATTCTGCTCCCCACTGCTGCAAGGCGCAGCAAGCGTGGGCAGGACCTGACAACGAAGACTCTTGCGGTACAGGCAGCGAATCGCCGATTTGTACAGATGCTTTTTTTTTCTTCTTTTTTCTTTTTTTTTTTTTTCTTTTTAATCCCCGATGAAGAGCAGGTTTGTTTCCAAGCCTGTGTTTCCGCAGGAGGCCGGGGCGTGCAGCGAGGCTATCAGCTTCCTGCCGAGCCAGGAGCTGCGGCCTCCCAAGGACGGGCACTGACGGCCGGTATGCAAGCTCCAGGAGCCATGTCGGACGTAAATGCTCATGAGCTCAGAGCTGCGCTTTGGGACAAGGCTTAAACCTGAGACAGTTAGTTGTTTTCTAACGACACAAACAAAAAGAAGAAAAAAAAAAACCAAAACAAAAAACCCATCTGCAGAACAGGACAAATGGAAGGGCTTGTGCTGTATCCAAAATATTTCACTTTGCCTGACATCCCTTTTTTGTATACAGCCTGATTATACAGTCAAAAGGTAATTTTGACCAGCAAAGAACCTTTAAAAGCCTGGTGAAATACAAAGGAAAAGAATAGTTGGAGTAAAGAATTTATTACTTGGCTCCATCAACCAATGGTGAGAGGAGGTGTGGGCCCGATCTGCAGCTAAGACCTGCCAAAAATAAGCCAAGCCCTATTTATCTGAATGATCTTTACTTGCTGACTTCAGAAAGCTACTCCAAAATAAAGGTTGGGATCATTTATGAATAAATAGGACGCCTGAAATATCCTGGTAACCGTACATCCTTGGTAACCGATATGTTCTAAATGTTCTTCTGATCTCGCATGTCTAAAATAAAAAAAGAACTCATTGGTAAATTTATGTTGAAAATCGAGGTTTTCTCTTGACAAAAAGTCCCTTTTTGAGGAACTCTGTCGGGAGAAGCCAAATAATGCCGCCATTTCAATTCATACAGAAGGCTCTGGTCAATTTTGAAATTCTGCCCTGGCCCTCCTAAAACGTGCTAATTTCCCTAAAATTTCCACCGAATTTTAAACTTAGACGTCTGCTTTTCCAGCGCGCGCATTTCCTGCCCCCCCGGCTCCCC
>NW_008824651.1:602679-609568 GCF_000699105.1 Pygoscelis adeliae
TCCCCCATCCCCCAGGGGAACCCCGGGGCCGGCCACCCGGGCGCAGGGCCAGCTCCCGGTGCAGCTGTGCAGCCTTCCCTCGCAGAGGGGTGTGAAATGAGCTGTGTGGGAAAAAGGCCGTGAGAAGTGGGGCTTCCCCCTTGGCCCACCAGCAGCTTGTGAGCTCGGGCTGAATGCCGGGCCTTGGTGCTGGCCTGAGCTGTGGTCAGCCATGCCTGTGCCTGGCCACGGGCCCCCCGTGACCTCCACCTGTGGGCCGATGTCCCGGCCTGGCCTCAGCCCGTCCCCATCCCCATGGCGCTGCCCTGCCCTCCAGGGCTGTGTCTGACCCCGGCGACCACCCCTGGACCCGCTGGAGGGTGAGGGCCCTGCCCACCTCCCCACCCCAGCCTCCATCTCCTGCCTCCCGACTCCCCTGCCCACAGAGGGCAGCAGCCCGCGCTGCCGCTGGGTAAACAACGGCCGCACCTCCCCTCGTTCCTGGTATGTACAAATGCAAAGGCAGAAACTGAAAGATGGTGCAAAACCACACGTGTTCAGAAGATGCGGCAGCCTGTCGAAGAGGGGAAACTGTGCTGCAAAAACATGATTCAGTTGAAGTATGTGCAATTACTCATGCAAACGCAAGTTTGCTCATTAACTTCTCTGCGAGAGCTTTTCCCTTGCTACACATCGTTTCTAGGGTCTGAAAACAAGGAGTTACCCTTGCATGGTTGTCATCCACACCAGCACCTTCAGCTTCCAAATGGACAAAAAAGGGCATGTGAAAATCAACAATGTCAGTCCTTAGTCACTCAGAAATGTTTGCATGATAAAAATCACATACTTTCACTGTGAGCTGAGTCAACTGCTGCTGTCAACTAGCTGCTGCCATTTTAAAGAAAATAACTGTTGATAAACATCAGGAAATACTGCAAATTTCACTGTGCTTTTTGCTCCTTAGGAGCAAACAAGGTACTGCGAATAGCGCAAGGCATTAGTTTCCTAAGGGAGAAGGGTTAGAGAAGATAAGCTGCCTTCTTTGGCAAGCAAAGATATCGTAACTGTAAGCTACTAAATTAACTTTGAACTCTCCCAAGATCTTGGATTGGTATAATACAATATGAAGAATGTTCCACTCCTTGACCAAATTTTGGCTTGGAAAAACATAATAAAGAGTAGTCTGGTCTCAAACAAGAAATTCATTACTGCAAAAAGAAAAAAAAGATCCACTAATACAAACTGTGCTCTGAACTACTGAATTAAGATATTTATAACAAAATGTGTTTGGTTATAGTGTTACTAAGCCACAATGCAGCTTTACATTTTGGGTAAGGCAAATCTGTTTGGACTTATAAATCACTTCTTGCACAAAATTTAAAAAATACATGGTAGGTTTAGTACCATAATGCATAAAGACTTCCTGCGGTGCAATTACTACACAATAAAACCCAGATGTGCTACTTTAAAAGCTCAAGGAAAAGCGATGCTGAATTTTTGAAACCGCTTCAGCTTCCTTTAGGGTAAGGTGACAAAAATAACAAGATCATTCCACTACATGATAGTTCACCTTGTCAGGGTTCTTGTCTCTCAGTATCAACATTTTAACCTGAGAGAAATATGGGAAACTGACAGAAATCTGTCTCGTCTCCTACCAAATGCAGCATGACTATATGATATGCCATTTAATAACTCTAAAAAATAGAATTACTCCGAATATATTACTGCAGACATTCATTGAACATGCTTCTGATCTACTCACAAGAAAAAGTGAGTAAAGAATCTATGTGTGGCTTTGCACTGAAAGATTAAAGAACATGGACATGCGCAAGAACCTCCTCCTCCCCCTCGCTAACTCCAGGGAGACACAATGTATTGCTTTTGGTGTAACCTGTCTTTAGTCCTTGAATGAGCAACTTGAATCAGTGTTAGGATATGACTGTATACAAAGAATAGTCTCTTT
Organism: Pygoscelis adeliae; assembly: GCF_000699105.1. Taxonomy (NCBI): domain Eukaryota; kingdom Metazoa; phylum Chordata; class Aves; order Sphenisciformes; family Spheniscidae; genus Pygoscelis; species Pygoscelis adeliae. The sequence continues at coordinate 604,622 of NW_008824651.1, forward strand.
AATTTAATCCACACAGACATAGCGAAATGGCTCTTAAAAGAAATCTTCTTAGGAAGAATGATTAATTAATAAGAAATTAGGATGAGTATTGGTTTCATAGGCATAGCAGCAAAAACGAATTTCAAGGAAGAATTTGAAGAACAAGAAGGGAAGGAGACTCTCTTACTGATGAGTGGAGCAGACAGCATACGAGAAAGAAGGGACCAGAAATAAGGAATTTAAAGCTATGGACCATGACTACATTCCCATGTATGCAGTACTTGCAGTGAGTGTGTTAGTCTGCCTGACATCATACGATGCTGACAGGTGAAATCCTGGCTCTGATAAAAGAAAAAACAAAAATCCCATTTGGGCAGCCGTCCTGCTACCCATCTGCAGCGTGATGCGCACTGTGACCCTCATCATGGAAACACCACTGCCAGATCAAGGCATGGCTGTTGGTGTCGGTGAAAGCGAGGGGGTTTGCCTTATGTAGCCTTCCTGGATGCCACCTCCTTCACTCAGGACTTCGCATAGTTCTTTAACGGAGCCGCCCCTTCTTCACAGCTCCATGACTGAACGTAGAAAAAGTCCTCTCTGAACTACCCAATAATTCTTTCAGGGTCCAAAGAAATTTTGAATAAAGTGATCAGATATGCTGGGAGGCTCCCCAAAATGCTGGTCTTTTTGCAAGGTATCATTATTCTGTCCGATTTTCTTACGGAACACCACTTTTACTCAAAGATGAGCCAAACTGTACACTTATTGAAATGGACATAGGTAAGCCACGTCTGCCAGTGTGGAAATGCCTCAAATGAAGTTGTTCTAAAATAGGATTGCGACGTTTCTTTTTGGGGGATCTCCTGGGCAGAGCTATTTCTGAAGCAGCGCACAGGTAGGGAGTCTGGCACAGGAAGAGATGGATTCACTTTGCACGCACTAAGTAATGTGGCAGAAGAAATCGATACGTCAGATTGACAACTCATTCCTAGGCCACCCGGGCAGCACGAATGCACTATTACATTTTGCACACTGTGATCCTAGTGCATACATTCACAGTGGAAATGCCCAGCAGGATGGGCCGAGTGATTACTCCACCCTGGCTTCTTTCAGCCTGGAAATCCTGGGCTAACATAAAAAGCCCTCCTGTTTCAACCAGACAAAAGTTTCCAGATGGAATAAAACAGGACACATCTGGGAAAACCTGGATGTAAGATAGCCACAGAGCATTGACACATTGTAACTTACAGCAGTAACTTAGGCACCCATGTCAGCAACCTAATTTCACTATGATAGAAAGGAGTACAAAGTACTGTTGGTTTTATCCTCTGTTTTTAAGGATTGTTGCTTCTCCCCCTTTGATGCCATTCCCCCCAATACATCCCCTTACAACGTCACAGAAATCAACAGAATTATATCTCATGCACTACTTCAGCTCTATTTTCTTTCTATATAAATCTCGCTATATATCTAAATATGTTCTCCTTTTTAAATGTCAGTTGTGATCTGTTACTTGTAGTTATATTTGCAAATGTTATTCTAACTTATTCTCTCTCAATTTTCTTTCTTTTATCTGACAGTCGTTCCCTTCTTTTCTGGGATTCCATTGCTCTCACCAGAATGTAGCTTGGGGGGGAAAAAAAAAAAGTAATTTTCATTAGGGGCAGTTTAAAACATATACTAAGGGGGCACTAATAAAGTAATCTAATGTTACAAAACTACTTAGGAAGAAGTGTGCTTTGGGCAAGACAAAAGAAAAAAAATCAGCATTAGCAGAAGCTATATTCTCTCTGAAAAGAAAAAAAAAATCCAAGAATTATATTTTAGATGCAATATATTTGCAGGGACAGAAAGAGGGAGAAGAAATCTGCAAACTTCGCTAAACTTCAGGCAGTTAACACAATTTTATTTAAGCCACATGAATTCTTAAATCTACAATTTAGAGTAGTTCCAAAGTTATTTGAGGCCTTTAACATCACCAGCCAGCGTATGCCAAAGAGTGCTAAAGATAACCGGGGCCTGATCCACTCCATTTGGCTGTCTCTCCTAGTATTTCCATTCAGGGACTCCTCTTCCTTAGCTCTCTTCAGGCCTGCAACCGGCATCCTCTCCTCTTGCCAGAGACACCATTTCTTCTTCCCCAGTCCTCAGATATCCTAAACATCCTCCTTCTTTTTCTTCCTCTCATTTCACTCTCTGCTGAGAAACATCCGTCTCCCTAACAGCTAGCAGCAGCCTGCCGGGCAAGACGTACAGTCAAATGCTCTGAGTTCCCCTCTTCTCTCTGCCTCCTTCCTGGCTTTCTCCTTAATCTCATTCCAGTTTCTTCCTATGTGCAATTTCACTCATTCAACAACACTTAACTCCAGCAGCTGTAACTCGTTCACATATATATATGGCTGTCAAACTCAGCAGCTCTGCTTGTCTCATCACAGGCAGAACCATGACTTTTAAGATCTGGTCCCACAGACTTTAATAATTCATAGCAGTTTTTTTAATTCAAGCTAATAGAAAACTTCATTACATTAGCACATTAATCTGCGTAACAAATAGTAGAAGATTCAATGTGAAAAACAGGATTGCAATATAAAGAATACGACTGCCAGCAACCCACCTGCAATTACTCAGGTGCTGCTGCTTCCCACACGTGCCTACTTTGTCACTTTGCAAACACACTCGACCAGAAGCGTCACCGCGAGAAGCAAGCCCACCCCTCCTCCCACCCCCAGCTGCCTGCTCCCAGTCCCGTGCCAGCCCAAGTTTCTATGAATACAAGCAGTGATCTGATCCAGGCTAAAGTTAGCTCTCAACCCTCTTCTCTTTTGGGGTACTGATTAGTTTAACCAAGTAATTTTCCAATTCAGTTCACCACATGACTACAGAAAGACCTGTGCTGGCCAAGGGAAGGGAGCAGCATATGAGTGGAAAATGGGATAAATATTTTGGTTGCAATGCGGCTCTAATTTTTCATGGGAATGTGACCAAACTTCCTCATTCACATTCACTGGGGTGTTTCATCTCCTACGCAGCCACCACCTTAGGAACTGTTAAATGAGGGAAATTAGACCTCCAAGCAGGCCAATTTACTCTTCCAAGATCCTCTGGGAAAACCAGCATGTGGAGATTCAAGCAGCCATGACCAGACTGCATCCACTAACCGAGGCAGCTCAAACACCTCTTCAGTATACCTCTATATTAACGCCACAGCCTGCAGTCTACAAGCAAGAACATGAAGGAGAATGAATTAGCCCATGCTATAGCTAAAGCTCAGGTATCACGCTACACACGCTACAGCACAACTTCATAAAAAGAAGAGTCATACCACAAATGCCACCTTTTTATGTCAACTGATCCCAGTGATTTCATTACTGGGCCTAAAACACTTGCATTATCTCGCATTATCACCAGTGCGCTCTGGTTTCAATAGCGCGTGGTAGTATTATCATCCATTCAGCGCTACTCAGCAGAATGTTTCAATCAAAACATGGCAGAGAAGAGTAGCACATGACACTCGAGGTGCTCGCTCCTGTCCCTTCCCATGGGGCTGTGGGTCCCCAGCCTGCCAGCTCTGGCTCAGCCATGATGTGGAGAGACCAACCAGCCACGCAGACCGACGGGCAAGCTCTGCGTGCCAACTGCAGCTGGAGTGCGGAATTACCGTGTCACAACGCCTGTTGCCAAAGCCCTAGTATTTCCCAGTTCTCAATATATTATGCCGTCTCACCACAAAGATATAACCGCATCAGATATGTATAAGGAGTGCACAGTCATAAAAAACGGGTGAAAGCTGCAGACAGTAGAATTAAAATGTAAGTGGGATAGCTTTTGAAAAAATGTAATCAAGGTCCCGCTTGCACGTGACCACAGAGCCTTACCCACACTCGGTGGCTGACAAATGCAGCCACAAGCCACGCCTTAGCAACCTTTCAGCCTGCAGTACCCAGGCCTGACCCAAAGCCTACTCGCATTAATGCAAATCTTCCCATTAAATTCACCAAGCTTCATAACGGGCAAATGTTGCACTCCCATATACGTTATCTCTCACTTCTCTCAGATCCTTGTGACAAAGGCCCAAGAGTTTAGTATCTTCTGTTTACATCAACACCTCAACTGGATAGTCGCAACCACCTATATAGCATCTAACTCACTAACTTTTATTTTTGGATTTAACAACTTAATTTAAAACACAATTTATGTGTAAACATGCTTCTGATCTGTAAAATTAAGCCATAGCTTCAACTGCTCAGTCCTCAGAGGAGGTCTGTACTTAACTGAAGACATTTCACCTGCAGGTTAACTTCTCCACCTGTCTCGGTGCTTTTCTTACGAAAATGAAGACGTTCTGGTGCTTGCTTTGCTATTGCTTTAACAAATTACCCGACCTGAGCAAAAGTAAGAGTGGAATACTTCAAACAACCTGACACTGAAGCCTTACGCTACTCTGCTAAACACTCGTTGAAGGCAGGAATCCGTAAGGCTTGCAGAGATGATTTGTTGGTTGTTTCTTTTAACGGAAAGATAGATAAGCCATCCAGCAAAGGAAAACGCAGTTCCTCACTTTCTGGTACCAAGGAAACTGCTTTTTCCTCCCCTCTCCTCAGCAAAAGTCATAAGGCATTTTACTTACAGCATCCACTTTGACGGCTGACAGCACGACTTCCATCAGGATCAGCAGAAGCCCCAGATCCCTGCAGGGAAAGGTGAATAAGGACGATACCGTTTTAAGCTGGCACAAAACAAGCACGTGGTAAAACCCTGCAGTTAAAGGTGACAATACGACTTTAAAAGAGTTATTTCCAAAAGCCTGCCGAGCGGAATTACTTACTGACAAACAAAAATACGTGCGCTGGGAAGCTGCGAGATGTCCATTTTCGCTCCTTCCCTGCCCGGGGGCTCGGCTCGGGGCTTCCTCCCGCCAAAAAAAAAAAAAAAAAAAAAAAAAAAAAAAAAAAAAAAAAAAAAAAAAAA
>NW_008824651.1:610780-624543 GCF_000699105.1 Pygoscelis adeliae
AGTGTGAAAAAGGAAAGAACAAAAAGAGGAAGTGGATGGTTGCCTGGACTCAAAGTGCCGTGCTCGCTGCCTTTGACCCCCGCGATGGGCAGTAGGCTGGAGACCGGGAAGGATCCTGATGTTAATGGTTGAAGTTGAGTTTTGGCACCTTTCCCCGTGGAGGCAGATTCAGCCACAGACATTTAAAATCGAAAGTATGCAAGTAGTCTGAAAGTTTTGCTCAGGGAGCTAATTTTATCACTGAGCTATTAGCTATCTGCTGTCCTTAAGTTAAAGGACTCTCTTTCCTGGCACTCCTGAAGTATTTGTGTTGTTCCTTTTGTACCTCTAGGTGAAGGGCAGTTGACATAATAATTTGAAATAGGTCATCTTTTCGTGTCTCCTTGCTTTCTCGCATTTGGTCAGGTTGATACTGGAGTAGTGAAATTCAGGGGTGCAGAAAACTCGTCAGTGGGCAAGGGCAGATGGATTTTTGTCGTGCTTCCTGCTATAAATGTAAGATCTTGTATTAACACTTTAATCGGTAAAGGAAGTATGGGAAAGGGTTATTTTAAACTCTTTTTCTGCAGTTTCAGATGAAATTATGTTCTATAATGAATTTTGGTATCTCTGTGTGACCATGGGGACGGTATGTATGCCTTGAATCAGCTGAAGTAAGAAATGCACTGAACTTCTCGTGTCTTATCTGTTGCTCCTAGGCTGATAATATCAGGCTTAGTGTGATTGCAGTAAATCACTCGGTGATGCACCTCTTAGGCAATTCACCCATCACTTGGTATTAAGCTGATTAAACTGTATTCCTTTCAGGATACAATTAATTTTAATTAATTAAAATCTTTTGAAGTAAATGATTCACGTCTGAGTTCTGAATTTGGTATTCCTAGAGGTGTATATATATCTGTCTGTGAGAAATGTTCCCGTCTTGTGCTGTAAAGTGAAGTCATTGGGTAAACCATGACTGTCAATCAAAGACAGAAAACTAGGTAGGGAAGATGTGCTTATTAAAAGAAGATACAAGCTTTAATGTCAATTATACAATTTCAGGTCTTCTGTAGCAACTCCGAAGAGGCTCTGTTTTAGAAGTGTCCTTTATGTGCAGGATAGATTGTTTTATTAAAATTGAGATTCCTTAAAATGTAATCTGGAGCTGTTAATTACGTTATGAAGTTGTCCTCCTAATTAACCATTCTTTCTATGCTATGCTGACTGCAGATTTACAGTTCTTCATCAGCACCACCGGGAAACACAAGTATGCTGTGGAAGTTGAGCTCCTTGCGGTTCTGTTGCCTTAGATAAACTTTCAGCCGTACATGGGTGGCCTTTGAACCAATTCAGTTCTGTTGGCATTGTCCCCAGCTCCACGCTGTTGCCTGTCACTAGCAACTACCCAAAAGGTGATGGAGGCTGCTGTTGGCCGGCAGCATACCAGGCGTGGATGGTGGTCAAGGGGCTTCTCTTCGGAGGTCCTTGAGCCAGGCTGATGCCTCTGAGTGATTGTGGCTGGGTGGTGTGATCCACTGTACACCTGGGCAGGACGTCTTACTTCTGCTTTTGGAGAGGTGGCAGAGCTGGCCCATTGCTTGCATTGTCCTCAGACGAATGTGTTCCCACTGTTTACATTTAAAGAGTAGTTGTGTTAGAAGAGGACTGTGTGGTAGGCAAGGTTGTATGCAGTACTGTTTGCGATAGGCTGAATGGAGCAACCGCTTTTCTCCTGCAAAAAAAATGATGCTGGTTCTTTCCTTCCCCAAACTAGCTTATATTAGCTAGATTTAAAAAGAAAAAAGTCTTATTTGTGCAGCCACAATCTTGTCATATTCTTAATTGTCCTGTGGCCTTCATCACAGAATCACTGAGGCTGGAGGGCACCTTGAAGATCATGTAGTCCAATCCCCTGCTCAGAGCAGGGCCAGCTGCAGCAGGCTGCTCAAGGCTGTGTCCAGCCAGGTTTTGAATATCTCCAAGGATGGAGACTCCTCAACCCCTCTGAGCAACCTGTGCCAGTGCTCAGTCACCCTCACAGTAAAAAAATCTTCATATGTGCGTCGTGGTTGTGCCAGGGTAACTAAACGAGACTTGAGACCGTGCCTGTGAATGCAAATGTAGCAGAAGCAGCTCGTGCTATGTTGGTGGTGGTGATTCTACAGTGTAACAGGGCTGGCAGGGTGAAAATTTGTTTTTATCGCTGACATATCCGTGATTAAATACATACAAGGAGATTTGGAAGGACTGCTCTCACAGAGGCATTTGACGTAGCAAAGCCAGCCTCGAGCCAGCTACTGTCGGGATCACGTGCCTTAGTACAGAAAAGGGGGCTGCTCCATTGCAGCTCCCACAGGTTGTAATGTGGCACTATAAAATGCATCCAGATGTGGCACTGGAAGCTCAGTGTTTTTTACGCCGACCAATTATAATTAAAATATTAATTATAGCTAATCTGGGCTTTTGTACTGTTCTATGTTCTTCTCAGGAGATTCACTTTCAAATTATAAGGAGAGCAGAGTGGAACACAGGGCAGTAGATTAAGGTGTTTCCAGGTCAGGCTGAGAGACTGCTCCCACGAGACGGTTACAGGAGAAGCTTGTTTTGATGGATCTCTGCAGGGGCTCTCATTTCTGACACTCTTCAGGCTGCCATTTCCTTTGAAGAAAGTCTGTTTCCTAACACTAGTACTGCTTGGTTGAGAGATGACAATGCCATGGAAAACCCAGTTTCACGTTTCGGTACCTTGTTGATGCTGCTGCAGTGCTCATCCCTGTGCCTTCTGCAATGGAGCGACATCTTCCAGCTGCGCTTGAGCCCTGGGGCGAGTCGCCTTCCACACAAGTGGGCTGGCTGCCATGTAACGCTGCGGGAACGGAGGAGATGCCCTATTCGCCGCCGCTCGGCGGTAGGCTTAGCGGTCTCTCTGAGATTCCAACCCATCTCCCTTTCCACTTTTAGTGTTGGCAAAACAGGAGCCGGGCCAGAGCTCTGGCCAGCAAGCTCTATCCAGCTACTAGGAGAAGGCGGGCCAAAACAGTGATAATAAAAGCATGCATAATTTTTTCCACAAGGGCAATGCTGATTCCACCAGCGCTGTTTGAGCTGAGCATGTGGTGGCAGCTGGGGACGCACTGGTGGGAGGCCAGGAGGTTCCTGTCCCCGGGTAAGCCCCGTCTGGGGTGTGGTGCCCTGTCCGTGGCTGGGCGGAGGCGGCTCTGCCATATTGCCCTCATGCCTTCCTCCTGTCACTCCTCCTATTTTTAAATTGTATTTGGGGCTGCAGTCTGACACACGCAATTCTAGGCCAAAAGTGAAAAAATAAATTGCTTCCAACTAGTCTGAACGATTTTTCTGTTCCTTTTTTGTTAAAAACATGGTTTATTGAGATGAAGAAGTACAAGGCAGATAAACCAAGAACAGATAAAAGAAATGACTTTGGGCTTTTGGCGTGTGGCTGAAGAGAAGTCGGATGACTGAGTCTGAATGACTGACAGCACTTCGCTTGAGTGTGCTTTTACTAGTGAAATAAAGGCTGGGTTAGGCACCTGCCTTCTGCAGCCATTCGTGTCTAGGGCTGCTACTGTCTTCGATGTTGACAGACCTATCCCCTAAGGCCATTTGACATCCTTGTCCCTGCACGTCCTCAAGGACTTGTCAATACCAAGAGCATGTCTAACAAACCCTGACAGGTTTTAGTTCAGGATGGAGATATGGTCGCTTCAATTCAGAAAATGTGGCCAGAAGGAGAGACCCAAATGACTTCCAATAAGTTAAGCACCTCTCGGGCTAGAAGGCTTCACAGGGAAAAAGGAAATGGGGTTTGGTTCCCCTTGCCAGGCCATACTGGGGTGCGGGAAGGTCTGAAGAAGAGAAGCACAGCACTCCCTTTTCTTCCTGTTGGAGCGAGGTGGCTTGGCAGGAAGGGGTATGAGACCTGGAGCAGCTGAGGGTGCACCGCAGAGGGCCATGAGAGTGTGGGTAGGAAGGTGGCCTTCCAGCCCAAGGCGAGGAGTGCTTGCCGGGGAAGCGTCGGCCGTGGGTTTGTCTGTCAACCCCCAGCAGTGGAGAGTCATTTGGTCAATATATATACAGAACAAAATGCATGGGCACTTCTGGAAGCAAGGGGGCAGGCCTGGGACTCCTTGCTCCCAGGAGAATGTCCTTGTCCCTGCTGTTCTTCCTGCCTGCTTCCCCTCTCCCTCTGGCCACCTTTTCTACAGCATCATGGCACAGGGTGCCAGAGTCAGGAGGGAAGGGAAGACATACCTGTTTGCTGCCAGCTGTGTTGGAGAACGCGGTCTCTGAGCCTCCCTGAGCAGTCAGTCCTGACTCATCTCCATGAACTTTGTTCCTGGAGTCAGCTGTTGAGCGTCAGCACACGCAAGTGCGTTCCTGGACCATCATCCCAAGTAGCACAGTTTTCTGAGCGTTTGTGTGTATCAAATGCCTGCAGGACTACTGCAGTGCTTCATTGCAACTCGTCCGCTTGGCATATATAATCCTGGGATATAATTAGGTTATATAAAGCCTGATGTTATGCTGGATGTATATACTGTCAGTTGTCTTGATCTTGTAGAGAAATGTAGGATAGCTGCTGCAGGCAGCTAAGACAATTGTTTAAAAATGTCAGAAATCATCTCTAGGGATAGGCTTATGAATATTGTTCTTTTTATAGAACCAGACTAAACAAAGGAAGATTCAACAACCTCAACATGAGAATAAATTGACTTACTTCATCAGTGTTTAAAAGTTACACAGTACTCCCTTCCCAGAATTTGCGTGGACTTTGCCATCACAAACGCCCTTAACACCTTGCAAAATTTGGTCAAAGGGAAGAATTTGGGCATGGGCTATGACTGGAATAGCATCCTGTGCCTTTAGTGAGTAGCTGAAGGTGTGAAGTACTGCTGCAATTTAATGATGTTTGCGGGAAGATAAATTTTTGATCCTCTGTGTTGTGAGTGGCTGTAATTATTCTTGGTGATTTAATACATCGGAAAAGTTTGTGGCAATAGCCCTCCAAGAGTCTTTATATAGCAGTAGCTTGGACAATGTGGAAGTAATATACAGAACAAATTAAGCCATTGTCAATATGTCAATTACTATCATTATGCTATTCTAAAGTGACTTTCAGTAAAGGGCAAATGTGTTCTTCATAAAGAATATAAGTAGAAAATATATAAACCCCCCCCCCCCCCCCCGTGTTGTTACTCTGACAGATATAAACAGACAAAGGATGATCAAAGATTTAATAAAAAAAATTGTGTCCATTTTGGCTTTAAGTTCCTACTTACTATTGAGAAAAATATAAGTATATAACTAAGCAGGTTTCAGTAGTGTTTCAAAGACTAAAAAGATGACTCTTTAACCTTCCTTTATCTCTGGGATCCTCTCTCACAGAAGGAGGAGCTTGGATAAATTTTCTAAATTGAAAAAAAAAGTACAGTAGTGTATATTTAAAAGCACTTTAGCTTCCAGTCCCTCGTACTTCTGCTATACTCTGTTCTGCTCTGGATTCACTTACTACCACTTTGATTGATCCAATGTCTCAAATATGTATTTCTTAGGAAGCCTCTTACATTGTGCCTGCCTCCATCGCATTTCCAACACGGGCAGAAAACATTGTAAGCCTTAAGGTTGTATTAACTCTTCTTAGCTTAGGTGAATGTGTGTGGGTGGTAGGAAATACCCCTTTTCTGCTCTGATTTGCCAAGTCATCAAGTGTCTGAAAACTTGTACTCATGGGTTCCAATGAGAATTGTAAGTCCTGCTTTTCTACCTGTGCTGGAGTGTTTCAGCAGCGTCGGTGCAGTTCTGGTGCAAAGTGCTGAGGCGTGGGAGCAGGCGGCAGGTGCCGTGGGAGCAGGCGGCAGCCTGGGAGTCCGCTCGGGTGGAGATGAGTCAGCCTCGCCTCACAGCCCGCAAAAAAGCCTCCTTTTTTTTTGGCCTGGGTTGCCTTACAGTAACATAATAAAAAAGACACGGCCGAAGATGAAATGAAGGAAGCCAGAGAAAAGTTGGAAGAAGATGGGGTTTCTTTTTTTTTTATTTCTTTTTTCTTATGTTACCTTCATGTAGCATATCAAAAGGATGCTGTCCTCACACATATTCTGAAATAAATGGCGTAAGGTTTTCCAACATTGTGCCAACCTAATTAATAAAAAGTGTAACTGTGTTTTTGGCAAAGTTATTCAGCTACTTTTATGGAATTTTATGTAGTTTGGGGGGTTTTTTTGGGTGGATCCAAGAGAAGAACTACTAAACATCCTCTATTCCCCTCCTTTCCTCTGCCTTTTCTCTCTGTGTGCGCTCCTGCTGCCTTCACCTTTACTGCTGCTGGCAAACAGCCTCTTGCAGGGTCTGAGGAAGGGTGTGCATCTTCAACAGAACAATGTAAAGGACAAAACACAAAGTGCTGTCAAGTGTGCAGAGTAAACAAATTGCAAACTAATAATTCATTTTCTTTCATCTTTTTGCGGCTTTCATCTGCTAGTAGCAGTGACAGGGACAGCATTTTGAGATTAAGGTTTTCAAGATGGCTGAGAGGGAACTGGTGGAAGAAATTATCAAAGTTATAAAATAAATACAAGAATTAGTTTAATACACAAGGGTTAGTAGGAAGAACTAGAATATTTTAATTAAAAACCTAGTGAGTTAGGTCTTTTGCATTCAGAAGAGATACAGCCTTTTATAGGTTAAGCGTGGGACAAACTATCCATTATCCTATCTGTAGATAACAATGTATACCTTAAAGAACATTTCAAATGCTACAACTGGGATGCAGAAACAAGTTTTTAGGTCAAGTTGTCACCCCAGTGGAGAAGGAGAACCAGCTGTTAAAGTGGGAGCAGAGGCAGAGTGATTGTGCTGGAGAGCTTGAGTTTGCAGACTCCGTGCTTTATCTCTAAATTGAGATATGTTGAAAGCCACAAATCAGTTCTAGATGTTGAACTTCTTTAAAAGCTCCCAGAAGTCTGGTATTCTAGGGAATACCCCAGCATTTGCTAGAAGAAAATGACTTGAGGCAACTAACATTGCATCTCCTCTACCACCTTTAAAAACCAGTGTCCAGCCTTTTCTCTGCCCACGTTTGTCTCATCTGCTGTGGGATTTTTAATCTCTCTGGCTACATGGGAGGTCTGTGGTTTCACCAAGATGGTCAACCTTCCTTCTAGCCAAGGGGCCCTCTCCTACGTCTTCTGTACATGAAAATGTTGTCTTAACACTGGGGCATGAACCTGGTAGAGCATTTCTAAATGGTTTAGTGGATGAAAGTGTTCTAATTCATCAATATAGTCGATGCCCTTCTTACATGAGCATTATTTCTATAGATATTCATGTTGGAAATTCACAGCGAAGTATGTAATCTTTCAGGCAAATAATCACTAACTTAGGGGAAAATATTGTTTTATTAGCTGGTTCTATTTTAATAGATAATTTATGGGGTCCTTAGTTTAGTATACAGATACCAGAACGAGAAAGGCTTTTTCTTTTTTTTTTTTTGTTTGTCATGACAAATGTTTCAGTTGTAGCTAAGGGATAAAACAAATTAGCCCATTTTCACTGGATAGCTATGTGCTGACTGGATATTGTAAGTCTTTTGGTCTTATTAGCCAGTTGTTTATCTGGTGGAAGAAAACTTGTTTTCTAGTCTATCGAAGACTTCTGTTGAAATATTGGATAATCAAAAAGCATTGAAATAAATCCTAAGATTGTAATGAAACCCAAATAAGGCTGAAAAATTACACTGGTATGGACTTACGGGGCTGTAAAGAATTAGAACAAAAGTTTGAATAAAAATTAGTACATAATGGTTTGTATTCATAGTGCACATATTAAGGGAAAAATCAGCTAAGTGAGGGTAGACTCAAACATTCCAGGAATTTTCGTATTGTGCTCGAAGCTCTGTCCCTTTTATGGCAATGGTAAGTCAGTTATCTGCTAGCAGAATAAAAAAGGATAAATTCTGGCTGCTGTAAAGCCAAGATGCATGTGCAAGCAGTATTCAGGGCCAAAACTCAGAAGATTTTTTAGCTGTAAATACACGTGTGTTTTTAACAGTTTGCAAGAACAGGCAAGGAAGACTAAAACTACGTAGATGCTTGTAGTATTACAGCTTTGCTTGAGAAATTGTGAAGTTTTTTACTGAAACTATCATATTTTTTTTTTTTTATCTGAAGTCTATAATAGACTGGGGCTATATCTTTGTTAGGAACAGCTGCATTTTTGGAATCAACATGGAAATATTTAGAGAAAACTGGGAAATAGCAAGAGGTATAAATGAAAGTGAGAAGAAAGTAAAAAGCTTAAAATTATCCTAGGAAGTCTGTGTTTTTATCCTTTTTTTTTAAATGGAACAGTGATTCTGAGGAGTGAAGGCTGCATGACTGATCCCAAGGGCCTGGAGTAGAAAGCAGGGCAAGAAACATCCTGGAAGCCAGGGATTAGAAGTGATTGTCAAAAACTGGTATTAGAAAAAGAGAAAGTCAGGAAAGAGGGGAAAGACTAAGTGCTAGAGCCCTGCACTTACAGTTTTGCTTAGCTGGAGAACAACTGTGGGAGCTTACCCTGGCTCCTAGCCCCTGCCACCAGTTGCGAGGACCCCCCAGCTGGCAGTCCCAGCCTGGAAAGGGTTGTCAGATCGTTACTGGCAAGTCCCAGCTGGGGGAAGACTCAGACATGGGTTCTGATGATGTTAATTCTTATGCAATGTAATCCTACTGTCTGCGACTATTTCTATTGCTATTTTAAAACTTACTTCCCATTATGGACCTTGGTGATATAGCAAATGTTGCACCAGTGCCTAAAGTCTTTGGGTTAAATAATGTCTCGGCTCATGCCCTTGAGAATGCTAAAATAATAGTTCAAATCATGCAGAAAAACAAATCCATCTTGCTGGGGACATGCCTTTGAAAATGTGCTCTGATTCACACTGGTCAGACAAACAGTGGATGCTGATTTTTGATGCATTTTCCAGGAATGGTGTGTTTGGTTGGGATAGATAGAGCTTGTGATCTTGAATGGCCTGGATGTGTCATAAGCATAGAAAAGCTTTGGATGGTAATTCCTGAGACATGCAGGCAGGCAACTGCCAACCTTGCAGTGATTCGAGCTCAGTGCCCTCTGCCCTGTCAGGTGCAGGGTCATTTCCTCAAAGCTGCTAATAATTTTAGCTTCCATTTAATTCATTTTTAGAGTAGTTGAAGGTGCTAAGGATGTGGAAGGATTTTTCCCAGAGCAACAAGGAGACCAAAGATGATGATAGTGACAGGGCAAAGCCAGAAAACTGCATAGGTCAAAAATGTGGAAGGTTATCTTGTGAGGATGCTTCTGTGTGCCGTCATAATAAGAATCATGTTTTCTTCCTAGTGTCTTCAAATAAAATCCTCAAAGGAACAAGCCTAGCAAGCGATTGCCTTATACACGTTTGTGTCACTGCAGTCTTTGCAAAGGTAACATACACACCTGTTAAAAGGTGTTTGTTCTAAACACCTTCCTCGCATTCAGAAACACTTTCTCACCGATACCACAGGAGCTGCTGGTGCTGGAATGGACTTGGCAATGTGAGAGCAAGAGGAGAAGGTCTGTGCGATCCTGTAGATACACTATTCCCGGGTGCTGCCAGGCCCACAGAAAGTGCAACTGCACAAAACGCATGTAGGATATTGTCAAGACTAACTGAACCTATGTCAAGGCCTGCGCTGGCACCTACATGCAGTTTGAAATGAAAGCCAGTGTATTACGATTTGGGTCCAGAGTTTGCAAATTACCAATTCTGTGCACAATTCTTGTCACTCACACAGTATGAGACATATCTCTGTACATTGATAGACATGTAAGTCTGGACTCCCATTTCAGCAGAAGACATTTTATATTTGTTTGATGTCAATATATCAATATAATTTATTTTAATAGTCTCCTCTTGGTTAAAATTAAATGAATCATTATAGCTTATAAAAGAGAAGAGCATGCAGAACTTAACGCAGTACCAAAGCAGACTGTGTACTGAGTATCTTCTGTTGAGCTCAGGTTTATTTTAGCGGACTGTTACCCTGTGCCATAGGGCCCATAAGCAATTCTTTGTTTTTGTAAATCCCCGTTCATTATCGTGGATTAAAGTCTGAACATTTCATGAACAAAACGTGAAAAGTTCTGCATTTCCCTCCCCGTGCTCGCTCAGATGCATGCCATCACTGCAACGGTAATGTGCAATTACATGGACTGGGTTTGCACATGGCACAGTGTGTATCTATATTGTCCAAGAGAAATGTATGAAATTGATTGATATGGGAAGGTGCATATGTGATTATGTCACGGCTTGTATTGTTTTTGATAACGCCCCAACATTTCTGATAAATGTGGTTCAGCTGTCTAGAAAATTATTTCACAGTTCTAAATCCAAAGATACATAAATCATATCAAATCAGTCATGAAGACGGAGAGTGAGTTCTCTGCAAAGTTGCACATATTACTGGATCAAGCATTGGAAGAGGCTGCCCAGGGAAGTGGTTGCGTCACCATCCCTGGAGGTATTTAAAAGACGTGTAGATGTGGCACTTAGGGACATAGTTTAGTGGTGTGTTAGGTTGGCAGTGTTAGGTTTACGGTCACTGCAGTCTTTGCAAAGGTAACATACACACCTGTTAAAAGGTGTTTGTTCTAAACACCTTCCTCGCATTCAGAAACACTTTCTCACCGATACCACAGGAGCTGCTGGTGCTGGAATGGACTTGGCAATGTGAGAGCAAGAGGAGAAGGTCTGTGCGATCCTGTAGATACACTATTCCCGGGTGCTGCCAGGCCCACAGAAAGTGCAACTGCACAAAACGCATGTAGGATATTGTCAAGACTAACTGAACCTATGTCAAGGCCTGCGCTGGCACCTACATGCAGTTTGAAATGAAAGCCAGTGTATTACGATTTGGGTCCAGAGTTTGCAAATTACCAATTCTGTGCACAATTCTAGTCACTCACACAGTATGAGACATATCTCTGTACATTGATAGACATGTAAGTCTGGACTCCATTTCAGCAGAAGACATTTTATATTTGTTTGATGTCAATATATCAATATAATTTATTTTAATAGTCTCCTCTTGGTTAAAATTAAATGAATCATTATAGCTTATAAAAGAGAAGAGCATGCAGAACTTAACGCAGTACCAAAGCAGACTGTGTACTGAGTATCTTCTGTTGAGCTCAGGTTTATTTTAGCGGACTGTTACCCTGTGCCATAGGGCCCATAAGCAATTCTTTGTTTTTGTAAATCCCCGTTCATTATCGTGGATTAAAGTCTGAACATTTCATGAACAAAACGTGAAAAGTTCTGCATTTCCCTCCCCGTGCTCGCTCAGATGCATGCCATCACTGCAACGGTAATGTGCAATTACATGGACTGGGTTTGCACATGGCACAGTGTGTATCTATATTGTCCAAGAGAAATGTATGAAATTGATTGATATGGGAAGGTGCATATGTGATTATGTCACGGCTTGCATTGTTTTTGATAACGCCCCAACATTTCTGATAAATGTGGTTCAGCTGTCTAGAAAATTATTTCACAGTTCTAAATCCAAAGATACATAAATCATATCAAATCAGTCATGAAGACGGAGAGTGAGTTCTCTGCAAAGTTGCACATATTACTGGATCAAGCATTGGAAGAGGCTGCCCAGGGAAGTGGTTGCGTCACCATCCCTGGAGGTATTTAAAAGACGTGTAGATGTGGCACTTAGGGACATAGTTTAGTGGTGTGTTAGGTTGGCAGTGTTAGGTTTACGGTTGGACTCAATGATCTTAGAGGTCTTTTCCAACCTAAAGGATTCTAAGTATTGCTGAAAAGAATTGAATGTTGTGATGTGCTTAAAACGTGAACCTCTTATATGAGTTTTTCTGTACCTGAAGACAACTAATGAATTTCTGGAATGTTAGCTAAAATGTAAAGCTTGGGTACAACACCACTAGTTAAAATTGAATTTATAATATTGCATGTAAAATGATCTGTTTCTCATCACTATTGTTTGTTGTATTAGAAAGTGTGAAGTGCAGAATTCCTGTGCTTAGATTTATAGTATTAGATGGAAGCTGCCAAGAAAGCATTTTTTAAAATCTGAATCACACCATGCTAAAGGCAGATTTATGATGTACCTTCATAATTAACCAATCTCATAGTTGTCGCTGGTGGTGGGCAGCGATCTGTGTGTTTCCCTCAGTACCAATTACTAATCTCATAGCCCAATATCAAGTGAGATAATTCATAGGAATTAGTCATTTGACTTAATTTTGGTGCTGATGCTTCAATATCTGACTGGCTGCAGGAGTTACTTAGTGACCCATTAAGTGTAAAACTGGGTCTGTCCTGAAGAAGCCTGATATTACGCAGGTGTCCGCTTCTTTAGACCGGTTATTTGCCTGCCTCTGTTTGGGGGTGGGAGGGGAGGGGGGGAAGAGACCTTTTTTAATTAAAAAAAGCCAACCTAGTACTCCTGGCTTAGAAAACCAAGCTGCTTTAAAGGGGCTGGAGATGGGGGAACAGCAGCTGAGCTGCCCCCAAATAGATGATACCTGCTCAAAACAAAAAATTATTAAGAGATACCTGCTCAAAACAAAAAAAGAGATACCTTAACCATGGGAGTGCCAGCCTTTGAAAGATTTGAAGGATTTTTTTTATACCTGCTATGGGGGTCAGATGCTGAAGAGGGTAAAAAAAAGAATAAATAAAGCAATTTAGGGCTAGAATAGCTCTTGTCTCAGTCAAAGGGATAATAAAGACAACAGATTTACCCCCCCCAAAACAAGATCACCCTTATCTTCAATAAAAAGTCGAAAGACACCTTGGTTTTGCAGGTTTTATTACCGCTCCCCAGCACCCAACCTCAACCGCCTGGCACCACAGGGAGAAGGGACACGTCTCACCCCTGCGGCTGCTCAACAGCCACCCTGAAAACTATTAAGAAAATAATAAAATCCTTTTTTACTTCTCATTTCGGGGCACTTCTGGTAGGATTACCGTCACCCAGCCGCCAAGGCACAGCTTGCCACCTCCTTGGGACATGAAAACATTGTGGTGGTTTCCTCAAAAAGCACCATGAATTATAAAAAAAGGGCATTTTTACTCCCATATTAGCACATATTGCCATTCAAAACCATTTGTTTGTGCTCAGGGGCAAAAGAGTTTGGCTTCAGGGAGGTAAGAGGGGTATAAATCTCCTTTCTCACCCTCCTCAGAGGATTTTCCAAGCAAATGGAAGAACACTTAAAGGGCTGCACTTGCCTCCCCTCCTTTGATCCCACGGTAGAATCAGGACACAGCACACGGGGACAGCAGAGCCCCCCGAGCCTGAAATCCCCCCTCCACACTCCCCTAAAAGCCCTCTTCCCTCACCGCAACAGACATTAGGCACCGTGCCCCACTGTTTCCTCACAAATCAAGGAGAACAGGGAAAATAAAAGGATTCACAGAGTTGTTTTCACCTCACGGCACCAAGGCTCAGCCTCCCCTCAAGCAAGCAGGGTGGAAGGGAGCAATTTTACCTCATGGCGCCCCCTTTTTCCCCCCTCAGAAACGGGGGAAGGCGGAGAAATCACCTCAGGGAGCAACGACGACACCGCGCTGCGCCCAACCGCTTTTCCCGCCTTTTGCCTCTCATCTGAGCAGAGCGCGCGACCGAGTGCGGGGCGCACGCGCCGCGAGGGAGGAGCCAAACCGACCCCGCCCCTCCGCCGGGCGTCGTCTTCTATAGGCAGTGCGCCCGCGAGGCCAGCCAATCAGCAGGCGG
>NW_008824651.1:624658-636053 GCF_000699105.1 Pygoscelis adeliae
CAGCAGCACCCGCCGCCCTTCATCCCACGGGAGAGGCAGAGGAGCGTGCATCTGCTGGCGGGCTGCACATCCCAAGTCAGACACTTGGCGGTCGCACCTGCTTCCCGTGAGCCTGAGGATGACTGGCAGGGATCCCGCATCCTTGACCTGTCCTGCCGGCCTGGAGAGGTTTGATCTCCAGTAGAGCCTGAAGTGGTAGCGCGGCTTCGTCTCTGCCTGGAGTTGCCTTCGAAGCTGAACTGTTGCATCCCCTTCAAAACCTACAGGCGATGAGAAAGGGGAGGGAACAAGCTGTAAAAAGGCCAGAAAATGTCAGTAAGATCTATGTGTCTTTTCTTACTCTTAGGGTGTTTCAGCGATTTGTTTATAACATGAGAAATTACTTCTGTCACTGAAGAATTATTATGTGCAGAGAACTAGGCTAGCGGTCTCGGTCAGCAGAGTAAAAATGAGTTTCATGAGCTTGATTGTCTGAGGGCTATCTGATATTAACAAATTCGCAGAGAGGGAAAAAAAGAGGCTGGTCAGATGTCCTCTGCCTGTTTTCCTCCCTTTCAACCAGTGTTACCCTGTTCGCTAGACTGAAAGTCCAATGTCATGTCTGTAACCACTTTATTTTTTTCATATATGTTTGTTTCGATGTTGGGACTTAGTGATGATGGGCTGATAGCTGCCTAAAAACTTAGTCAATTAAAATATAACAGAATACGTGAAAATATATGCTGTTGTCTAATGTCAGGAAGCCATTAAAAGCTTCTGGACGTGTTGACAGGTGAGAAACTACCTCGGTGTAGCGATCAAGGTAAATTAGCAAGGGAAAAATACCTCCTGAGGATCTAGGCTGAGTCATCAAAGAGACTTTTTTTAAAAATAATAAAGGCATTAACAAAGAGACATCTTCCAAAATGTTACCAGTAGAGTACAAGGCAACTTTTTCTATAGGGTTTGGTTTGGTATTTCCCACTGTTAAGTGAACACTTCAAACTAGCTTCAAAGACTGTGGATGTATTTCTTGGTACATGTTTTTCTCCTCGTTGTAACTCTAACAGTGCAAAGGAGACAGGCTACTGGGTGGGATCTTCTGGTAGTCTTTTAGTCCAGAGGTGTTTTCAGGGAAGAGGGACTAAGAATGGGAGGTTGACTGAAACCCATAAAGTTCTGTGGCTGTGCCCAGCTGGTGTATTGTTTCTTTGTTAAGGACTACTGACAGTTGGTACAGATCACAGCATCTAGAAGCCCTGTGAAATGCAGGAATACATGTGTTTTGGGGAAAAAGCATCCCAAAATGTTTAGGAATAAAAGGTGACTTTCCTTATTTTGGTTTTGTTTCTTTTTCCAGGCCTTATCAAGAAATACTGGAAAGGAAAATTTTGGAGAAAATTAAAAAGAAATGTACATTATGTATTTTGGTCTCAGAATGGCAGTAAAATAATTGCTAGGGTAATGATAAAAATATTACCGCTGTACTTTTATTTATCAGAATTCCTTCTAAAATTATAAATAGTCTGAACAAACAACTTCATTTGGAACCTGCAGTATCAGCCAAACACAATTCCTGTGCACTGCAGTCTGTACTACTCTCAGTCCTGTACAAAGTACATTGTCATGTCTCTACCTTGGCGTATTATCTTTCTTGACTAGGTTTTTTTCACCAGAAGGATCTCCTTTATTTTTATTATAGAGTGAAGTACCTGTGCACATACTTGTTTCTGAAATCTTCATTTTTGTTTACAAGTTAATGATTCTGACACTTTATCTCTTTCAGCATTTTCTTTTTCTCTATTCTAGACATATGGCATTGGTGCCTACTCACAGAAGTATCTGTTAATAGAATCCCCTCAGTATTGCATGTAATATTCAAAAGCATTTTATAATTCATTTAATGCAAACATATCTAGCACTGCTCACTCCTTTTAAGACTAAGAGATGCATTATGCATAACGTAGATAAAACCTAATTTTGGTAAGCAAGTATCTGTTGCAGATACTTTTTTTTCCCCCTCCCCTCATTCCCTTTTATTTTTCTTCAGGAAAAGTGTGATACCCCCCTGCCCTCTCTCCCAACGCCTTTAAAACCTGTGGGGACTTCTCACATCTAAGTCAGGACCACGGATCCTGGATGGATAATCAAGGAAGAATAACAGGTTCCAATTAATTTCTTTTCCCTTGCCAATGAAGTTGGCATAGCCTAGATTCTGACTCTGTGGTAAAAATAAAGTGTTTTTTTTTTCTCTTCTTTCAGGTTAAATTATGAACTTTCTTACTGTGCAGTCTAAGGTTTTAATTTTCCAGTTTGCTTTGTTCTGTGGCATGTTCATCAAACCTTTTCAGATATGAAGCTATGGACATTGCGTCCTGTCCAAAGGTAGAGTGTCTGTTTCAGAAATGTTGCCTCTGGACATACACTGGCGTGCCACAAACCCCTCGAGGGCTGTTATTTTTTGTCTGAAGGATCCAATGCGATCGTTACATCTCCAGTGGTTCCCCTCCCATTGCACATCCACCTGCTCCCTCAGCTACAAGAAGAACTGCAAACAGGTTCAGGTACCGCAGCCTGAAGCGATGGATTCGGCATATTTGTAAGGCGCTTGTCCTAGAGTAGCTTTCTTGGTACCGTTCTTTCCCTTTCCCCTTTTCCATGTGGTGCATACAAGGAACTCTTCTCCCTGAGCAGCTCCGGCTGGCTGCTTAGATACCCTGTTTGAGCAAATAGCGTGGATCTCTAGCTCCATAAAGCTGGTCAACTGCTTATCTGGTTCCTGTCCTAGGATAAGGTCAGCTTGTTGCTGATCTGGTGGACTGAGGGAGATGTTGCAGGCGGTATCCAGTCCAGCCACAGGTAAACGTGGCTGGCTGCACGTGTGGGAGCAGAAATCCAGTCCCTGTTTTGCCACAGGCTGCTTTGGTAGCCCTAGGCAGTATTTTTAGCTTCCCTGTGTCTCCCTTTCCCAAAAGTGAAGTAAGGATAACGAAACTTCCTGATCTTCCAAGTAGGGTGTAAGTCAGTTGTGTGATATTCTGTGATAGGGATTATACAAAGCCTGAAAGTGTATAATAAAAATTCATTTGATTGAGATTGAAGATTAATTTTTCAGTGTCACCAGCTTCGGGAATAAAAGCAGCATGCTTGTCCCAAAATCTGGCAGCTCACACCCATCACTTAACGTGTAACTCTGGGTTGTCTAGCTGTTCACTCTATTGGCCCTTGCTGTTCTCATTTTTAGGTGTTTCTACTGTAACCACAGAGACAAAAACTTTAAATAAAGAGGCTAAATATCAGAATGGGAAAAAGACGAATGACCAAGGGGAATTTTGTCAAAGAGTTCAGGATAGCATCTAATCTGCACCAGATTAGCTAGGTATTTGCATCTAAAGCTTTTATTTTGGCTACTTCTTTGTGACCCTCTTCGGCAACAAAATTGTTCCCAACTTTAATTACAGTATATTTAAAAGCCTATCTTCTAAATTGTTTCTGCTTAGGACCCCAGAACAGAAGAGTTATCTTTTCTACAAGAACAGGCAATAATTCACAGAATTATTTGGATGAGTAAAGGTAATGGATATGAATTTTAATATCCAGTGTAGAGGAAGAAAATAAAAGTAATTGGACAGAATAGCTTTAAACCCACATGCCTTATGATGCCTGCCAATTTGTCTGAGGAAAAACCAGCCAAGGTATCTATTTTAAGTTTATTTTAGTGATTTTGAAGAGTCTTTTGTAAATGGAAATTTTAACTTTAATTTTTTTTCCATTTCTTTAACATGAAATTCCTTTCCAGTGAAAGAAGGGGAAATGAAGTAAATGAATAAAGGGAAGGCTCGTCAACAGATGATAAGCTTTGGATTGTTATAAATAACAATTAAAAGTTCAATGTCATAATATGAGAGTATGTTACCTGCTCTCCTCTTCCCCCACTGCTAATTGAAAGTAAAGGGGGAGTGATTTAATTCTTTACGATTAAATTTTACAGAGTTGGACAAGATAGAGAATCCAGGCTGTTCTCAGCCGTATAGGAAACAGTAGAGCTATTCTTTTGGTCTGAAACCCCTGACCTCGTAGGGAAAAGTGATCCAGCTGCTTCTAAAATAGGCACATCTGTATACTGTAGCACTTTGTCTCTCGGGGATACTTTATGTACGCTCCACCAGTTGAAGTACGGGTGAGATAAATACAGAGTTACAGAACAAAAGACATGAAACTACACCTCATCCCAAAAATTTTAGGCACCCCTATGTGTTTTTTGTTTAGAAAAGTTACGTCAATCTGTTTTAGGAAGTATGGCAGACAGCTTCTGTTCTTCATTCTCTTCACTACTTGCAGTTTCTGGTGGGCACCTAAATACTTTACCTGTCTTAAATATACTTACCCAGACTAAATCACTCTAGCATTGTTACAAAAGTAATTTTTTCTGTATTCAGGTGCTGAAATACAGAAATGGAGATGGAAATGCAAAGCAAGCATCCTATCAATTTGCTTTGCTGTCTTTTTCCCTTGAAAGCGCAACGTGTTTGAGATACTCAGAAGAAACATTGAAATTTAAACATGGATACAAAGTGAGGGGTGGATGTGATTGTACTTTTGTAAGCACTGTTTTTTGCTTGTAGACAATCTTCTTTGTTGAGTTCAGAATAAGAGAGCTCCCAACTGCTGTGAGCTCCTCGCCCCAGTAATATCAGGTAGCAGTGAAGTAGGTATAGCAGAACCGATCGGTGGGGAAATAGATTTGCTGCTTTTCCTAAAAGAGTAATTAGAAAAGGCAGCCTTCTGAGCAAACCTTCATTCAGCTGTCATAGTAGGATTAGGAGAATAGGTTGACCACACTGGCAAGATATTGGGAGTCAAGAGACTTGGTCTCTGTTGTAAATGCTTTATGATTAATTTTACAGGGTTGGACCGGGTAGGGAAGCAGGTTGGACTGACTTGCTGGCTGATGCTAAAGTGGCTGCATCCCGCAGGGCTGCCAAAAGAGACGTTTCCACTCCCGTTCCTCATGTATGTTAGTGTCAGTGTTCGTTTTGCTGGAAGCCAGAGCCCGTTTCAGTCCGGCTGGTTCCCAGCGTTGGCTCTTGGTACGGCTGGCTGTGTGACGGTCGGCATTAGCACAGGAGAGGGAGCGGGAGCGGGAGCGGGGCCAGACCGCAGCTGTTAACAGCAGCAGGGATTTGGGCTGTGCTGCAGGAACTGTGTTAACCACACCTTGAAGCTGTGGTTTCACATCAGAGCTGGACTGACCTAGGGGAGGGGTGGAGGATGAGTGGGGCTGACCTTCTGGTCGCAGCCAGCTATTAGCTGGCTTCCCCAAACTGCAGCCTTGCTCCCTCTCTTGTCTGTTTGCATTTGGAGCGGTAGTGGCCATTGAATGCGTTTGCATGGTATATAGCCAAATGCACTCCCCTCTTACCGCTGTCCATATGCTGATGTAATACTAATATATCTTCGTACCAAGAAAATGCTTAAAGAATATTCTGTTTTCATAGTCAAGCTCTGTGCAACCTAAATATGGGCCCCTTTTGCATCATACTAGCCTTTAATTGCTTGACGGATTTCACAGGATCCCATCTCATTCAATACACAGAACAGACTGTGCTCACTGAGTGAGGGAGGATGCAGGGTTTTTTTTGCCTTGCTCTTCGCTTTTTGGACTTGTTTCTTATTTAAGATCTCATAATCAAGGTGTGCTTTGAAGGCAGAATAACTGCCTTCAGCTTCTTATGAGCGTCCTATGGCTTTTAGCACAATAATACCTGAATACTTCAAAAAAGCATGCACTGATTTTTAGAAGCTTACCCTCCAGATGGAAGGAGGCAGCGTATTGCTGCACTCAGCTATTTCACCCCATTCTGTTTGTGCGAGCCAGAGTGGCACTTGAACCTTTCCTGAAGATTTCATAGCTATTTGCTGACCATTTGGGAGAGGAAGCACAGAGAAGGTACTGTCAAAAGTACCTCCTATTAGCATTCGGTAGCGTTTCATAGTTTGCTTTTAACACAGTAACTTCAGCTGAAGCCAGGTCTTTGAAATCTGTGGTCTGAGAAAAGATCCAACACCAAATACGTGGAAAATGAAGAATGTATAATTAGTGACTGCCTGTGAAAAGCGTGGAAATGATTTGTGCAGCGCCTTCAAGAGATTTCATGGTAGAGGCAGGGACTGGATCCCGTTCCCCAGGGCACCACTCAACTGCCTTAACGAGGAAATGTCTTTGCAGTTGTCTGCTTCAGATCTCCGTGCATCTTCTAGTACCTGCAGCAACCAAGCAGCAATCACACAGGCAGCCTGCCTTGTGATAGCAGAGCCTAATGCTGAGATTTCATATTCTCTTTAAATGGACCTGAGTGGGGCTGGCGCTGGGAGGGATGGCCATGCTCTCTCATGGCTTATGCCTATTTTCAGAAGGGAAAAGCATTTTCCACCAGACAGTTCCTTGCTGTGGCTTGCTAGGCAGCAAAAGTGCGAGGCAGATAGTGTGGTGCCAGCTTGGCCAGGCCAGGCTGGCGTGGAGGACTTGGGTTGCCTCAGAGCAAGAGTAATTCAATGAGTTCAGCCTGTGCAAGGAAAGCAAGGGAGCTGCTGGAGAAGAAAGTAACCCTCTGCTCAGGGCAGGGCTTATATGGAGCTGTCACAGAGCACCCTAATTTTGCATTTCCTAACTTGCCTTAGCATGGAAGGAGAAGGTTGTAAACCTAAAACCTTCAAAAATAATTGAAAGGATGAAGTGAATTGAACAAAAAAAAGAAAAATTTAACCATTTTTCCATTTTGAGTCTTTCAAGAAAGGAAGGTTGTGAAGTGTAGCTCCACCACAGAGATTGTGATGAGAGGTACCAGTTCCCTGCTGCTCTCAGTTATCCCATCACTTTCTCGGGGTGGGAGAAAGGTGTGGTATTTAAAATCCTTTCTCAAAGGCTTCATAGTTACTTACTGAAAGCAGTGGTGAAATGGAAATTAATTTCTCCATGTCTCATCTGGACTATTGTTTTGCTCCAGTAAAGAGACTGCACTCTTTGCTTTCTTCTCATTTTCTCAGCCCAGTGTCTTTCCTCTGACTCTATTGGTTATTTTCCTTCTACATTATCTATTTATCCTACCTGTCATCCTTTTTCTCCTCACTCCTTTGCTCTGATAGTCCAGTCCCAGTGTGTTTGACTATCATTTTAGTCTTACCCTTCCCTCTTCACATGAAGCCAGTTGACCTTACATGTATTGCCAGGGCTACTAGCTTCGCCTGTGATAAGGAAGAAGAACGTATGCAGCAAACCACAGGTTTTGATGTTAGCATTGGATATACTTGAGTATTTTGCCTTTTAGCTGCTGATGAGCAGACAGTTCCCAGTTTACAAGCTGCTTCATCTCTTTGATGTACCCATTAGCACATCAATGCTGAGTCTGTGCTCCTTTTCTGGTGTTCCTGTCTTTCTGTTGAACTATTGCCAGATACAACTTGTATATCTGAAAACATGGAATAGTTGATGGAACAATTGTCTTTCTTTTTCCCTGGAAATTGTTCAGTGGGTTTTTACTTCAGCGGGGTTCTGTGTTGTATTTGTTGCTGTCCCATCCGATACTTAAAATCACCGTGAGAAAATGGAAAGGTCTGATGCTGCAGGGCATCCTTGTGAACCTGCTTTCCATCTCTCGAATATGAAGCTTTTAAAACTAGCTAAAAACTTCGTTGAAGCAACTGGAGAATGATAAAATCTATGAATTCAGCTGAAGCAATGGTAAAACTGCAACCCAGTTATTTTTAGGCTTTATGTAGACAGATGCAGGTTTTTGCAACCTGTTTTGAATTATCCATGGTAATAGAAAATTTGTATCTTGCTATTAAATGTGTAAAGCTTGAAGTTCTTGTAAGCATGTTTCTACTTAGAGAGTATCTTTCAGAAGATCAGCGTTGGCATTGTGACACGGCCTGTCCTTCTACACATGGTGCCTTCTATGCACTGTTGGTAGCAGGTAGCCCCAGCCCCCAGTGAGCACCTCAAAACTAATTGTAAAGCTGGTGTGCATTATAGATGTATTAAACACACAGAGTGTATTGTAAGATTTTTCTAATTATCTGTTTGAAGTAGTAATTAATTAAAAAAAAAAGTCTTAGTTGTCCAAAAAGATCATTGTATGCCTTTCCTGAATAAAGTAATTTGACACTGTGAAGCTGGATAAGCAGTGTGATGTAATTTTATATAGCCCTTAGGACAAACAGAAATATGTAATTTTCAATCTACTAATAGGCTGAGCAGAAATACAGTAGACGGGGAAAATGAGGAGGGTTGAGTGTAACATTATAGCAGGTGTTTTATAGCTTGTACACGCAACAGTTTCAAAGCTTATAAAGACTAGAAAGCTCCCCACAGTTTCAGTGAGCTTTAGTTTATATCTTGAACATTGGACTTAGGGCTATGCTAAGACTTAAGAAATGAAGAAGGAAACCAGAAGAAACCTGACAACCAGAAGTTCATGCTCCATTGGAGTTCCGTGTTCTGATTTTGCTAAATGTGGTCAGTAGATTTTGATGAATAATTGCAGGTAGGTATCATGGCATAAACATACAGTTTAGTGAGAATGACTAAAAAGTTTGAGGAATGATGGGGGTGGCTGCTTTGGCTACTGTTGGTGTTTGAATAAGAACTGTTTTCTTTTAATTCAAAGTGAACAAATATTAGAATTACATCACATGTCTTTTAAATGTTTATGGGTGTCATGACTTCCATAATGCATAAAACTGCAAGGAAAAAAAGTTATCCCTTTTGAACAGCAAGACTTAAAATTCTCACTATTGGTATTTCATTGGTTTTTAGGACCTTTTCTTTTAAAGAGTTTTGCTTTTAATATAAGTGAGTAATTGTTTTACATTTTCAAAGGAATAATAATGACATTGTGTTGCATTCTAGATAGTTCGGAGTTTAGGAATGCGACTTTTATTTTAAGGTTGCATGGGATCTCCCAAAGGCATTTCACTTTTGACCTTTAGATGAAATAAATGGATGTTCGCTTTTTGTAGAATGGACAGAGCCTGCTGGTGGAGTGTAAAGGCATTTCTTATTTAGCACAAAGTGCAGCTTTATGTGGAGAATTAGATATACAGATTAAGCAACAGTACTAAAATGAAGTAATGCCAATATAATGCCAATCTTGTTATTGCCCTAAATAAGTTTACATCCTTAGACTCAAACTGCTAATGCACAGCTGTGTTATCAGCTCTGCCTTTAGCTCCTTTGCTTCTAATTTTCCATTCATAATTTCATAGCGATAGAGATGCCTGTGCATGTACGTGTGTGCTAAGGGTCAGGCTTTATTTCTTCCGAAGCCTGGGGTGCCTGCCACGTGAGTTAGTACATACATTTGTTAGCAGGTATGTCTAGTTTTCACAGTAGAACAGTTTTGATTGTAGCTAATAGGAAATAGATGCCTAGATTACGACATCTGCAGTACACATATCTTAAACTGTGTCTTCCTATTATTATGGTGTTTGTAACATGTTAGTTCTTTCAGCTGTTCCTCAAGAGACTGTATGTGCAATGGTTTTGTGTGGCTTTATTTTTTTAAGTGGATTTTATATGTTAGAGAAGGCAAAATAAAAAAAAATGCCACACACTGGAAGCAGAAGATGGAGAGATTTATTGTGATGCTCTGTAATCTGTAGAAATTCATTCCTGGCTGCGAACCAACCTTTCTGAAGCGCAGAACTGATCAGACAGAGCAGGCTGTGGACTCTTGCCAGGTGGTTTGCCCAGCTTTCCAGCAATGGGATACGCCACTGAGGGGTGACCGAGGTTTGTCTCGGCAGCTGTGAGCGCTGCCCTGCGCAGTCGTACCTGCCTCAGAAGGGCTGTACGCAGATGAGCAGTACCGGGGGTCCCCTCTCCGGGCTGGGGCTGCGGCCAGGCCTGTTTAGTTTTGCTTGAACAGTGTGTGCCACAAGGAGGAAATGCAAATGTTGTTTCCAGTTATTTACTGTACATACAAAGTAGGCCAAAGTGGCGTTGAAACACCAACTTCCATTTTCAGGCACTTGGTTTAGATGCACCGACAAGGATGACAAAACTCGCCAACACCCTTCCCCTCCATCACCTCCCTTCTGCTGGACCCTCATAGTTTGGGGGAAAAGTCAAGAAAAAATATTATACAGAGAAAGTATTAATCACTCTCCTGTAAACTGTTACTTCGAATCCCAAGTGGTATCGTATGGGGTATAGTATATCTCAAGGGCAGAATATAGCACCTCAGTACTAAAGTGCAGTGCATTTGCTTTTTCAGGAAGTTATAAATAAGTTTCAGTATTTAAATGGATCATTGCTCAGTTAAAAATTTTTACAAATTTAGGGCAAAATCTGAATCTTGCACAGGCCTAATTTCACTAAGAAACAGGACATTTGGGCCTGAGAGGGATTTCACAGAAGCAAGGTCTTTTGAAGAGCAGCTGCTTCTAAAACTGAGAGGCCTGAGGTCTGAATGGTCTGAGTTAAGTGCAAATGATTTCTTTGTTTCCCTGAACCTCCTTACCTCTGTAGTTTGAGCCAGTCTTTGTATTTAGGTGAAAGATTTGCAGAGAAAGTTAAAACTTACAGGCTGCAATAGTGCCTGCAGAGTGGCTTTTGTAGGTGAGAGATGGCTCCAGCAGATGAGGAGAGAAAAGAAGATGCCTTTGTGTAGGCTTTCCTCTGACTATTTGTTTTGTGGATGCACTCTTGAGCTTTAATGAGCTTGCTATACCGCTTGCTCCCAGGGCTGGGCTCTGGTGTTGTGAAGAGAATGGATTCTCAGCTCTCTCCCCGGGTTTGATTTTATCAAAGGTAGGAAGAAGGGAGGGAGAGGCATTTCCCTTGGCAGTATCCTTCTCAGCAATGAAAGTGATAGATGGAGAGAGCATCCAGCTTGGCTGCTGTTTATGCTAAGCAAGTTGGACTAGGCACCGGTTCCTCTCTTTGCTGGTAAGGATGCAGAAAGAGATGTTTGTCCTGTTTGTTTGTCCTGTGGGCTTGAACTAACACAACTGTTTTTGTCCCATGGCCAGTGATACTTTGATTTTGAAAAGCTGTGGAAATACTTCTGTGCAGATTTTGGTTTTGCTTATGGGAAAGTGGAAGGGAGAAGCTGTAAAATAAAATTCTCACCAACCTGTTTCGAACTATGGGCATATGAATTTGGGGAAGGTTCTTTACTTTTAACAAAGTATGCCTGTATTAGAATAACCAGGTGGAAAATTGGAAGCAAAAGCCTTGGCAGAGCTTCCTGTTCCCTCCATGGTGGGGGGATGGGGGGCACCAAACCACGGCTGCGTAAGGGTGACGGTGGGAAGCAGCATGAATCAGATGCACCCAAAATACAGTTTCCTGTTCTATAGAAGCAGTGAGTTCAGCGATTCCCTTCTCTGTGTTGGCTGCAGAAAAAAAACA
>NW_008824651.1:636092-639331 GCF_000699105.1 Pygoscelis adeliae
GAGTATTTAACCCGTCATCCAGTTACAGTTGTGAAAAATACAAAAAGCTTGGAGTCCATAAAAGGAGATAATTTGAAGTTAATAGGGGCAGCGCTGCATCGCACAGAAATGGAATGCAAGCCGTCGTGCGTTTCACTCTTGTGTTCTGCTCTATTAAATTAATCTGCCAATTTAATTCATGTCTATCCCAAACAAAACTTTACATGACATAACAGAAAAGAGCTTGTGTTTCTGCCTTGTTGCCTCGGCTCTTTCATAATACTGTAGCATTCTGCCAGCCTGAGGACAGCAGGATGAGCCTCGGCGTGGGTTGAAAGGCAGCAGATTGAATAGTTGAAGCTCAAGAGTTGATTAAAAGGTTGGCCAAAACATCCACCCCCTCCTCTGCTGTGCTCCCTGATACATATTAACCTAAATTGGTTAAATATACAACTTGATTTATGAAGCACAAAATTGCTTCAGCAAATGAAAGCTACCTAAGCCTGTAGATGTAGGATATTTCATTGCCCTGATTTTTTTTTCTTCAGTTAATAAGTTAGTATATTAGTTACTGAACTTAATATACGGTGCAGTAAGCGAAATTCTGTGTATCTGAGTATATTTGAGTAGGCAGGAGCATCAAAATCAGGTAGGCCATGATTGCCCCTAAAGTTTAAGGCTGATGGATTTGACAGCAGAGAACTTCACCTGTGAAAAATTATATCTTAAAACACTTGAAACAGAGATTAGAGAGGAAGCAGCCGTGCCCAGGTGGCTGGAGGCCGTGATGATGGAGCTCACTTGGGAGTCTGGATGCCCTTGGTGCTGGGTGCTGTGCTCTCCCTCTCCTACGTTGCTTTAGCTTTAGGCATGTGGGAGGCATGGGGCCCCTGTCTGCCCAGGATAAACCCCTTTCTATTCAGAGGGCTGCCATGTTCCTGGCATCAAACAAAGCGCAGTAGTGGACAGAAGTAAGCCTTTATTGTGTTCCCTTGTTCCCTGAGAGAGGACCCTGTTGCTGCAGTGGGGAGGAAGGTGACAGCGGGGACACAGAGGAGGGAGGGGATGGTGACTGCAATGGCAGTGGTCCCATAACCCTGCCTTTAGCCCTTCTGCTCCAGGTTCAACCCCTCCATTACCTTTCCTGCCTTTGTGCGCCCAGAAACACACTTTCTGCACATCTGCAACACAGAGATGTCCCTCAAACCTTCCTGTCCCCGAGCCCTCCCACTTGAGAGCTAGCCCTCCTCCTCCTCCCCAGCTCCCCCTGTCCCCCATCAGTTGCTGTGCTGGCCAAGCCCCACACCCTCTCCTCTCCTTCTCCCCAGGGCCCACTTCTTGTTTCTAGAGGCTTTTAGAAAACAGTCTGTGATTATCAGAGATCTACCTAGACAGGAGGATAAGGGGAAAGTGAAGACATAACATATGTGAGCCCTAATATTTGCAACCTTGTTGTGCTGACCAAATGTGACTAATGCTTGGAAGACTAATGGTCAGATGCCATCATTGACTGTTAATTGAAGATGGCTTTTGTCTTAATCTCCTAGATTGCAACACGTTGGAGATGTGCGTCACTAAATGTTTACTGTTGAAGATTACTGATGTTCTTCCAGACTGCC
Organism: Pygoscelis adeliae; assembly: GCF_000699105.1. NCBI lineage: Eukaryota > Metazoa > Chordata > Aves > Sphenisciformes > Spheniscidae > Pygoscelis > Pygoscelis adeliae. Next base: position 637,691 of record NW_008824651.1, read on the forward strand.
TTGTGTATGCTCAGTTTTTGAAGACTTCAGCACAATTGTTCCACTGTGAATTTTAGAAACATATGTTCAGGAATATGTATCTTTCATATTCCATTTGTGCAGCTGCAAACAAAAACTTGGTACTATCTCTTACTTTAGGGAAAAAGCAAAGAACGTGCTGTACCCATGTATGAGTCATGGTTCATTTATTTTCTATGAGAAATTTTAAATGCTGTATTGCATGACCTTTGTCATCTTTGTGTACAGTGGAAAAAATATACCAAGCCAGGAATATCAATGGAAGTCTTCTCAATAACCAAAAACAGGCAAGTAAGTTCCCATTGGGTCCTATTTTTTTTTCTTCACTAAATGGGTCTTTACTGTGGAACAAATGATGATGACTGCCTGAGAATTTACAAGCTAAATAAGCTTTGAGATCATACAGCCTCCTTGACTAACCAGCATTCTCTGATCTTACATCAAAGGAATGGGGCTTTTTTTGGTTGGCAAACTGAGTCTGGAGCAAACATGTCTGCTTCCATGTTTTGAATTGAAAGCATTATTTATATTATTAATTTTTGGTTAATATGGATAATGCATTTATTGCAAGTGGTGCTTGTAGCTACACCCTGTTCATTTGGTGCTGTACTGAACTGAATGAAAGATGGCAACGGAAAAATCAAAACTCCACACCTGGGCCTGAAGTGCAGCTAGAACAACTAGGACAAGGTACATCTCTTCTTTCCCTCACGTGCTTCAAGTAGTGTTATTACCCAGTGCACTGTGTCATGCAGCAAGCACTTCTCATCCGCCCTCTTCCCCCCCAGCATCTTGGATTCTTTTTCACAGAGAGTTAATGTTTGGCTTGGTGCTAACCTAACAGCTTACTACAGCTTGCTCTGTGGAACCGAGCATGCCTTGTGATGGATTAGATACACGTCCTTAGAATAAGAGGGATAATGTGTCTGCTGTCCAGGGATATTTGTGGGGGCGGCTGAGAAATCAGAATGGACAGACAATAAAATGCTTTTTCATTCATGCCACAATTTTCATGAAGTTTCGTGACTGCATATTTTCCTGGTCTGTGTTCTTGTCTTACAGTTTTTATTACTTAATAACCTGTTTATTAACATACCTCCTACAAAAATGAGCCCTAACATAAAGATACAGCAATTGCCTGGTGTAGCATTTGTCATAGGAAAATGGGAAATTCAGAGTAACTTTTTAATCCAAAAATGGAATGAACATCTAGGAAGTATTTTAGGGGTATTGGTCTTTCAGATCTGATTTTCACCTGTTGAGAGGAACTTTTAGAGACTATGAAAATGGTGATGAATTGTGAATTATGGTTGGTGATGACTGTGAATTACAGTTTTCATAATTTCTGAAAGGCGAAGAAATAGAAAATAGTTGAAAGAATAAAGTTGAAGTAGATTCTCTTCAATAGAGTCAGGGATGCTTTGGTAGGATTCTGTTGGAAGCAAGACTAAACAATTAGTGTTGTACCTTTAAGCAGCATAAACTATACAAGCACAATGGGAAAAACAGAAAGCATGGTAGGAAGCTAATTGAGAGCTTCACTGAAGAGATTGAGTGAGTGGGAGCACGTTACATAGAAAATGGCAGTGAGGCCAAATTACTAGAAACCATGATAAATAAGTA
>NW_008824651.1:639353-642483 GCF_000699105.1 Pygoscelis adeliae
ATACTTGAAAGATCAGACTGAGATAAATGAATGGGGGCATAGTAAAGAGAGAATACTCCATGTGCTTGCAAACGGTAAGAGAAAACCAAAGGCAAGAAGTTGTGCCTTAGTAATTGGAGATGAAAACCTCATGATGAGTGAGGCTTATATGTTCAGGTGGTTAACGCATGCATCATCGGGAATCTGAGCTATCTTGGGGAAGGAGCAGGCTAGAACCTACTTAAATTAGATGGATATTTTAAAATCATTTGACCCTCATGACTCAGACTCATGGCAGCGCTCACAGTCTAGTTTTTTTAAGCTGCAGAGCCATCAGACGAAGCACTCTCTCTCTCTCTCGCCCCGCCCACTCCCAGGAGCTTACTCCCACTCCTGAACTCTGCCCCTTCTTGTGCTGCCACGGGAATTCATCCAGTTACATGGTAAAGCAGGGCAGGGAGTTGATCTGGCTCAAAAATTTTGACGTTTTAAAAATCCTTTGCTATGTTAGTTCTTGGACAATGACTTTCACCAACCGTGGATGAAAGCACTGGATGCTTATGCTGCTGGTAGGAGGGGATCAGTGACCGGTCTACTTTCGGTGGCTGTGCTAACATCAAGTGTTGGTGGACCTACAACATTGCCCCATGGACTTAAGCCTGAACTTCCAGCCTGAACCGATCAGCTCTATCTTCTTACTCGTAGCAGTGCACTCTCATTACTTCTCTTGTTGCCGTTATTGTTTGTCCTACTCTGAGCCAGTTCAGCTCACTAGCCCGTGAAAAAAGAATTATTCTTTTTAAAATAGTCTTTTTTTGTGAGGAACAGGATGATTCCTTGTGGTGGCAGTGACTGACTGAGATTGACTGAGATAGACTCAGCTTCACCTTCGGCGAGTAGGCTGTTGTAATCTTACAGTCATTAGCAGTTACCTTTGAGACGTGATATGAGGTAGGAGACTGGACAGACCAGCTGTAATACCTGCTTTGGTTTGCTTTTCTTTAAAAGGTGGGAAAGGAATACCCATGAATTAATACAGACTAATCAGTTTTTCTCAGTTCCCGAAAAAGATCCCTGGCCGACTAAACAAAGTGGAAGCACCCGTGTAAATAAACACCCACGCTGCTCATGCTGGCACCAGCCGTATTAACTCAGGTCAGTGGCTCTGTAACACAGTAACAGGCGGTGAGTGGCAAAGCAGCAGATAACAGTGAATTCAGTAATGATTCTAACACATCTCATCTACTCCGTGATGCAAATATCATGTGCAAATGTCTGGTCAAATGATGGAGGGAGGCAGTAGCATACAGTCCTCCATGGGAGGCTTGCGTATCCTGTCTGGAAAAAAGGATGGGCATCGCTCCTCTGAAATGAAACAGAAAAAGCACAGGTCTTGAGCTATATAAAAAGTTGTTTAGAAGTGGGTAAGAATAAATTCTCTTTGTTCTGCAGGTAAGAAAAGAATCATTAAATTGCTAGGAGAAGGATTTGGGTTGGTCATTAAATTGGTAAGTTTTAAGAAAGACCAGAGAAGCACTATGAGGAACAGGTGTAGTTGATCCTCCCTCGAGACAGCAGGCTTAGTGGCTCCTTGGGTTCTCTTTTCAGATACTATTTTCTAGTTTTTAACTTGAAGAGGAAACATGGCGCTTAACTGCTAATATACACCAGCAGCAATTCAGCGTGTAGGCACTGAGCTACATGATACCCTCAGAGAAATTTATTTTGCTTCAGAGGAACTGAAGGACTGCTAGGCAATATATGATGTCCTATACTTGTCTCAAACGTTGGCAATTAAACTGAGTTTCAGTGTGCATCAGTGAACACTCAGAAAACTAATCAAACCTATTCATATGTTACACTCATATGTTTCTTTGCTTGCCGGCTGCCTGTTCCTCCTGACCCTTGGTTTACATTTTTTTCAAATCTCAGTAAAGAAAAGTACAAAAAAAATAGACTTTTGATTAAGGAAGAAACATTAATGAAGATTTTCTTTCATCAGAGAAACAGGAAGTTTTAAAAAAGCGCCTCACAGAAAGGCCTTACCTCCATCCAATGCTGTTCTTTCTGTGTAGTTAAATTTACCATTCTCCCAGATTATTCATATTGCCCGTACCTGTGAATTTTTAGTCATCTTTGAGACTGAATGTGCATAGGAGTTATGAGACAGTTTTGAAAAACTTCAGTGAATGTGGCTGAACTGTGTGAGGACCTGTTTAGGAGCGGAGAGGAGTTTTAGTGTTTCTCAGGGCAAAGGATGTGTGTTGCCAATGTGCCAGTCAATGTCAAAGAAAACTCCGGCATCTTTTGAAAGGCTCTTTCCTCACCCTCTTGCTTGCCCTCCCACGTAGCGCAGCTTCTCAGCACTGCCTACATTTTACACAAAACATATGTATTGGGGCAGTTAAGCAAGAAGACAGAGCCAATATATTGTCCTCTTAATTTACTTAGCATATGACCTTGCACGTATCTGCAGCTTACATTACATTACATGAGCCGCGGATTTAGTATTTTGGGGCGTTTTTTTAAGCAACGTATTTGTTATAAAGATAATGCTTCCCCTAGTGGGAAAAGGAAGACCGTATTGTTACAGTGACATGTCTTTGTAATTTGAGATGACTTATTTCTTTTCAGAGCTTAGACTTTGTGTGTGTAATTATAATATTAAAAAAGCAGATCTTTGATATTCTGAACTGCAGGCAAACACAGTTCAATAAAGGGGTGCAAACAATTATTTCATTTTTTTAGTGGTTTTCCTTATTATTTAGAAACCAAAAGAAGATTAAAACTTAGCCTGTATTCCCCCTGTACTTACAATTTACAGAGATTTGAGATGCTGATTCATGAAAGTAAGCTAAGCTGAGAAGGATTTTGGATAGCAAACCAAAAGATCAACTGGTGGTTAGGGTTGGGTGGCAGCCCTATGTGTGTGTCCACATGCCCAGACTAGAAGGGCCAGGGATGGAGAGGGAGACCTCCCTATGCTATCCCATATTCGACCTGGTTACCCAGGATACGGAGAAGGCGGACGTACTCAATGACTTTTTTTGCCTCGGTCTTCACCGGCAAGTGCTCAAGCCTCACCGCCCAAGCAGCAGAAGGCAAAGGCGGTGACTGGGGAGAATGAAGAGCCGCCCACTGTGGGAGAACA
>NW_008824651.1:645889-670031 GCF_000699105.1 Pygoscelis adeliae
CACTCCCTAACATACAGAGCCACCCCACCGCCTCTCCTTCCTCACCTGTCCCTTCTGAAGTGTTTATAGCCATCCGTTGCAGCACTCCAATCGTAGGAGTCACCCCACCATGTTTCTGTGATGGTGACTAAGTCATATCTATCCCGCTGCACAATGGCTTCCAGCTCCTCCTGCTTGCCAGGAGGGTAGTGCTCAATGGCTCAATGTCCGGATGGAGGTTGGTGACGAGTGGCGTCCCGCAGGTGTCCATATTGGGACCGGTACTGTTTAATATCTTCGTCAATGACATAGACAGTGGGATCGAGTACACCCTCAGTGAATTTGCAGATGACACCAAGCAGTGTCATACACACCATACATTTAAATATACACCATGTATATTTAAAATAAATTTAATTTCTTTTTAATTAGTTGTCTGGTTAAAGCCTGAATGCCTGATGCTAGGCTGAGACCAAAGCTCATCCCAGGTGGTGAAGTAGCTCATCCCCAAACCTGCTGCTGAAGCTGCTGTTCTAAAGAACTCTAGTTTTTTCTCAAAAGCATTTTCTGTCTTATCTTAGTAAACCGTGTAAAAGAAACTTTGTGAAGAGTGTTTGTGCTCTGAGTACTATTTCAGTAAATTGGTGACAATACAGCCAGATTGTCCATTTGTCTAATGAATGCTTGTAGTGGGAACTTATCTGGTTTGTGTCTTTGGGGGAATTCATTGGACGGAAATGTATGTATTATGAAGATCCACACAAGAAGTAAAAATTTTTGCCTCCATTTGGCATGAATATCCAGCTGACCAACTGAAGTTCCAGCATTGTCAACAAAAAGAGTATACTGAAGAATTATTTTTCAACTTTTTTTTTTTTTTTACTGTAATTCCTTCAGTAATGAAATACAAGTGTGCCGTGGTTTGGAAGTATCCTAAATATCCCTATTTGATCCATATGGCCTGGCGATGACTTCACCGTTAAAAGAAGCTGTTTCTCACACAACTCTCCTAAGAAGTCAAGAGTCAAAAAGCTATGTAGTCAAGTGGTGACTGACCACGTTTGAGAAAATTTCACAGTGTCATTTGAACCAGCATAGTTTATACTGTGTCAGAGTTTACAACATTTCCTGTTTTCAGTGCTTTGTAATTGTAATCTAATCTCTTTTGGTTTGGAGGGGAGATTAAATCATTGCCAGGGACTAATTTTCGAAAACTGAAAGTACATGAAAAGTCAGCTGGTTTTGCTTGAAAGTGAAAACATAAAGTGGAGTAGGCTTCTATTTTGATGTGAAAATAGGATGACAAATATTACAGTATTCAGTGTAGTCGCTGAAAAGCAGTTGTTCAACATACACCTCCCAAATGTTATTTTTTCTAGGTAAAGGCAAAGACTTTGTAGGAAATCCATTTCTGTAATAATCCATTTCTATAATCCACTTCTCTAATACAGTAAGTATCACTTTTCTAAATCCTGAAAGTACCTTTCAAGAATTCTTAAGCTAGTGCCTGTAAACTGAATTTATTTTTATAGCCATTTTATTATGGGATATGCACTTCTAGGAGTTATTATAAATGAAATAAGATATTTGATGCCCAAATGGCTAACATACTGCCACCATTAATTTAGAATAAGCAGATAACATTCAAAATTGAATCAGATAATCCTTCATTAGAGCTACATATGACTCTCCTTCTAGTATAGAAGCTGCTATTCTAACATATTCTTACTCTGCTTTTTATACCTCATCATGTTTCTGTCAAAGGGTACCTTTGCTCTACTTGATAGGCATTTGAAATTAATTTACGACATCTTGCATTTTAAAGGTGTCTAATCTTGAAGACCAAAATATTTTTTGCCTGGGAATGTGCTGTGGTTTGAACTGTTGCTCCTGCAAAAGCCTTCCTGGGGAAGGAACTGTTGGGGCAGTCTCTGTGGCTCCTTCTGCTCTTCCTCCCCTCTTGGGGTGAATCTCAAACCATTCAGGAGTTTATTGAAAATAGGGCACACAATCAGAGAGGGATGAAATAGAGCGTGTATGCAGTGCACAGAATGCGCAAAGACACAAGACTAAATTATTAATTTCTCCCTGTTTCCCCATGAAATCTGTTGCCCTGTTACTAAAACTTGGCCTTGTTGAATCTCATACAGTTGGCCTCGGCCCATTGATCCAGCCTGTCCAGGTCCCTCTGCAGAGCCTTCCTACCTTTTTACACAGAGCCTTCCTTCCTAGTACATTCATTGGTGTGAACCTAAGCTGACAGAAGGGTAGAGGTCTTGAGACATTTTTGTGTTGTGAAAATGAGCAAGACCCTACTAATGACTTAACTGAGGAAAAAGTGATTGCGGTCATTCCCCTCTTAGATATGAGAAAGATTATAAATGCTCTAAGCAGGAAAAGCTTCAGTGAGAATCGGAGCCGTACAGAGACAACTTAAAATCTTTTTTTTGGTCCTTTTATTATTGTTGTTTTTAAACCATGGGAATCCTTTAGTGCCTGAAAGTTTTATTAGTCTCCAAAAAACTGGTGTAGTCTGTAAAGGATACATTTCCCCACTCTTTCACTCTAGTTTTCATACACTAAGGGGTTATAGAGATAATACTACTTGTACAGTCTCTTCCACCTAACTTCCCCCATCTCTCAAGCATCACATTTCTTTTCAGAATTAAGCACCCTCAGGCAGGATCTAACCCATGTCCTGATCTCAGCAAGACCCTGCCTAGCATCGATCTGCATCACCCAATGCAGACTGTGGCTTCTATTTGAGTGTCACCCACGTATGAAGAAGTCAGGATTGTCATACCTGGTCACTAATGCACTTAGTGTTATCATAGGCAGGGACAAAGCAAAGTACAGACCATGTCGGAGAGAGAAGATGAACTGTTGTTGAGAAGAGGAAACAATTGCACATAATATGTGTTTCAGATGTTTAGCAGTGAGGTCCCATAGTCATGGTTCGTTCTGTCAGGTGAGTTTGCACAGCAAAAGATGATATTGGCTGTTCCAGAGCTAGATTTAAACAAAGTCCCTATTAGTGGAAGGAGAAAAAAAAAAGGCAATCCATACACTAAAAGGAAGGGTCTCTCCTACAGCTGCTCCTGCTGTAGGAAATAGGGATTCCCTTTCTAGAAGCATGCTGCATACGTTGTGTGTATTTCTGTTCAGCGTAATTGTCACTTCTGTCTGTCACTTCTGTCAGTCATCACAGATATTTCTAGTCATTTTTCTGAAAGACACAGGCAAAACTCCTTCAGGAATAGTTTCTACACAAGGACTTTCCTCCACTTCTTTTTTTGAAAGGCAGTTTTTGAAACTGGGGTTCATGATACGGCAACTCTGCTGTCTGAAATCTTATGATTGTGCAACTAATCCACTGACTTATAAATCACATCTATGAGATGTAGTTCATACCGCAAGTTACTTTGCTTTAAGAATGGTCATGCAATCTAAGTAGTAGGCTCAGGAATTCCCTGCACATTATCCAGGTTCCCGGCCTTGCATTTGCATTGCTAGACCAGCTCTTGCCACTTCATGGTCATCCAAGCCCAAATCTTGTTGTGGCACACAGTTAAATAGTGTGAAGTGGCGAAGTAGACCAACAGGCAAACACTAACGATGCTGCATGCTGTTTCAAGGTGTAACAAATCTGTCCTATTACTGTACAAGTAAGCTATAAAATAAAATGAAGCCTCCAGGGACTTGTCTCTGGTCTGAAAGTCCTCACACGGGACATGCTTAGTCAGGGTGCACCACAAATTGCCAAGAGCAGGGTTCGGATGTGAGCTGACAGTGTGTCTGTCGGCCCAGGTGTGCCTGTCCAGCACTGTGTGCATGTAAAAGAAGCCAACCTAAGAATTCTTCAGAAAAGAGCAACCTGAGCATTTGTAGACCAGTTTGGTTTGTCCTTGAGCTTTTCACTGCCAACAGTACCTTTAGGTCAACTTTTTACTGCCAGTGGTGTCTTCTGGTCAAAAATAATCAAAAGCTTTCTGTGCCTTTACACTTGTTTGTTAGAGCCTATTTGAAGTTTGCTGGTGATTCAAGTATTTAAGATGTTTCAGGACAGGTTGTACACATATTACAAGTAGCACTTGAAATAGAAAAGACAAAAGAGTTTACAAGGAGAGAACAATAGTATGTAAGTCAAGGTGTCTTCTGACCTGTACATTAGAATGAACGCTTCCGTGCGGTATTTGAAATTAGTCACCATTGTTAAGAGAAAACAAAGCATTTTTAATTTATTTTGTGTTTTGGGTTTTGTTAAAGGAATACACATTTTTCTGGATAAGAATGAAATATTGCAATACCTATAATTTTTTATGTTCCATTATTCCTCCATAATGATTTAAAAATTCTGGAAATAATACATTTGAGGTTTTGCAAAGATAAAATTCAGATGCTTTCTTCTTTACAAAATGGTGACACACAGACATCTAAAAGGAAGGAAGGATGTGAAAAATAAGACTGAAGGAAGAAGGCTACTGTCCTAATGAGTATAGCAGAATCTTCTGTGGTACTAATTGCCTAATGTTTCCATCTTCCCACAGATGCTATTTTTGTATAGTTTTTCCAAGGGATGGAATGGTGATTCCGTGATCTAAAAAGTCATACAAGTTACTGTCACATCAGGCCTTGATTTGCGTAGTGTAAAAGCATTCATATTTTTGATATGTGGACATTTCAAGAAGACTATTTCAATACATTCTATGACGACCTGCTTCTGAGCTAAAAACAGGTGGGGTTTTTGCAGTTAAAATAACTGTCTTTACCCAAGCAATGCTTAACTTTGGTTGTGATATTTTGGATCTTTTCAGAAAATCTGCCAAGTGTGGAGACATGAGGTGACTTCATAATGTGCTGGTTTTAAGAGAGAATGTAAATTTTTTCACATGTGAGGAATGAAACTGCTATGTTGACTGCATATACATTAGGAATAAATAGTGATAAAGACAGGATCCGACACTCCTCCCCCTTGGGACAACCTGCTGCTGTTCTTTGTGCCCCTGTATTTGTCAGCCAGAACTCCTAATCCCACATCTCAGTGCCTTTTTCTGCTTTCCTTTCTCCACTCTGAGTGCTCTGAGTGACGCTCAGGAGGTCATGCTTCATGAAGAAATGAAGGAAGGGCTAAATACAAGAGCCTGTCAGGGTGGTTTTGGGATGTGGACTGCTGGGGAAATAGGCTGAGCTTACCTGGCTGGTTTTTGTAGGTGAGAGCAATTTTGCTCCACACGTTTCCTGGGCTTCCAGTTTTGTTCGTGTGTGATGGTAGGGATGTAAACTCTTCCATTTCTGATGACTCTGAGAACTACTGAAAGTTGCATAGTTTAATTATTAAAATCCTTTTAAATAAAGTAGCTTCTGTTTCTTTCTAGCACTATATACGACTTTGATGAAATGTTTTATCTTTATCTTAATAGGGTACTTTGCAAACCCGAATTATTTTCCTTGAAGATCAAATAAACTGTTAGAGACAGGGAACAATAAATATTGTAAAAAAGTAATATAAATAAATATCTCCTTTAAAGCGAGCACCAGTGAAATTAGGGGACTGATTCCCTTATAAAACTTTTGCTTACATTGTCTGGTTAAATGGTTATGGTAACGCTAATGTTAAATCAAACAGACTGACTCTACCCTAAAAGGTTGAATTATTTAATATTTGACTTTTTTTTTCTATTTCAACTTTTGAATTGCATCAGCTAGGAGAATGATCCATGAGCAAATCAAAATGGAGTTACCATTATCCCTGTGCAAGAAATGTGAGGTGGGCCCAAAGCAAGTCTGATTTTGGCTTTAAAAGTATGTTTTTTAATAATTACCCTTCTTTGAAATTTATCTACTATTTTTGATCTTTGGTTTGCAGATTTCTGATCTATGAGACAGCCAAGGGGATGAGACTTTTTAAATAAAAAAAAAAGGTAGAAATTTTTCATAAACTCGCATAACTCCCATGTAAAGCAGAGTGCCAAAAATGAAAGGACCCCTGGTAGTCATGAATACTTGCAACACATCTGTAAGGTGGTGGTCACAAGTTTAAGGCTATGTGTAGGCAGCGTTGATGCCCTTTTGGTTAATGAGCCACTTTTCATAAGTAGCTGTAGTGATTTTGATGACTTCCGTTTTCTTTAACTTTTCACACAGTGTATATATGAGATGTAAAAAAAAAGTGTTATTTAGATGTGTGGTTAAAAGTGTGGTCTGTTCTAGGGAGCGATTTGGGAATACATCTGGCGCATTAAGGATGTTGCCATGAGAATGACATGTTCTGAACTTTGAGTTTTAATATGACTTTTGCAGATGTGCTGGCATTGAAAGGCAGTCTCGTGATGTGACTTTGGGTGGTTTTGCTTACATTTATCACTTTTATTCCTGTTTTTTTGAGGACATTTGTTACTCAAAATTGTCAATATTTGCATTTCTTGTTGTAGCAAAATTGTTAAGCTGAATATTTTTTCATTCATGAATCTACTCAGAATGTTCTGAAACAGCTAGACTAGTTTATAGTTTCCAAACAGCTTTAATTCTAGTGAAATGCTTGTCAGTTAGGACTGTGCAAGTCTTCACATTTCTTTTGTACCTGACTTGAAGTAGTTTTTCATTGCCTGAGGATAATTTTCTTGGATTTATGCTGTATGTTAGTGTTGGGAACAGACTGCAGATCGCAAGGATGTATACTTAAGGATGCAGAATAATTAGAAATTTTAAATTTCTTTAGCAAAGTTACAAACTGTGCGTACCGCTAGATGTACTCTGGATGACACGTCTTCCAGAGGTGTTTACAGGCTGGGAAGGCTCTAGGAAAGAGCATTGGGAAGCTCCTTTTCAACCTCTGTCTGAGTTCCCTGAAATTTGCAACTTACGGCATGCAGCCATGTTGGTAATGCCACGATATATGGTCATTTTTGACAAATAAGAAGCCCGGCTAAGCTTGCAGTCACATTACAATTAACTGCTATTGTGAATTCAGCTAATATCCATAACGATATGAAGTTGGTCAACCTATTCTGAAAAAAAAAAGGTCGCAATATCTTACAAACCAATATGGAATGAGGTTATTAAATGGAAGTCATACAGGTATGGAAAATGGAAAGTAACTATCAAATTTATTGAAGAAGAATTTAGACCAGCATAACTTTAGAGATACTTCGAACCTCTTTTCAGTGATACCAATAAAAATTGAAGTATTTTTGTTAGTAAGTGGAAGTTACACTATTGGAGAAGGGAATATGAGAAGTAATATTTCATTTTAAAGTTAACTCTGGGGATCTCCATCTTTTTCTGGCACAATAGCATGCAGTAGCTCATAAATATATCAGCTTACCAATTTATCTCAGTGCCTGATAAAATGGTAAGTGCCTTTGATAATTAAAGTACTTGTGAAGCCTGTGTCAATCTTAAACCCCCCCACATCAGACTGTTCCCAGACAGTTCAACCTGTGGTCCTGCTTGCATCATCTTGCCCCTCCACTGTGGCAGCATTTTTTTTTATTGACCCCAGCATGAAGGTAGTTCAATAAGCTAAAATGGGCCATTAAAAAAACTGGGGGAAAAAAGTCACTGTATTTAGTCCTCATGTAGTTTAATCCCAGGATGGGTTTGATGTGTGCCAGCGGCAGCACAAGAGTAGGGCTAGGGCTGCAGAAGGGAGAAGACAACCTGTGGCAGGTCCCACCAAGACTGGGCCTCATGGCTTTTACCTGTTGTGAACCAGCCCTTCAGTGAGTGGCAGGAGGAATAGCCTTCGTTGTGTCCTTCATCTTGCCCTTTGGGTGCCTTGAGCCTCTTATTGGCAGGATATCTTCTGGAAGAGCTCTGAAATTGATACTCAGCCCTCTTCTATAATAACACGTTTATTGATTTCAGAAAATTTTGATTTTTTTTTTTTTTTTAACAAAGAATGAGATCTTTAGTGTTTAGTATTAAGCTTTTACTGGATGGATGAGCTTATTCTGGTGCATTTGATTTTTAATTCTAAATAGCAAGCAAGGGTGTTGAAGCCTATTTGTGTCTGCTTGCTTGTTATTAATAAGTGGAAGAAATCTTATAGCTGAACATTACCTGGCTGCTTCTTACTGTTTTTAAATAAACTGCTCACAAAATATTTACAGCTATATCTCAATGTTTATCAATGTTTGCACTTCTGCTGACCTCTACATGTGGAATGCAGGTTAGGCAAATGTTTAATTTTACTCAGCTATAGCTTTTCCATCACTCAGGAAGTTGCCATAGAAAAGAATGGATTTTCAGCTTCTCTTCTAAATCACGTTATTTCCGTTTCTGCAATGAAAGCTATTTGCTTTTCTTTTTGTACTTAATTAGTACAGCATTTTTGTAAACTGACAGATATTAAACACTTCCCTGGATGCTCATGAAGTATGTTTTTATTTACCAAATGCAGTCAGCAACCGGAGTGGTACAATAAAAATTACGTTGTATGCTTTACAAGAGGAAAAAAAATCAATTTTTGTCAGCTTCCTGTCTAGTCAACAAAGAAACATAGAAGAAAGAGAGGACTGACAAATTTGTTTCCTTTTGCGTCTGGCAAATGTTGCACACTAAAATAATATTTCCTGTTGCTATTTTGCTGTACTGCGGTCATGTTCCAACATTTAAATTTTTATTAAAACTGGATTTTCAAATGTCAATTTTAAAAAATGTGGGTTTGAGAAAATAGTGTCTGTTTTTCGTTTGTACCAGACAAGTAAATTAGAGTACATGTGAATAGTACTGATTTTTCCTTGTGACTAGGGTTTAAAAATGCCAAAAGAATCCAGTTGACCAGCCACATTACTAAAATTGAGTTCCACAGCTGAAAGAGAAAAAAATAAGCAGTTTGACAATCAGTCTAGGTTAGTCTTTAGTTACTGATTTTGAGACAAATTTCTCTTTAATAGATATGCTTATTTGCAGTGCATCGAGCATCTAGAATTTCACAATCCAATTGCAAGTGAAAATGTTTTCTGGAATAAAGGGCTGATTTGTATAGGAAGAGCTGGCATTATAGTCTCTGCCAGTATGAACATTCTCATGTGTTTATGTAAGGATTGAATTCAGAGCAAGTTAGAGGATTAGGTCTCTAGGACTTTAGGGCAATAAAAGCTATACTGATAATTTGCATTGCCATTCTCTGAAGTCCTCTATGCCCTAGGGCTCTTAACTAAGAACTGGATCCAACAGGAGGTGTAACCACCTCAAGTGTGGAATTTAATGGGACAAAGTGTGAGATTTAGACCATCTAATTTCCACAGAAGTCCCCCTTCCTTCCCATGTAAGTTTGCTGTTCATCAGATGAATGAGGAAGACGGCAACATTCCTAAAGAGGTCTGATCCATCCACTCCTTATAAGCCTAACGCACACAAGTGCCCTGAGTTCTTGCGAGTCATACAAGTCATTGCTAGCTTTTACATCCCGGTGTGGTGATAATGCTGCTCATCAGGTAGCAGAAAACACACGTTCCTCTCCGTAGCTCCTAATTCTCAGAGGAGTGTTGCAGTCAGTAGATTAGGCTGTGGTAAAGCTCCTCTTTGGTCTTTTTGTTGAAGTCAGGTACAAGGGAGTCATAAACCACCAAAACCCATGGGTGCCCAAGTATGCTTGTGAAAGAGGGAGGCTGTTGCTCACCAAGGGAGGTATTTCCCTGCTTCTGGCATTGCCTATGCAGGATCTAGAGCCAGTGCCTTGCTCCAGATGTGAGGTGCTGCCTCAGCCATGGGGCATGGTAAAGTTCTTGCAAAGTGGACTTGTGAACTGAAACAGTGATTTAGGGGTTGCTTCTCCATTATCTGTGGGGTTGCTGAACTTTACAGGTGGTTTGAGTGTTGGGGTTTGTTTTTGGTTTTCCTCTGCTTGTTTTTTTATCTCTAGACCCTTTCTTAAGGGACAACACCACTTGGACAAGCCCCTGAGTATTACTACTTAGCTGGTGCTTTTCAGAGAGGAATAAAGAAGCCCTTGGGATCATTTGTTTGCAAAAGCAAAGGAAAGAAAAAGCGCTTTTTTGCCCTTCGGTTAGTCGTCTTTGTGCTTCTGAGCAGTAGTTGAGTCTTCACTTCTTTACTGAGCAAGGGCTTTTGTAAAACTGTGAGCTTTGCATTTAATATATATATCTCTTGCAAATTGGGACTTTTCAACAGCCATGGCCATATCTATCTGGGGTCTTTAAATATGGAGTAAAGTCCTTTGAAATGTAACTAGAACTGAGTGAAGTATTTCTGGAGTGTGCAGTGTCTTTACGAGGAAAGATACTGATATGTCCTGAAGAGAAAGCAGCTCGTAGTCAATGGCATCCTTGACGGGAGCAAAAGCCAGAATTCACTGGCCTGTTAAAGAGCAGAGAAAGCAATGCTTCCCCTTATGGCTTTTTAGGAGTCCAAACAGATAAATGACTGACAATTTGTTGCAAAAATTATTATTAGTTTATCTGAACTGAAGTTGTAACTCGGAGCTTAAGAGAAGATGCCCAGCTAGGTTGTTGACTGTTGATTTGTTAAAATATTTGAGAAAAATGCATAGGCTAAACTTCCGGTACTGCTTCCAGTCCAAAATTTGTGGTAGAGTTATAATGCAAATACTCCTAAAACAGATTTCGCTTTAGGAAATACTCTTCCAATTTTAGGCCTGCCCTGTGATGCTGCAGTTTTAGAACTGGCTGTCTGCGACAACTGGCTGAAATCTTTCACTAGAGCTTTTTTAAATGCAGCCTTTTTTACTGTAGCAGTGGTATTGCCATAGGATGAACCTGTTTGGAAGAGCTTTGAGATCTGTGGGGAAGAAAAGTGGGTTTATAAAATGAAATTTTGTGTATATTTTTGCTGGCTGCTAAGTAGACTAAACATGCTGCATGCTTTGTAAATCCACTGTTTGGCAAGGATGTTGAACTTCTGTGGTTACTATTGCTGTTTCCAGAATACCATAAGGTTCTTAAAATGTATTAATTGCTCATTAACAATTTTATGACTCTCTGTTGAGTCTGCTGGCCAGAGTGAGGCTATCGCTATTTTACCGGTCTCCTCTTCCCAGTGTTACTGAGGAGAATTAGTGAGCTATCCTCCTATCTAGTGTTGTGAAGTATGAACAATGTATTTTAAATTGTTTTATTAATCATTATTAGTTTATTATTTCATGGTCAGAATTTTTGAAAAGGTTTAGGTTCCTTTTAGAAGAAAAGACGACTACACATGAAATGAGTGTTGTTTTAATCAAGAAATTGTTTAGACAGTTCTGATAAATTCATGCAATAAAAATTGCATACAGTCTAGTAAAATTTGACAGCCTCTAAACACTCTGGCTGACAGAGTCCTCCTCAAAGGATTTTAATGACGAGTTGTATACACCTGCAATATGCCATGGAGGTCAGTGGGGACTTCCCTTAAGGTTTTCCTTGCAGAAGCTGCAGCATTTGACACGTAGAGGCAAATCTTCTTAGTAACAGGATGCTGCACCTCTTGCGAGATGGGACTGTGCATTGGGGATGTTCATGCTGTGCAGGTACAGCCACAGTTTCAGGGAGCAACTCTGCAGCGGCAGGCTGTCTGTGTTGAGGAACTGCTGCCAGTGGATGTACAGAGCCCTTGCTGCAGGTACTGCGTACCCACTTCAAGCTATGTTGTTTCGTACATCACGCAAAATCAGACTCAGGGAGGGCTGAAGGGCAAGGAACTGGTGATGGAGAGCAGAGGGCTAAGATGGAGCAAACGGACACTGTTCATGAAGCATATGTGACATGGAGGCAGGAGGTCTCCTGGGCAAGATCCAGCTCAGGGTGATGGTGTTACCTGCACGTGCACACAACCTCCTCTGCTGGTGATGATCACGCTGCGGGAGGGTGTTAGCAGGAAATCAGGAGTTGCATAAGCAAAAACGCCATGCTTAGGCAGTGTGAGTTCAAAACACAGCAGTCTGTATCTGTGCTGGATTGTACGTCACCTGGGTTTCTTCTCTGGGCCCAAGCCTAGCAGTCCGCTTAATCTTCCTGTGCTTTTATCACATTCTTTGGTGTGCATCCCAACCAAGAGGATTTCGCCTCTCCGTTTATTTAGTCTAGGCAAGGATGGCCGAGGAAGAAGCCCTCTGCTTCCCAGCACTGTGCTGTTTTAAAGCTGTTACTTTTAAATGTATTTGTTTATGTTAATGTCCATGTTTATCAGCTAACAGAAGGGAAAGCACCACTCATGGACTTGCTGTAAACATTTGCAAAATGCCTTCTCTGGCTTCCTGCATATCCCTCCTGAGGCATCTCCTTTGCCTTCAGGTTTACAAAAACGCCTTGAGGAGGGTTGGGGCGCTGGAGGGTTGCATCTCCCCTGCAGACTCGCTCTTTTGTTGCGCTCCCTGGTGTAACGGGGGCTCGCAGGGGCCAGGCAAGTACCGGTTATAAAAGGGAAGACTTAGCAATGGCTGTGGACAGTGTGGCAAAGAGGTGGCCTCTTCATCAGGGCGATGATGGACATGGTGCTGAGAGGGGGAGCAGCCCTCGTGGGGCGAGGAGCAGCACCTGCCTCGTGTGATGGGGGAGTTGTGGAAGGGGCCCGTGACTCTGCAGCTGCAGGGATGGCCCTGGGGCCTTCGTGGCCCACCTGGGCATGCAGGGTGGTTACCACCTCTGTGCCTGGGCTGCCATATTGGGTGTGATGCTTGGTGCCTAAAACAGCAGCTGCGCATTCATGTCCTGCTAACCACCGTGGTAGATGAAACTGTAAGCGAGGAAGCAGGGCGGTTACATGGCCATTAAGAGGGATATTTTTCTCCTCCACCTTTTGAGAAATTGTCCCGCAGCAAAGGAGCTTGGCCTGTGGCTGCGCCGCTGTGGTTTGTCCTCCTGCCGGCGGGCCAGGCCGGGCCTAAGCTTGCGGGCATGAGGGCTTGCTCGGGTGGTGGCAGCCACCCCTTCCCGTGTCCCCCAGAGCTGCTTAGAGAGGGCCGCCGTGTGTGACAGGAGGGAAGGAGGGAGTCCTCTGTGGCAGTTTCCTCTCAGCCTGGTTCTGCCTCCAGCCTGGGTTGGGGGAGTGCTGGGAGGTGGAGGGTGGCCGGGAGGGGCTGCATCAACTGCCAAGTTGGCTGCCTCTCCCTCGGACTCCGCGTAGTTTTGGTGGCATTGCATTTTGCCTGCCTGCTGGAGCTGTTTTGGGGCAGGCTTTCAACTACACCGAGTACCCATACTCAGACTTATTGTGGGGTGCCCTTGTGCTTGTGAAAATGGGCACAGAGGCTGGAGAAGCTCCGAGGCATTTCTAGAAGCTCCAAGGCATTTCTAGAAAGCAGTTCAGCCCTGCGGGTGTGGGTTTACTGAGAGGACGGCAAGGAGACTGCTGCCTGTGCCCCCAGCATCGCTGGCCACCGCTGGCAGAGGCAGCAGTTATGGGACACTGTTGTAATGACACCGTTGCCATCTTGCCAGGTTATGGCTGGATCCAGCCTTGTACCTCCAGCAGGTGCTGCAAGTGGTTGTGCAGATGCATCCCGGAAAGCAGCAAGAAAAACAAACTCGTGTGATTTGTTTCAGAGACAGCAGTCTCTCTGCCTCATGAACGAGAATGAGGTCTGATATTTGGTTTCCCTTTGGTTTATATGCCTAGTAACTGCTAATGCTAGTTACACTAAAAAGGTGAGTTAGAAGGCAGGGTGTTTGGATCTGCATCGTGCAGGACAAGGAGCAGTTTGCTTTGTACGCTCCAGAGTAGTTGTGTATGAGGCAGGTGGTAAGCTCTGCAACAGCCATGGCGGCTCTGCAACAGGTTTTCCTGTCCTCCCCTCAGATTTTTTTAAGTTAGCAAGATGAGGAATGGGAGCTTCTCACCTGTATCGCCTGGCTCCAGTTAGCCCGTTGACAAAGTAGAAGAGTAGGGTGGGGATTATTGGCAATGATTACTGTAATCAAATTTAGGAAGGGTCGTGCCCTTTGAAACGTATTCCTGAAAGCGCTTGTCACTGGATGTCAGAAAGTCCTGGAGTATGCTGTAATGCTCAGCTGTTGGTGAAATAACACCAGTGACTGTAACACCAGAAGATCCTACTGGCACCTGGAATTTTTTTCACTTCTTTGAAAATATAACTGAAAGTGAAGTTCTTAAATAGGAAAAGGGGAAAAGGGTACAAAACCGACTGGACTGATATTCACTTGCTAAATACAGCATTCTCTGCTTGCTGGAAGCTAAGCAGTATCTGGCAGTCTGTGGAAATAGACCTGCTAGTAGATAATGCTAATGAGAGGCTTTATATTTTAATGATAACACCATTAGTTAGTATTCACAGACCAGTTATCTGCTTTGAGCTGTGCAGAACTGAGTGGTACAATGTGATATTCTGAAAATTTCACTAAGTAAGCAAATACCTTGATTGTTGCCAGAACTTCCTGTAAAAGAATGTACTTAGAGGAAACAGTTGCTTTAAATGTCATTTTTGTCCAAATATGGAACAACAGGAATAACTTTATATTTCCTGTGAACTAACTGGAAGACCCCTGGATTTGCATTGCTTTGTGAAAATGATGTTCACATCACCAACAGGAAAGTCATGTTCACAGAGCAGCTTTCAGGTGACTCCCATGACCCTACCTCCAGGACAGCCCCCTGGGGAATTTGGAAAAGAATGCAAAAAATGAGGTCCCAGCAGCAAAACATTTCAGCTCCATCAATCTGGTATTTTTTTGACTTTTTTTTTAACATCTTTTTAGTGAAGTACTTCCAACTGATGCTAATTTACAAAATAAATATTTTCTGAAAAAATTAATATTAAGCATTTAAATTTAACTAACATTCCCTTGAGTGGCTAAAATACACTGGAGATCTCCGATAAGAATCTGTGCTCTGTCTGCAATTTTTGTATGAACATCCTGTAGGATTCTGGTAATACTAAAAACAACAACAAAACAACCCTTGCCCCCAGCCAAACAGAAAAACCCCTGCCAAAAACTACAAACAGCCCCCCATGTCCCAGGAGCCATAATGAATTTTTTTCCAATTGTATTCTATAGAGCTTTTCTTAAAACCAGTTGATTTTCTGAAAATTGTACAAGGCTTTAAAGTAAAACCAGAGCTGAATTGTTGTAATTAGTTCAAGTTTCATCATGCACAGTGATATTTCAGACAGTAATTTGCCATTCCTTTCAGATATTATCTATATGTTAATTTGGGACTTGCTTAAAGTTTCCCTCAGACTAACAGGGATACTTAACTGATGCACTGACATACTAGTAACCATGGAGTGCCACTGTTTTCCACTGTTTAGGTTTGTTCCAGGAGATTTTTCATCTGGTCTAAAGCTATCCCTAGAAGATTTATTAGGAGAACAGCTCTGCATTGACAGAGAAGGGAGTGGGGACCACTTCTGCTTCCTTCTGTCCTACCCATGTACATCAACCTACAGCCAAAGGAGGTCTTCAGGAGAATGAGTATTTTAATTCTTCTTATCCATGCAAGGTTTAATGAGCCTTTGGAGATTATTGGGTGGCGCTTACTTCCATTGCTTAAACGTAGGCATTTGGTGCCATTTGAGATATTTACATAGGCCTGGCAGATATGACCCGGGACCTAGGGGAGAGCTGTTCCCACCTGGCCTGGCAGCTGGAGGCAGGTGGTATTCCCTCAACAGTCATAGTTGAAGACTACCCATGATTATTTGCTGGAAAAAAAAGAAAGAAAAAGGACATGAAGATAAGCTGCCGACTTTTTTTTTTTTTTTTTTTTATGGGGGAGAAAAAGGACTTGGGAGAGGAGGAAAGACTGGAGCTTGCTGATGTAAAATCATGGTGTTCCCTTTCGTCTATTATTAATCTGTTCACAGACATCTGAAATTGATGGGTTTACAGATGAAATGAGAACTGTGCTTAATTTCTGTTCTCTGCTTTAAGTCCTGAAAATGAAGGCATGGCAGATGTTCCTTTTCCTGAACCATTTTGAGGGTTGAAGTTCAAATCCGTCTGTCCAGAACAACTGGCTTTGTATCAACTCCTGCAAGGGACAAACTTCCCACTCGTCAGGCATTTGACCAAGGCCAATCCTTTAGGACAGATATCGCCAAGCAGCAGCAGTTACCCTCGTCCCAGCAGAGGTTACGGGAGTGACCGAGGGTGAGGGACAGTGCACCAAGTTGCTCTCTTCTCCTTTCTGACCCTCGGGAAGCTGGCAGCCCCACTGAAGCCCGTCTGTGCACAGCTAGCCTTCCAGTACTTCCTGCAGTACTTGTGCGAGTGCTCGCGCCGAGGTTTCCATTCTAATTACCAAATCATACTACTTGTCATAAAAAGTGATTGTTTCTATGATTCACTTAAAGCTAGCCTTAGTACTTTATTCATTTTGGAGTGATGTTTTCTGTTTTGGCACTGCACTTAAACTGATCGTGTTTTTGGATGAGAATAGTGATGACATACTCCTCTACGTTGCTTTAGTTCAAATTTCAATTTGAACTAAATTCCAATTCAAGTTCAAATACCAATTCAAATACTAATGGAGACAGGGTATAAACTTTAAAAATTACTAGCTGGTACATTTTGGTTAGAAATGGGTGAGTTTGTCAGCAAGTTAGTGATTTGATGGAATATTTGACTTTAGAATTGCTGAAGTAAATATTTAAACCATATTCTATGAACAACATAGTCAAAGATGAAATATTAAGAATAATAAAATTATTAAGGAAAAAACAATTTCAGAGACATTTTTCAGGAATGATTAAATAGTACAGATTGACCTTTCTGATTTTTCTTCATTTGTTACGAGCAAAGGAAATAAAGACCTGGACTCACAAAGGAGTTGCTTTTTCCTGATGGCTACTTCCTTGCATTTTAAAGATGCCTATGTTCAGTGCAGTGAGGGGCTTTGAATCTACTCTTCAGCTCATGGATGAGTACCCATTTACCAGCCGGTGCTTGGGAGATCTGCTGTTACACTTGAGTAGTGCAGTGCCCTGCCCAGCTACCCAGCTCTTGCGGAGGCAGGATGAGAGTGAGTGGAAATGCCTTTATACTCCAGTGCTTTGGACTGTCATTAAGGAAGGAAGATGCTTAGGTTCCCATCTCTGATCTAATAAGATTTCAGTGTGCCATGTGAAATGAAATTATTTCAATGGCAGAGAGGGGGTCAGTCTTGCCTTTGAAGTGCTCCACAGCACAGCAGATTTCCTCCTCTTCTGAGAGCAGTGAGCTCAGACCCTCTGAGGCAGAAGATAGCGTATGGTAGAACAACTCTAAGTCTGGGTCAAACACTTAATGCAAAGCTGTGTTTTGAAGGAGAGTGACTTTGAGGTTTTGTGGTGGGTTTTTTTTTTTTAAATTATGGCAAAGAAGAATGATGTACTTACACTGAGCAATCAATTTGCTTCGCCAACATTTTTACAAGTATGTTTTAAAACCCTAATTTTAAAACTTGTCCTAGCAGGACAAGTTTAATTTTCCCCCACAGAGTTCCTGTCAACCGGTGTATCAATACATGACTTAACCTTTCAAAAATAACGTTTCAAAATGTACTTCTAGCTATTACGTATGTTAATACTATTCCACACCTTGTTACTGTTGTCTAAGCAGAACTAGAAGTTTGTAAGTCTGTCATTTGTGGTTTTTTTAATAGATGAGAGTTCTTGTTTCTTGCAAATCACAATTTTTATCCTTTTGTTTAAATACAGGATGGTCAGATGTAGAAACAATGAAGCTTTTCATCCTGGTATGTTTATTTAAGAAAAAAAGAGGATTTTATACTGTTCAAGTGTAGCCATCTGTTTCCATAATCTAAAATAAATCTAATATTACAAAGGCAAATAACTAAATTTTGCTAACTTGCTAAGACAGTCTGGATTTTTTTGATATCCTCTTCATTCTAGCTAAGTGTAAATCAAAAGTTTTAGCAACATGATTTTTTTTAAAGTGGTTAATGGACTGCAAAATCAGTTAAGAAAAATATTGAGGTTAACTGGAATATAGCAGTGATTTTCTCTAATGGTACTTTACATACAAAAGAGCAGTTCAGCTAATTCAATACAGTTACATCTAAAGGGTAAAGACAAGAATAGTAATACAGCCAGGGAGCTATTTTGACATTCTGAAGAGAGAAGAAAATATGAGAGGAATGTGAGATAAGCGTCCTGCAGTTGGCATCACCTCCCTATTCCTCTGTTTGGTGGGATGTGAAACTGAAGACATCTATTGATCCAGCTCTCTTGACAGCTACTTGAGTTGTACATACGTGTGCGTCGGTCAAGTGCGGTGTCTGCAACATAGGGATAAATCTCCCTTGGCCTTCCCCGTTATGATTAGGTTAGCGTAGGGGTAGAAGGGGTGGATTGTGTGGAGGCAGGAGATTCAGACATAAAGCTGTCACTGTCAGACAGCCATCCCCATCCCATTGGCATAGCCATTGCTGATGTTTGAACTTGGAACTTGTATTGCAATTCAGTTCCAATTGGGGTTTGAACTAAAGCAACACAGAGTGGGAAATCTTCACTGTTTCATCAGAAAACATGATCAGTTTAAGTGTCATGTTGTCGTGGTTTAACCCCAGCCGGCAACTAAGCACCACACAGCCGCTCGCTCACCCTCCCCCAGTGGGATGGGGGAAGAGAATTGGGAGGGTAAAAGTGAGAAAGCTCTTGGGTTGAGATAAAGACAGTTTAATAGGTAAAGCAAAAGCTGCTCACGCAAGCAAAGCAAAACAAGGAATTCATTCACTACTTCCCATCGGCAGGCAGGTGTTCAGCCATCTCCAGGAAAGCAGGGCTCCGTCATGTGTAACGGTTACTTGGGAAGGCAAATGCCAGCACTCCGAATGTCCCGGACCCCCCTTCCTTCTTTCCCGAGCTTTATATGCTGAGCATGACATCATATGGCATGGAACATCCCTTTGGTCAGCTGGGGTCAGCTTTTGGTCCCTCCCAGCTTCTTGTGCACCCCCAGCCTACTCACTGGTGGGGTGGGGTGAGGAGCAGAAAAGGCCTTGACTCTGTGTAAGCCCTGCTCAGCAGTAACAAAAACATCCCTGTGTTATCCACACTGTTTCCAGCACAAATCCAAAACACAGCCCCATACTAGCTACTATGAAGAAAATTAACTCTATCCCAGCCAAAACCTGCACACGTCTAAACAGAATATGTCATTTTATAATGAATGAATCATGAGATGAAATAATTATGACTATTTTTACTTGTTGAAGCATTTCAGCTATGAATTAGAAACACTCTGAATAGTCAGAGGATTTTGGTATCTGTGCTAGTCTCACCAGTCACCTGTTTACAGGATTTTCAGTCATTTGAAAGACACTGTGTTTTGGGTGGGAGAAGTGAGTGTATTCCCTGGAATAAGATTTTCAGTATAAACAGAGTTAAGTAAACAGAATTTTATTAAATTTCTACCTTACACATGTGCTTTACAGGGTAAGATTTAAACTCGATTGATACCTGTGCAATTAGCCTAAGCTGGTAGGCAGCTCAGCAACTGAAACTCAGCAAGCAGAGTCTGAGCTGATGTTGTGGGAAAGAGAACTACATTTTGTCTTGAAAAAGGCACTTCTGTAAGAGAGAGGAGCGTCCAAGACCCGACTCAGCCTTTGTGTTTTTTTGGAGATTTCTGTAGCCTCCAGAAATGGTGCATGTCCAAATATGGCAGTCGTCTCCCTCCTAGGCTGCTCATCTGGCTGTTTGCATCGTTCCTGTGCGAGTTCCAAGCAATAGTCCTCAAATGCCAGGAAAGTAGCTGGACGTGGAAAAACAGGGCAAAACGCAGCAAAAGTCTCTAGCTATGATCTGACAGATATCTCACAGGCTGAACTGCAGAGCAGAGTTTCTTCCATCTGCTGCAGGAACTTTTAGCAGCCTTCTCAGCTCTGTCATTCACAGGGCTTTAGTACTCCTAAGGCTCGGTACATGATTCATGGGAGTTCAAGGTCCGGGTTGGGATGCCCATTCATTAGTGGCACTTTTTTAGAACCGTATGTTAATATTATAGTAAATGAATTGCTGTCCTTTAGGCAAATACTCAGTATGTAGCACGTTCATATGCGTGATGTTGAAGGGATATAATCTTTTTATAGTTTAATACTGATTTGCTAGCGTGATTCACTAAGCTTATCGGATGCAGGGAGTCTGGGAGAATGAAACTGAACAGAAATACTTGTCAAAAAACGAAGCAATTTGTATCGCTAAAATGAGCTTCTGCTTGTGGGCTGACTGATATTTTGTGGGAGGAGTAAGATAAAATTAATGTCTCCAAATATTATATGAGAGGCTGGCCTGTGGTGCAATGGGGCTATGGCTATTTGAAAACTGCTAACTTACCATGCAAAATAGGTGAGGTGTCACGGTGCGCCTGGCCAAAATCTTTGGATTAGTCTGTAAT
This sequence comes from Pygoscelis adeliae, assembly GCF_000699105.1. Lineage (NCBI taxonomy): Eukaryota > Metazoa > Chordata > Aves > Sphenisciformes > Spheniscidae > Pygoscelis > Pygoscelis adeliae. Next base: position 666,187 of record NW_008824651.1, read on the forward strand.
TGGCTTCTAGACAGGGGATAAAGAACCTGCCTTTTCATCCCCCCTGCAGATTATGCTTCCTGCCCAGCACCATTCCTTCCCTGTTTTGGCACTTGGAGGACAGCAGTGATTGCTCCAAGCTCTGTGCAGTTCCTGGGGAAGGCGTTGTTTCAAAGAGGATGTCTGGGAGATAGGACAAAACTATTTCTCTTCATTTGACTCATTGTCTCTAGTCATGTGTGGTGGGAAATCATGAACTGGATTCTTCATGTCGTGAGACTGATTTAAAATCGTAAAAGTTTAGATATAAGTAATAATTTGCATAGTTTCAGCTTACTTACCTTGTGATGATTATCTTTATTCCTTCAGGGTGAAGTTTCGCACTTAGGGCTTGAATGTGTAAGGTTCTTAAGTCATTCCTAAATGAGTATCAGAAATGCAGATCTCCTTGTTCACAGTTTGAAAGATACTCAACTTTCTAACGCTTTCCAAGGAATGAAAAGCTATTGTTATACTCTGTCCCATTCTGTCTGTAACCTCTAGTTCTCTGTCTGATCCTCTGTATCCACTTTTCTGTCCCATTTTCCTCCTTGTTCTCATACATAGAGATAATCCTATAGTCCTTTCTGCCCATTTCAGTCTCTCCTGCTTAGTCCTCCAAGGTGTGCTTCATCTCCATTGAAAGCAAACATCCAAAATAGGTGAGACGGATCCCAAATCAGAAGTGCCTGTTTGTTGCCGTTGAATAAAGGGAGACTGCAGTGACTAGTAGAGATGTTTGTACATATGCTGGGTTAGGTGAACCCAGACTCTGATTCTTGTACCTGCTGTAACCATCTTGCTCTCTCTCAATTTCTCACCTCATTACTTAAATGCCCCTTTGACCTCCATAAAATGACCTTTGATCCATAAGCTGTTTCCAGTCTGGCCCTCCCATCTTCCCAGTGGACCAAGAGGAAGGAGCTCATACTTCCTCCTAGTATATGCAGAATGTTATCACGCCCCTCAGATTCAAAAATACATTTTAGTAGCTAAGGATAATGCTATCCACTAGTGGCTGTCATTGTTGGCCAACCTTCTATCCGCCTGCAAAGGTTACCGTCAGTGATAGTAGGAGACGATGCTACTGTAAAATAAACGCAGAGTTTTGTAGCGTAGGTGGCCTGTTCTGGCATAGCAGGCTACAGCACTTGACTGCAAATAGGACCTTACACAGCTGTGCTCCCCGATGCTCAGTACCTCCTTACCTTCCTCTACTTCGGTTATTCTAATCTGAGGCTTAAGAAACGGAAAATTGAATATAATGGCGTCATTTTTGGGAGCACGAAAAGAGACCCAAAAGCACAAGTCCATTCTTCTGGCCATGCTAAATTTAAGAACAAAACCCAACTGAAAAATAAATAACATCATACTTTTTTTCTAAAACAGGCTGAAGGAAATATGCAGGGATTAACTTGAAAACAGATGTTTATAATGATTCGATGACGTATTTTAATTACATTACCAGATGCAATTAAAACAGACTTCTTCTGAATTTAAGGGATGTGTTGATAAAACTGATAACATTCTACATGATGCTGGGGGAGGAAGTATGAGCCGCAAGCCTGCGTCCTCCAGCTGTGATCTCATCAGGTCTGAAAAGCTGAGAGGTCACAGTGGGTCACTTCTTGAAATGGGAGGCCCAATGTTTTTCCAGGCATAACCATGTACCACAAGAAGTAAAGTGGATTATTCAGTGAGTGGCGCTTGCCCCTCCTGGTCAGTATTGAGTTGGCATGTAGCATGGTCAGTAGTTGGTCAGTATTGTAGCATGTGTTGGTGTTGTTTTCAGATCTAATTCTCCTTCTGCAGCTTAGGATTAATATTCATTCTAATCAGTGTTAATTTTCATCTTTCTGTGCATTTATAATATAACATGGTAAAATGCTGTAATAATGTAAGAGAAAAAATGTGAATATTTTTGCTTTATGTGAATATGGAGAAAGTTTGACTTCAAACAACAAATTCAGTGGATCTACATTTAAAAAACCCCAAACCTCAACAAAAGCAACAAAATTTTCAGGAGCTGGTATTTTAGTTTTATTGGACAGCCTTTAATAATTTTATTTTCAGTAGTAAACCCCCATTTCTCTTCGATGCTTTACGTTAAAAGAAAATGTATTTACCAAGTAAAAATGTTACTGTATTATTTAACTTTCTAGAGTGATGATGTTTATTGGTCTCATTGGAGGTTTTCCAAATTCAGAACGGATTAGGTACATTTGCTCTTATTTCCCAGGAGTACTGAGGTCCCCACAGACTGTGGAGCCCGCCGGTGTGGAGGGACAGGTGCCCAGCATCCATGCTGAGAGCTGGCTGGCTCTGGAGAGGTGCCGTCCCTGACTGCTTCCGGATAACGGCTTAATGGGGCTGCTGAAGGATCTTGTGTGTGTTGGTGGAATATTCAGCGATACAAATGTTTTGCTTGTTTTCCTCCTAGTTTGTTTCTGAGGAGCATGACAACAGTAAAAGTGATAGACTGCTGAGTTACTCACCGGTTGCTTCATGACTATGAGGAGGAAAATGGGGGAATAGCCCAGATGCACTTAAGTGCACTGAAATACTTTGGTAACATAAAGCGACTGTAAACTTTTACCTGTGCATCAGTTAATCTGACTTCTCTCATATGTTATCACCTTTCAAGTTTTGCAGAAGAATGAGTGGCTCTTTATGTCATAGAAATCCCAATCTTTTGGTTGCTGTTGACTCAATCCAAACAAACCAACCCCCAAATCTCTCAAGTCTCCATCTTAAGGCTTATGTGAACAAAGGCGTGAAAGCTTTTAGTAGCATTTATTAATATTAAGCTCCCTTCCTCAAACACCTACTGCAAGATCTTCTCTCCCTCGCTTCTGAGGGAAGTAGCACTTAGGAGTATTTCATGTGGTGAGATCAGCTGTCAGGACTAGCAAGGCCAGCTGCACAGGCCACCTTCCTTCCCTCCTGAGATGAAAACGCCCCTCTCCCAAATCCACTTGTCCACCTGCCCTCCAGAATTTCACTTCACAGAATCCAGATAGACTTGGGAGTCTGTCAGTATCTATGCTGAAGTACCATCATTTTCTGGAGATACAAGTTGGCTGTATTTTGACTTTAGTTTTTCTAGTGTAGAAACCCCGTGAGGTGGTGCAGTCCTAAGGAAAGCCTTTCAGAAAACAAGGATCTCTATAGTATCTACTGGAAAATAATTCAGACTGGTTATGTTTTTACACGTTTTCTATGGATTCTCCTGCTGCAATGAATTTGCTTTTGACGAGTGGAAGGTTTCCCATCATAATGATAATTACAGTTAGTCGTTATAGAGCGTAAGAAAAAAGAAGATCACCTGAAATGGGGTAGATGTAAGAAATGGACCAGAACCCTGGAGCTAGTCATTGCCTGGCCAGTAAACATTAACAGTTGCCTCCATATCTAGTATTTAACATTAGGAGCAGTTTACTCTCTTAGAGGCTGTGGTTTGACTTGATTTCATAAAGTGTGTCCAGAAGTACTTGTTGATATAGTTTCCTGTGGTAATTGTACCAATATTTAATTTCCTTTGAAAACTATCATCTTCCTATCTGATGATTGCCATTTACTGATAAAAAAAATTCAGTAAATCAATATTAAGAGATCTAATGGTAAAGACCCAAAGGGTGTAGGCAACATTTTTTGTCTTCGGAAAAGAAAGAAAAAACATATTCTTCAAGTCTGTTATTTTTCTCCTTAAGTGTAGAAGATTATATTGGGTTGTGTGGCAAGGTTTTGGTAGCAGGGGGGCTACAAGGGTGGCTTTTGATAGAAGCTGCTAGAAGCTTCCCCTATGTCTGATAGAGCCAATGCCAGCC
>NW_008824651.1:670363-677216 GCF_000699105.1 Pygoscelis adeliae
AGGTTAATGGTGGAGCAGATATCCACCTGCAGCCCATGGAGGACCCCACGCTGGAGCAGTTTGTGAAGAACTGCAGCCCGTGGGAAGGACTCACGCTGCAGAAGTTCATGGAGTCTCCTGTGGGAGGGACCCCACGCTGGAGCAAGGGAACAGTGTGAGGAGTCCTCCCCCTGAGGAGGAAGGAGCGGCAGAGACAATGTGTGACGAACTGACCGCAACCCCCATTCCCCATCCCCCTGTGCCGCTTGTGGGGGAGGAGGTAGAGAATTCGGGAATGAAGTTGTGCCTGGGAAGAAGGGAGGGCGGGGGGAAGGTGTTTTAAGATTTAGTTTTTATTTCTCATTATCCTACTCTGATTTGATTGGTAATAAATTAAATTAATTTTCCCCAAGTCAAGTCTGTTTTGCCCATGACGGTAATTAGTGAATGATCTCTCCCCGTCCTTATCTCGACCCACGAGCCTTTCGATATATTTTCTCTCCCCTGTCCAGCTGAGGAGGGGAGTGATAGAGCGGCTTTGGTGAGCACCTGGCGTCCAGCCAGGGTCAACCCAACACAAAGATAAATCCTAAACTGCAGTTTCACCATCCCTTTCTCCTCAAAGCAATGGCACATATTTATAGAGATTAAGTATTTATGCAGAATGCAAGCCATTTATTAACCAACTGATATTAGAGATGCCTCTATGACTGGATTGATTTTGTTTTAAATATTCTATTGGGTTTTGAATGTATGAATATAGAATCCTAGAGGAGAATCTACTTGTTTTAAATAGACACATTCATATTGCTAGATGCAGAGTATGTGTATATTCTATAAAAATGAGTTATTTTTTAAATGGTGGCCCAAAAGACAATGATTTAGAAGTAATATAACAGTTTTCTATGGTTAAAAACTGTAGCAGGTTTTTTTCTTCTTTTACAAAGGCATCTTTATTGGACTGTGACTGAGACCAGAAGTATACATCTATATAAAGATAACAAAGTATTGCGTTGGGCTTAGGCGAACATTCCCCATGCTGACCAGCCTTGCAGTCTGGATGGTACTGCTGAGGTCCCGGTCTCGTTTCAGTATGTTCTGTCTGTCACCCAGTTCAGACAATTAATTCTCAATTTCTCTTTTATTTTCAGGGTTGTTCCGGTTGTGGAAAATGTGACTGCAGTGGAGTAAAAGGGCAAAAGGTGAGTAAGTCAGCTCTCTCTGCTTCATTATCTTGCTTATTTGAACCACATAGTGTATAATCTACTGGGAGGCAGGTGAGCCGTTGGTTTCGGTGAACACTTGCACCACCATGGGGCATTGTCAAGGCCAAGCCACGTGCCCTTCAGCAGGGTTTCCGAAAAGCAGCCAGCTCAGTGTCTGCAGCAGCAGAGGGCAGGAGTGCCAGGGGTGGGAAACAGCCGAATGCCCTGACTGCGGGGTGAAGCCCCTAGCCCGGTGCTTGGCTGCGCCCTCCCTCTTTTCCCCATCGAGCGGGATGCTAACCCGGCACTCTCACCTTTCCTACACCTCACCTCCAGTCTTTGCAGTGGGTAGCAGAGGTCCTGGCTTGACATCCTGACCACCTCTGGAAGCGATGCGAGCAGGTCAGTTCAGAAATGCTCCCCTCAGCATGCCGTGCAGATTGTTCTCCAGGAAGGCTGTGATGCATCATAAGCAATGTACCCTGACCAGGGCTAGCCCTGGGAGGCAATGACCTGCAATAGGAAGGAGGAGGTTATTAATCAACTTAAATACAGCAAAGTGTTTCAGGTCAAGAAAAAAATATATTTAAAACTTTTTGACAGAACCTTGCAAATGAGTTTTAAAGTTCCCATTCAGCTATCCAAACTTCTGTATATGAAACAGAAAAGGCACTTTTAAGGCTTCTCTTAAAGCAGTAAGAGTGAAGAAAAAATACAGTGTACTTAAGCATTCCATGCATTCCCCCTGTAAATTGCCTGCTTTTGTAAATATTGTAGACATTTAGTCACTCTCCTTATCTCTTCCAATTTTGCTGTAGAGATTTTAATCTACAGTGTGGTCTGTTCTGCATGCACATGTACTGTATATCTACCATTATAAATGACTGTAAGCCAAAGGTTTTATCATCCTGTGATTGCAGTGGGACCAGTTTTCGAGGTAAGTTGTTTAGGTCACCCAAAGGAGTGCTTAGAAGAGGTGGGAGTTTTGTTTGTTTTTTTTTGTTTTGGGGGTTTGTTTTGTTTTTTTAAAATAAATATACAGCTGGTGTTCTATATTGTTTCACATGCAATAGCTACATATTTATGAATGAGGTTTGTAAGAATGTTTGTTGGTGGCTTTTCTTTGGTGATTTCCAGAGCAAGGAATGTAAATGACTTAACTGGAGACCCAAGCAAAGATCATTTTCTTTGTAACAAAACATAGATTAATTTGTGAGACAGACAAAAAGCGTCAAGGTTCAAAACATCTTTTAGATGGAGTCTCCTTTTTTTAATGACCCATTAATATCTGTTTAATAAAAAACAGCTATATATTAAAAAGAAATAAAGCAAAGATTTGGGAAAGTTTCGGAACTCTGAATTTATTCCTTCGTATCTTGATCTTACTTTTCAGTAACAAGTACAGATGAATCATTGTAGAACGAGAGAGATATTATGCTATAACTCTCTTGTTGAAAGCCATTAGTTTTCAGTTCATAGAGTATGCCAACATCTTGTAACTAGATCATTTTAAAAAATGATAGTTTGGGGAAGTAAATTGTATTAAAGCTTACACTTCATTTATTTCTGGCTGCAATCCTGACTATCTTTGCTAGAGCTCATGCTGACATTTTTCATTTGCATAGTCCAGAGTCTCAAAAAGTTATCTTTGAAAGAAATAGGTGCTTGTCTGATACACTGGAAGCCAAAGCTACCTCAAATTAATGTAGGTTATTTAAAAATGTAGAAGAGAGAAAAATACCAGTCCATAGCAACAGAAGTCATAGTAAATTCCAGATCTCATGCAAACTTGTCCAGCAAGTCAGTGTACTCTGCACTCTTCCTAATGGGTTCCATCACAAACTTCTCTGACTTTGAACATGTGTGTCGTGAAATATTTACATACTTTTAGACTATGTAGGAAATTTAATTATTGACATTAGAGACATCTAGACAGGTGAATGAATAGGTGTATCTAGAAAACAATATTCAAGAAAGGCATTTGAAGGTATTTTGGAATGCCTTTAGAAGCAACTTGATTCAGATCAATATATATCAATGCTTGCTCATTACATTAACACTCTGAGGCTTTCAAATTTGTACTTAGGATTTTGAACAGAAAAGTGAGTTTTATTTAAAAACATCTGCCCGCCGCCCTTGTTTTAGCCTAGTGCAGCTTGTCATCCCAATTCTTTACATTTAATGCCTGTCTAGAATAAGGACAGCCTGCTACCCAGTCCCAGGCCTGAAGACAGAAGTTGGTGAGGGAAAGCAAGGGAAGCATCCTTCCTGCTTGCCTCTGTAATATTTCTAGAAATGTTTGTTGGTTTCAAATCCAACCAATGCATTTGGATTTGAAACATGTCTTTGCTAAACACGGTTCCCATTAATGCACACATCAGTAGTGGTGCCTGTTACCTCAGAGATCTACGTGAATGTTGCTTATTCAGAGAAGGACTGATTAGGAAGACTGATCCTAGCCAGGATCCAGGCCAGAAGGGGGCTGCCATGCCAAGGTCTTGTGGTACCCCAGGAGACCGTAGAGAATTATTAGAGAACATCTGCTCTCCACTTCTCACGTAGCCACTTGTGTGGGAAGTACATATCCATTCTGCCCTGCACCATCCACAGCCAACATGTTGCCTACACTGGAAACCCTTTTGATCTGGCTTCCATGTTGTGCAGAAGTGCGCAAACGCTGAAGGGCCTTTTCCAATCCACCCACACTCTTCAGCAATGTAACCACACCAGTTTACTGGCATGGGAGCTTCGGCAGCTGCGGAAGTGGGTGCTGGATTTACCCTTTAATGCCTTAATTATTAACATCTGGAGATATATTTCCTACCGTAGTGTGGGAAGAAGTTCCAGACCCAACGATTTGGGGGTGGGGTTTAATTAAAAGGCATTTGGCCAAATAATCATATTAATGATCTCACCAGAAAAAGTGCTGAAAATAGTATTTGACTTAAAAGCTGTGGAATGCCCAAGAAATATTACCCAACAGCATTTCAGACATGGAAGAGTAAATAATATTGCCATATTTTCCTCTCTCGTTTGAGAATCTTTTCATCAATATGACCGTTTGGATGGCCATATTTAGAATACATTCAATATGTTCTCTCATTAGGCTGTTTCCATGAAAATTGCATCTGTATGCCAAACTCCTTTAAGATGACTCATACTTTATCAAGGGCATATAATTGACAAAGTCTAAGGGTTTTCATCCCTTTCAGAAAATTTCAGAAAGTGAGTGTAATTGCAACAGATGTCTCTTATCCTATAAAGCCTTTATTATTACACTGAACATCAGGCTGTTATTTCAAGCTATATAATGTCAAGTATCAAGTATTTACCAAACAAAAGGTGCAGAAATTTTAGAAAAACAGAATATTGCTAAAAGAATATGGTAATAAATAATACCTTACTGTTTTCTATTAGATAGATTAGCCTAAAACATCTTCATTTGTTTCCTCTTCCACTTTTCATTCGGTTTTCTGCATAATAACTGGCTGTTCTTTCTAACCTCGCTGAAGTGTGAGATCTGTTTAAACTGATTAGAGTTTTGAATGCTTGCCTACATTTTATTGGTTTCTCTTTTATGCCTACCTAGATTTTGAGAACAATTTCAAGCAGCTGTGGAGATAAGAAGTTCAAGCCATTAATATGTGTAGAAAAAGCATGTTAAGCATTTAATTACCATTTAGAACAAAGACTGTATAGAGCCGAGTAAAATTCTCCATGCACTGACTTTTTCCAAGAATGTTCATTCTCTCATTCATGACCATTTACACTCATTTCACTCCATATCAGAAACATGTAGAAATGGAGGTAACAGCAGAACTTTGATATAACTAATACAGAATGATTAATCTTCTAACACTTAACAGTTAGAATGCATTAAAGTATAAATTCTCATTCTTTAGTATAAATACCTTATGACGATTACCCTGCCTCAGCCTTACCTGTTAAAAGGTAAAGTCACAAGAATATCAAATGTGATTTTGTCATTGCACATGAAGTATTGCACTTTTAAAAAAAATCTCTGCTAGGAATTTCTGAAAGAAAATAGAAAACAAGAACAGAATTAACGCTTACATAACTGCTGCTTTTGAGGGTTTTTTTGCTTGAGATGTAAGAAAACTTGAGCAAATAATTTTATATTGGCATATTTTTGTTTGCCTAATTCTGAGACTGTATCCGTATTATTATACCTACATAAAAATTACTTCTCCTTTTCCCTTGATGGGTGCATCGTCCCCGTGTGGATTGACCGTGCTGCAGAAGTACACAAACTGGCTTTGCTTGAGCCATTTTGGGTCTGGAAGCCAGGTAGCTCTGTTACTGGCTTAGGCTGAAAGTCACTGGGACATCTCTGTGGTCCCCCATCAACAGGAGCGGTGACCAGCCTTTTCTTTTCTGCGCACTCATGCAGTCTTAAAAGTCACATATGGTTTTGATGTCTGCAGGTGATTGTGCTTCTCCATTTTCTCTGGGAAATGAAGAGTTGACTGTTCCAGTTGACTGTGTCCCTCTATATTTGGGGTTTTTTGGGGTTTTTTTTAAGGTTTACCGGATTGGGAGGGCCTTCAAGGGTTTTCCTGTCATTTTAGGTATCAAAAGATAGAGCAAAAATATTTGTGATATCGGTGAGTTAAAACAATATAAAACCCCTTGTTGCAGAGAAGCTCCAGCAGTCAGCGGGAAGATTGCTATTAAGTACTTCTGAGTTTCCTTTACAGTATAGCAGAGGGCAACAGATCAGTTCCTCTAGTGGAGCAAATCAGTAATCACTAGATCTATGCTTTTCATATTCAACCTGTATTAGCAACATCAATAATTTTTAATCAAGAATGTTCATTTTTACACTTTCCATTGGCACTATTTCATGTCAATATTTACTATTTGGTTTTAATCAGTTCTCCCATAGTTTTGCTCAGTGTTTCTATTTAAGTGGCTGCTGTAGGAACTTACCTCGTGTACAGCACCTGTTCATGCCTGAGTTGGAAAGACTACAGCTAAATTATACATCCCAGAGAGGGACATAAAGTTGACAAGAGGGGTGATGGGCAATGTGGGAGGCAAGATTGTGTTTGCAGTCTGGAAAGGGCTAATAGATAACATGAACTCATCTAATCATTCGTGAAAGAGGGAAATCAGAAGACCGTAATAAAATAAGCAAAGATATTGATCAGCTGCAGATCTGATGTTCTTCAAGGAGACTTGTGGTTTATAAATAGTTTTGAAAATCAGGCCGTTGTCACAATGTTTGTGTCAATTCTGCAGTGACAGTAGTGTATTTTTATTGATTTACCCTTTCTTTATGTCACTCAGAGTAAAATAATCCTTTTAATTCAAATCAGGGAAAAAGAACATCTATGTTTTATAAAGAGAGCACACCAGCAAAGCTGCTATTCTTGAAAAGAATGATATGTCAAAAGACTTTGAATGATATTGAGTGGGATATGCTAAATATTGAAAGTTTTCTACAGTTTCCCAACTGGCAGACCAAACTGCTAAGTGGCATCTGGAGCCATCAGATTTTCTTCATTTGAAATAGTCATTGGAACCATTTGTCCCGTTTGCCCAAATGAAGCCGAATGTCTCTGGCAACGTTTTCTATACTAAGATGTATTTTTGCACTCGGTACGGTGTGTAACTTTGATTAACAGAAACTAGTGGATTACACTGAT
>NW_008824651.1:677250-709051 GCF_000699105.1 Pygoscelis adeliae
TAAAAAAGCAGATATCCCAGTAATACTGTGTGATGGGATATGCTCATATTTAGTTTTCAGAGCTGACTTCTAAATACTACTGCACAGTAGTATTTCAGTTGGCACGATACGACCTTTTAAGCAGCTGTTGCCAGATGCCTGTCTTGCTTGTAAAGGTGTTGGTATAATAATCTCAGGCATTTCTTCATGGAATAAAACATGCTCTGTAGCCTCACAGAGTTTGATTTTACATTTGTACAACTGCTGTTAGCGTATGTCTTCATTATGGTTTGTCGAAGGATTACAGGGTCTTATTTTGATCTGAAATATGTAAGCCTCCAATGAAGTCACTAAAGTTTCCCAAATGTGAGATCAAAGTAAGATGAGAAAAGACCTGTAAGATCTCCACCTCTCTGAAATCTGCATGCTCGGGAAGTGGAGCTGCCCAGTGCCTCTGCAATACCCGTGTGTACTTTGGAATCTTCCCAAATTTAAAATTTTGTCCATGCAAACAGAGTCACTCTTCCAGTATCTACTGACTACATAGTGATTATAAAACTTATGTCCCGATGTACAGTTTTTTAGTACCTGGTCATATGCGTGACAGCACCTGCAGTCTGCTTTTGCGTTCCGTATGTTCATCTTGCTGCCCATAACACTAATACTCTATGACGCAGACAGGGTTTTGTGGGTGTAGATTACGGGTCTGGGACAGCATATGTCTGGGGAACGGCAGTAGCTACATTTCGTAGCTTACCCCTCAGGCTTCTTTAAATCATTCTGCCATTGAATTTATATTGTGTTTGCTGGGGATCTCAGACCAAGCCAGCCATTATAATTGACGGTTCTGTGATATGTCAGTTCCCACACGAGTGTTTAATACTTGATGCACTTAATAATCAGCCTCTGCCTACATTTTCGCTGTAGCAGTATTCACAAGAAGCAATCTGGGCATATATCATTATTACTAGGGAACCACAGTAATGTGGTAATCTCCTTCAGTCACTTTCTAGTCTTTCTAGCCAAGAGCAAAAAGTGGTTTGGGGGTTTGTTTTTCGTTTGGGCGTTTTTTCTACCTCATACTAGTGGTAGGTAGTTGTTTGATTCTCTTTGCTCAGCTACCTCCTATTTCAGATTGTAGACCTATGTTTTCAGTGGGAGGTCGTAACTTACATTAGTCATTGAAAACATCCAGCCATATGATGTTGGCTTTCAGAAAAGCAGATCTGAATTGTCTTAAAGTTTGGATTTCATTAAGAAAGGGTTAAAAGCCAAATTTAATACAAAATTCTCAAAAACACTTCCAGCAGAAGCAATAGCAAAAATTGTAACCATAGATGCCTAGAAGGAGACAGAACAGTAAGAGGCAGCGTGAAAGTGGGATTTTCAAAGAGGAAACCTGAAGTAGCTGCTAAAAAAGTGATAGTGGAGTACTTTATCACGCAAGCAAGTTCCTAACCATCTGGAGAACCTCTTTAGTTTAGCCAAGAAAGCAGCTTAATATCACAGAAGGAGCAAGAACAGCTGAGAAAGCGTTTTTAAGAGATGTTAAAAAGGATCTACATTTCCTTTCAGGTAAGTATTAACACCTGAGAAAGTTTTACAGGACAACAAGTAAAGGACATGAGGAAAAATTTCTTTACTGGAAGAGTGGTTAAACATTGGAACAGGCTGCCCAGGGAAGTGGTTGAGTCACCGTCCCTGGAAGTATTTAAAAGACGGGTAGATGAGGCGCTTAGGGACATGGTTTAGTGGGCATGGTGGTGTTGGGTTGGTGGTTGGACTCGATGATCTTAGAGGTCTTTTCCAACCCTAATGATTCTATGATTCTAAGTAAATTGAGTTATAGACAACATAGCAAAGAAAGTTAACCTAAATGATGAAAATAATTATTAGCTTTCAGTAACAGGTAAAATCTTCTCCTATATCATCTTTAACAACAGAAGAAAAGCAAAATTAAGGTAAAGCCAAGGGAAAAGCAGCTTAGACTCCTGTCTGGAAAATAGTGTTTCTGTCTCTTAGAATATTTAAGAGTAACTAGAATGGCAAAACCTACCCATAAATTTTGTAGCTCTTAAAGCAAGCATGTGACAGCTTCCACTGATCTTCAGCTGGAATTTTTAAATGTTTTGATATGCCAACAAAAATAATTCTCACCAAGGCTTGTGTCTAAGATCAGTGTGCACAGTTAAAGTAAATAACTGAGTAGAGTGAGTGAGTGAACACAGACACTGGCATCAAATCGGATGTCCTCTCACTCTTTTCTCATTCGACGCTGTTACTGACTGTGAACGGATGCAACAAAAGTATTTAATGGCTAGTTAGCAGAATACTAAAAGCTTTGGGGGGGGTTGGTGACCCTTAGTTTTGTTAGAACAGTTTGCTCGACTGCCAAGCAAAGACTGAAAGACGCTGCAGAACTGCAAAACGGATGGGTTTAAGTAGTAGTAATGGAGGGGAGGGACTCTAGCACAGAGGGGCAGTCTAAAGTGCCCTCTGACTCCAGCGTCAGGAGTTAGGTGGAAAAAAGGGAAGAATACCAAAGGCTCGTAGAGTGGAGCAGTGAACGGAGAAGGCAGTGTTGCTGCCAGCTGTCTGCGGCACCTTTAGCGAGATCTGTGAGTTAAGGATGCAATTACAAATCTTCAACGCAAACTTCATTTCTGTCTGAAAATGTGGAGATGGAAGCTGGAAATCCAGCAAGGACACACGCAGCCCCGTAAAACTCCTCCAACGGGTTCTCTTTAGGAAGTTCTAGGTATTAAATGTAATTAATCTATATCAGTGCCGAGGCATGGGAGCTGAGGGACGATGTTTACCTCAGACAATAAGGAAAAGGATAGTGCTTGGAAAAGTGAAACTCTCCAGGTGTAGGCAAAGTACAAACTTTTGGCAGCAAAACTGCCTTTGCACCCTGCCCGTCATTGGGCACAATCAGCTTTCGGGAAGGGCAGGGGAGATCGGCCTTGCCGGTGCGAGTGGCGCCGGAGGGGAAGAGCTGTCCCCTGTGACTCGCCATCCCGCATCCCGTGGCTGTGTCGCTTCCCCGCGGGCTCCTCTGGGTGGCAGTCGTACATCACGGATTTCGTGTGTTCTGACAGGCCCGTGTACACATCCTTGCCGCCTTTTTTTTTTTTTTTTTTTTTTGTCAAATAGAAAACCTTAAAGACACCTGCTAAGCCGTATATCAACTTCTGGTTGGCATTCACTGACAAGTAATGATGCCGATATCCTCCACAGTGTCAAAATAAGGGAAATATTTGGTTTTCAGCATTACTAATGATTATCACATCTTCAACAACTTAATTGGTTTAGGCTGAACAACCCTGAAGGTACTAGAAAAAAAATATGTTGTAGTGTCTGTTCTCCAGTGCTTCTTGTTAAGTCAAGAGACTCTAGAGATTAAATTGGAGAAACACTGATTTACACTTTTGAGGCACAATGTTATCTGCCTTCTGGTATTTTCATGATAAAAAGTCAGAAGCTAGAATATTTCCTCTAGCTTTTGTGGAAAGATCTTTTGCTCCTGTGCAACTTTCAAAATGTTTAAAACTTTTGAAATGCCATTTCAAACCTACCCCCAAAAAGCAGCTAGAATAGCACTGTCTAGAATAGTACTGTCTGTCATGTACTCTCTAAGATATGAGCTACCTCATTATGAGTAGTACTTTTTTGCAGTCTGTACTGTCTAGGACCAGCTGCCCATGTTTTTACTATTTATGGAAGAGATTATTTTCTGTAAATATGTCCACGACAAACCTTTGGCAGGAGAATAAAACTTGCATGTAACGTCACATTTCATTCCAGGTCTCGGATCTGAACAAAAATAAATTAAAAAAACCTGAAAAGTTCAAGACCTTTTTTTTTCTGCTGTTTCATCTTTAAATGCGAGCCTTTAAACAATGCCAAGTACAAACAAATGCTAAATAATTTTCACTAATGAAGAAGGAAGGGCGTGGAGCATTTTTACCCCTTATATTCTTGGACCTTCAACACTGGAAGTGATTTAACACAATGTACAATAAAACAAAGGAAGAGTTACTCAGACCTAATGAATTCAACAGATGATTAGAAGGGGTGGGAAATGTAGTACCCTTTTGATGCAACCTGTCTCCAGGTGATAGAATTTCCTTGTTTTTACACTGCAAACGCATTTGTCCTTCAAACGTCCTCTTCCCTCGTGGTTCATTTAGGTTCTTCTATTCCCCAGCGAGGCTCTAACTGATGGAAGGAGGCTCCTTGACCCACATCTGATTTAAAAAGAAAAAAAAAGTTTGGAAAAACCCATGTGTACCTTTGCTAAAAGGTTTGTGTGATTTCCCCCTGAAACATGCATGAGCTCTGTGGGTCTTCTTTTCAAAAATCAAGAAAAGTTTAAACATAAAGACAATGAACCACATACCTTGGTGTTAAACTGCCAAACTTCGTGCAGACAGACTTCCACAGTTAGAGAATAAAGTTCACTTGCTGTCTATTGGCTTCTGCTATCTATTAGTCTTGTCTTTGTATTCCTGTCCTTTATATACCGTGCCCTCAATCATGATTTGAGGTAGACTACTCCTGGCTTATAAAATGCTCAAACTAGGGGTCATGCATGCTGTCTTTTGTGAATGAATGAGAGGTGCATGTACCTCACTAAACTTCAGTGGCTTTTTCTTCTTTTTTTTTTTTTTAATGGAGGGAAAGCAAGCAAAATAATATTTTACTGTAAGTACAAATATGTTCCTCCTCAGCATACTCGCTACTTCTGGATCTGTAACATTTATCTACACTGGAGTCAAATATCACACAAAAAGTACATCAGCCAAAGACACACAAATGTAAGGAAACATTCAGAGCTTAAGTTAAAAGTGTACATGGCTCAAGAAGTCCTAAAAAGTGAAATTTGGGCACCTCTGTTGAAAAAACCTGACTACTGCAGTTGGAAAATGAGGAGTAACTATGGGGTGAGCAAGAAGAGGAATTACATGAAGAAGGCTTGGTAAATTATGTGGGGGGGGCCATTGCTTATAGCTGGTTTAGCTGAAATTGTTCAATGCTGATAGGCAACCGGTTGCTTGACACTAATTAAATGGAGGCTGAGTCTGTAGCCGTGAGTGACTTTTGAATTTTAATTTTACTTCACTCAGCTTATTTTACTTCTTATTCAGCTTCTAAAACAAATTCAGACACACTGTATATCCACCCACTTACTTGCACACCAACTAAACACATACATACTGATATGTAGAGAAAAGCATAATCAGAGATCGTTATTTCTATTTTTATACTCCTGGGAAGCATTTAGCAGCTTCCTGAGGAATGCTCTGTGCAGCCATGAGGCGACACTGAAATATGCTTTCAGTCTAAGCATTCTTTCGTATTTAGGAGGCAGAGGCACAGGCTTAGCCCCTGAACCGTAAACCTGAACAGCGCTCTCATTAAATGTTTATACTGATAGAATCACTGTTGGAGGTTTGGGTTCATTTTGTATCAAGCTGCACGGGTTCCCCAGTGTTGTAAATTCACGAGGCTCAGGAAAGGATACTTTCGTAGTAGGAAGAGTAATCCTTTCAGGCAGTGAAAAACCAGAGCTCAGTGAGGTGCCATCATTTGGCGATCAGAGTGCAGCTTCTGCCCCTATGTATATGAACCTGTATGGCACTGGCTTTTGCACCGTAAGCGGGCACTTGTCAATGTTCCCACCTCGGAGTGCAGCCTGAGAGCTGGTTTAACTGCAGGACCGAAGGAGTCCCACAGGTGAAAGTCACCGGGGAGGGAGCAAAGGGAGAAGGAGATGGCAGAACTAGCACCGTGGCAGAGAGGGCATGACTAGAGAGTGCTCTTCCCCAGCAACTGTTGGGGTAGCTCTTTGTTGACATACGTGTCTGTGTATAATGTAGAGCAGCCCTGGGAATGCTTGAAGTTGTGCAGGGGACTCATCCAGCCCACAACCAGCCTGACTGTGGAGCTGTGCAGGTGACGTAAAACTGTCATGGCTGCTCCTTTTGTTAATCATGCCAAAAATGCTGGACTTGCGTTTCCACGTGAGTGAGCTTTCTCAGATGCTTCCTGGCAGTGCAAGAATCCAGACTTTGCTGACTCTACCCCCCGCAGACACCCCCCACCCCAAAACTTCTGGGTGAGCCAAGATCTTTACAGAGCTCCTACACAGATTCTTTGCATGTCTTCACAGTTATGTTTGTGTAATTAATTACTTGTTACTCGTGTGGCTCCAGAATTGTATAGCTGTAGCACAGATAGATTCTAGTGCTGAAGGACATGCAGTGAGAATTTTGTAATGTTAAGCATCCTTAGTGCATTTGAGGACGCTTGCCCTGTGAGCATATAGCAATAATTCTGTTTGACCGATATCCACTTCACACTTTCAATAAAATACTGAAAATGGTAAGTGCAGCTGAGGACAAACAGCTGAGGACAAAATACATGTTTATTTTAATCCTGAAAGATATTCGGGGCCGCTGCTCCCTCTGGTGGTTAAAAATACTCTTAATAAAGAATTGGATGTTCCCCACTTGTATGTCTTCACTAATGTAACACTGAGCCAATTACAATTCTGTAACACGTGTTTAAAAGAGTGTGGAGAGAAACACAGTGACTTGAGAGTGCTACTCAGATCGCACAATAGTGTTTCCCACTGTGCAGTGTAATTATTGGTCTAACACCTCAAAGCCAATTCACTTGAGTGCTCGCAGTTAGATCAGCTGAAAGAACAAATACAGAGCCTGCATTCACCTCTCATGTGGCTGGGGATAGTCTGGGTAGAAACCATGTAGTGCATTGCAAGGCCATTGTGCATCGCTGTAGATTTTACAAGGTCACACTGGAGCACCAAGGTGTGATCCTCTCAAGTAACAAGCGATAGGACGAGAGGAAATGGCCTCAAGTTGCGCCAGGGGAGGTTTAGATTGGACGTGAGGAAAAATTTCTTTACTGGAAGAGTGGTTAGACATTGGAACGGGCTGCCCAGGGAAGTGGTTGAGTCACCATCCCTGGAAGTATTTAAAAGACGTGTAGATGAGGCGCTTAGGGACATGGTTTAGTGGGCATGGTGGTGTTGGGTTGACGGTTGGACTCGATGATCTTAGAGGTCTTTTCCAACCGGAATGATTCTATGATTCTATGTTTTGGATAGTGGGTTTTCTTGTTAACATTTGCACCTAGATCTCAAACTAATTTCTTTCAAAAGCAATGTTTGAGACTGCTTCTAAAATCAGACTGAGGATAAGAGAAAAATAGAAAAGAATGTTGAATTATCAGGCCCTATTTCTCTCTTTTTGGAAACTGCATCCTCAATTTTCACCTTGAAGCAGTTGCATTTCTTTGCCACACATGCCCTTGGTGGTGTTTCAATTCAATGAACATTAGCTTTTGGGAAGAGGGGAGCATGTGTGTTTGTGAGAGAGAAAGTCTGAGCTTATAATGGCGTTGGAGTCAGCAGCAACACTGGTCTGAAGACGGCTCTCCAGCAAGGTCAAGCGTTTGTTGGCTCCCAGCTCAGTTCCCCTTGCAGCAAAGGCCGAGCTGAGGAGCTCTGGTGGATGAACTCCAGCAAACCCCACTGCACTGGTGTGAGAAGCCACTCTTGCTGCCTTTCTGCCCTGCATCCTGCATTGCTATGTCCTCCTCGCATTGGTTTTGGCAGCCGCCTGGCCACCTGATGAGCTCCTCAGCTCACTGAGGCCGGAGCAAGCTCACTTGCTAAAGAAAAATGAGTAAATTTAGTGAGCTGAACTGGTGCGGTGGAGGCTGAGGGAATCATACCAGCTGGTGTAAAGAAGGGTGAGGTGGCACCACCCCTTTAAAAGGAGGAGGAGGAGAAGAGCCACCTTTGCTGGGTAGATCAGCTCAGCTGCCGTTTGACATCTCTCCCTAAGACTGAGTTTTATGCCTTTTCAGCTGAAGGGCAGGCACGTGTTTGTCCTGCCGTCTCAATTGCAGGGCGATCGCTGGCAGAGGCAAATGAAGCATCTTTCAGATGGCTTTGGAAGATCTGCGCATTGTTATTCACCACGTGCCTGAGTCTCTGGAGAGCCTGAGAACATTACATTCGTATGGGCCCAGACACCCTGTGAGCCTGCACTTCTGGAAACAGTTGATTTATATCCATGTTACCAGTCTCTCAAGCCTAAAATCTCCCAGTCCAGCAGTCCCTAGACAAAATAATAGGGGAAATAATTTATAATGAGGTGGTGATTATTTCCTCCCCTCAACACTTAATTTATTACAGCTGAATCTTCTGAAACTACTTACTTCATGTGACTCTCTTGCATAGCAATCTGCAGTTGTTCCGTGCGTCAAACACATTTCATGGCTAATTCGGAAGGGCAAGTGCCAGCAAAAATATCAGCCCATGTAGTTACATTCTTAACAGGTTCACCTCTGTTTAGAAGTCCATTCAATTGCTTTTAATTTGAACTATCTAATGCAAAGGCATTTGGATGCATTTCACAAAAGCTGGACTAACACAGGCATCTTGCTTATTAAATGAGTGCAACAACGACTGAGCACTTGCTGTCTTTTTACGTAGCACCTCTGCATTTTCAGCAGCTGAGTGGCAGAATATTCATTTTTGTGAGCTGAGTAATGAATTCTCCTTTGTGCTTTCTGACAGTTTGCATTGAATCAGCAGAGGTACAGATGACTTGGTTACATCTGTTTTAATTTTTGAGTCTCATGAATTGATTTTTAAGAAGCAGAAGCTCTTTCAATATTACTTGCCAAGATTTTGCAGCTGTGAATATTGGAACTTGAACAATACATAGCCCTTACAGTCAGAATCTCATGCTCTTCACACATCGCAGCTAGAAATCTCAGTGCTGAGCGAAAAATAAGTGGGGTAACAGCGGTGATCTGGTGCTTGCCAATTTATGTAGTGTGGATGCTTAATGAGTTGCAGCATAAATGTAGTACAAACACTAGCTGTTAGGCTGTTTGGCTGGAACATTGAGTGAAGAAAGGAACTGGGCAGGCAAGCAGGGAAAGGATGCTGCTCAAGAATTTCCTTGCAATGCAAGGCATCTTCAGGACGTGCTTATGTCTGTACTGCACAACGTAATAAGCGATAGCTTTATCTGAGCTTCAAGTTCAAAATAAGCCACTTTGGGTAGGAAAGCAGCAGTACAAATGTTGCTACCCCAGTGATCTCTGTGAGCTGATCTACCCAGTGACATTAGGACATGTGGAGCTCTGCATTCACATGACTTTACAGCTTCTAGATGGTAGAGTTTCTGTACTCTCTTGTTCGGTGTAGATACTTTGAGACTGATAGAATTTTACTGTAATTTAGTGTAGTTTCACTGATGCCAAAAAAAAATCTCATGGTGGAAGTTGGTACTAACTAGAGCAGGAGTATTGAAGTTAGACCTTTGTTCATTAGCACTGCTTCTTTCCTTACAAGTTTTGGCACACTAGTTTTCTAAGACTGTTATACAAAGAGGCAGTCTGATACCTGGACTAAAGAAAGGGACTTGAACCCAGGAGACATCCCTAGGTCTGTTACTGGGTCTTGGTGGAATAGGTTGTCCTAACTTCTCAGAGTTTCCGTGGATGGCACGGAGGAATAAGGTCCCATTAACTGCATAGCCTGAGACTGCACAAGTTTGGGCTACTTACTCAATGCTTACTTTGGACTACTTACCCCAAACTTACTTTGCAGTAAAATCAAATGGGAAGGCAGAGTAGAGGGAGAGGTGTAAGTAGTGTGTAAGTCCGTGCTCCCCTGTTAGAATAAGTGGCCAAGGTGGCAGGTTGCATGCAGAGAGGGATCCGGCAGCTCTCACACCTGCGGTCACCTTTATATTTCCTTACTTCCCTCTGGCAAATCACAGGCAAAAAGATGAGCTCAGTTCCAGTATGAGGAACCATGAGTCTGCAGAATTTGGGACGGTACAGCCCTCCACACGCTCAGGAGTTATGCTCTCCAGGCCTTGGGACATCCAGTAGCTTGACTGGATGTCCAGAAGTCCTGGACAAATAACCAGTTATTTTTCTTGTTGGCCTAACAGTTCAAGTCAGTAAAATAAAATGTTTCAACTGAAACCTGAATGTATCTTAGCTTGAAGTGACTCGGTATGGTCTTGGCTCTGCTCCTGCAGCTATGTTTTACTCCTCAGACATTGCAGCCTGGGAGGTTGAAGACAGCCTTGAGAGAACTGACTACAGTTGCCTTGGAAGCCCAAGTTTTTATTTATTTCAAGCCTTGAGTTAACCTCCCTGGCAAGCTGAAGCAGTCATTACGTTAGTGAGTGATTTACAGGCATGTTAAGGCCCTTTTACAGTGCCAGAACAGTCTTAAGGGAGCCTTAGACTAAGTGAAAATCTGATCTATAAACCTCGGTTTTATCTTTCCTTAAGAATGGAGGAAAGACTATTTCCGTGCATTGCAGGGTGCAGTGGTTCAAAGTGTGTTGAAATCCTCAAATGGACAGAATTCCTGAGTGCATAAAGTATTAGTCATGTTGCACATGACTCATATTTCTCCGTAGGTGTCAAAATAATCTTGTTTTCTTCTCATTTGCATGTTGTGCTTCTCTTCAGCAATGGAAAAGTCTGTTTTATGTACTTGAGTGTCTTTTCCCTCTTTAGTCCATCTCCCAGCAGGTCATGAGAGCAAGTGCCCAGGGTTCAGTGTAAAATCCTGGTCTGAAGTGACACAACATCTGGTTTTGTAGAGATCCACTTGTTAACTGCAGTGCCAATTAGCCAGCCAAAGTATGGGTTTAAGAACCTCTGTAATCTGTTCAACATTTCAGATAGCCTTCAGATTTTAGGATAATTACTTCAACATTTATTCAGAGGCCCGGATCCTGACACATTCTTCCTTAAAATATTTTTCAAAACAATTTTAATTACTTTAGAACTTGGACTTTGTACCTCTTACAGCTGACCTAGAAATATATTTCTTCAGCTGTTCTGCTGTTTGCTTTGTTTTGCTGTGTTTTGTGGTCTAACACACTGCCTGGGATTTGGGTTACTAGCAAACTTTATTCTCAAACGATGACAAAGAATACTGGGGAGTAAATAGAGGAGATCATGCCATTTTGGCACTTGAAGGAAAAACTGATTGTTTGCCTCAGAAAGAACCTGTTTATTGAAAGATTTATTTTTGTGGGAGGAAGGAGATGAGAGGCAGCAGGAGAATTTTTCCTGGCTGGAAATTTTAATAAATGAGTGTTACTTTGATTTCACTGTCTCATGCTCTTATCATCTCAGTTATAGTTTTCTCCCCTTCTTCCTCCTTGGCCTTGCCCTTCTTATCCATCAATCACCTCTCTTCTCCTTTGTCTTTTCATCTTCTTAACAAAATCCCAGCCAAGGAGCTAAAAACCAACATCAAGTGATGTTGTCACTAGTGACTTCACAAATCTTCCATTTCCTCTCATCTTCCAAAACTGTAGCTAGTACCATGTCCGTGGGTCATCCGTGGTTTCCTCTGCCTGCATATCATAACCTTTTCTTTGCAAGATGCCTGTTACACCTACTTGAAGAGTGAGCTCTCCAAGACTCAGATGTTCCTCCTCTCTTGTGTGCTCAGTCCTCAGCTGACCCCTGCAAGTTATTGGCATATTGCTGTGAATCTTTGTCCTAAACAATCAGGAGAAAAGTTTCTTGCTATTCACAATCCTAAAATCCAAATACTGAATCATTTGTTAATTACAAATAGCAATCTAATCTCTCACTGTTTTGCTGAAAATACTTAAATCTTTGCGTATGTGTTTTGAACTTTGTTGATTTTATTTCCTTGTTGGTATCCTTTGAAGATTGGTCTGTGTTTTGAATTTCTAAAACAGGTGCCATGTTTTTTAGCTGTTGTCCAAACTTGGATACCTTTTCCTTTTTGCAATTGCTCACTAATGTTTTATTCATCCAATATTCCCACATTTTTTGGACAATGTGAAGTGTTTCTCCCTGTTTCACACCACACCATGAAAGGACAACTCTAGTTACTTCCTATGTGGAATGTATGGCTTTTGATTTGCTTGATTTGCTGTTTTCAGACTTTGACATGCATAATTTTTTTCCCTCTCCCCTATGTGTAGATTTTGCAGCCTTTATTCAGACAGTTTTCCTCTTGGTTTCGCTGGGAGTCCCAGTATAGCGAATGTGTAATAGCTGCAATATTGATGTGGAGTGTGGATGGATTTTCTGCCTGTAGTTTTATCTGATTTAAATACATTTGGGGTTGTAAGGAGAGGGACAGCACAGAAAACACAGATGTCCCATACAGCATTAAAGAAGAACCTAAAGGATGACACATACAATCTGTATGTTTGGCTTCTTGGGAAGATCCTGTATCTCAAAGCATTCAGGCTCTGAAACACCCTGAAACTCAAGACTAAGTGACAAGCCTGGTCTCCAAAATCTGCTGTTGTGAATGATACACAAGAAGAGCAGTGGTATTGGCCATTCATACAGTAGTGACTGAACAGTGACATTTGCAGTTTTCAGGAATTTAATCGCTGATTTGGGGTGTTAGATTTTCTACCAGGGTTTAATGGTATCTCTGTAGGAATGCAGGTAAGTCTTAGTAGAGGGAAAGTGGCCTTCCTGATCCCAGGGGTATAAACATGCTATGAACAGTGCTATCTTGGGAGCCAGAAAAAAGGTTTCATTGACATTCAAAGTGTACTTTTCTATTATGCCACACTCAGACTCTGCCAACCTATTATTGAACCAGAAATATTTCTTTGTTTATAATAATCCTTCTTTCAAATACCAATGTGAAATGTTTGCTGTCACATGTAGCTTCTTACCACCTAACAGGTTTCTTGAGCACAGAAACGGTTGCTTGAAGAAGTAGCTTCAGCTGTTTAGTTGCTAATGAGTTTTCTTCTTCCACAGGGAGAAAGAGGCTTGCCTGGACTACAGGGTGTGATTGGGTTTCCTGGAATGCAAGGACCTGAAGGTCCTCCTGGGCCACCAGGGCTTAAGGTAAGAACTTAAGCTTTAATATTTAAAACACTCAGATTTCCCTAAATTGTTGTCCCTAGGAAAGACAAAGCTATCTCTTTTCCTTTGCAGGGTGATACTGGAGAACCAGGACTGCCAGGAACGAAGGGAACAAGAGTGAGTTCTAACTTACTTTTTTGCAATTCTGATGTCTGTGGGTTTATATGTCTTTAACTCGCCATGGCTGCATTCAAGTGCAAGACGGGGTTAGTCTCTTCTTTGAGTTAATCAATGGCATCCCCTTGTGCTGCACAATAATTTCAAAATTCTTGCTTTTGCCTTTGAAGTTCTTTCTGCATTGGGCAGTCAGTGCCTTTGTTAATTTGCATTTTCGCCTGGTACTTACCACTGCATCAACAGCACTGGTTTTAATATGCCTTTGATATCTTTCTGACATACCAAGAGGCTTTTTTCCAGCTTCAATATGAAACAACCTTATTACCTCATGCAAAATTCTCCTTTATGTTTGCCATCTAACCTCCTTGAAGCAATCCAGCAGAGAAGCTGACACACCCATGAGTACATACATGTTAAAAATGTGCAGAGCCGAATTAAAGCCAGGGACAAAGATCTCTTGACTTTGCTAGAAGAGGCTGTGAATATGCCTGTAACCTTCCTGTTGTCATTTCTGTTTAATGTGGCACTTATATAACACCTATTTTAGCACATTATATTAGCCAGGGCCATGTCTTTTGAGGTTTTGTGAGGTGCCAGGCTCATTCTGAGCACTTTCACATTTCGTAATGTAATGGTGAAAGAGGATTCGAATGACTTGACCAGTAATGGTGCATACATTTTCAGCTATACCCTCTTGTCCACAGATTTTCAAAATGCCGTCTCAGTTTTGTTCTCCATTTGCCTGCAGTTGCTGCAGCACATAGAATTTACTGAATCAACTGCAGTTTCTGAGCCATTACAGAGGGTGTATTCTGCTAGATCAAGAAATCCTTATTTCAGTCTATGATGTTCATGATACCCTGGGGTATCCTGAGTGTTAAAGTGAATTGGTGTCTCCTGGCAAATGTGTTTGTGTGCTACAGTGCAAGTAGACTATATTTTAGCAATTATAAAGTTTTGGAGGATGTAAATATACTATCTGAGCACAGGATCCCCATACATCTTTTCTGCTTCACAGTACATGTATTAGGAAATACTGCATGAATAAATAAGCTGGTAGGATGAAAATGATGTGCCGAGTCAAACTCCTGAAAGAGTTGTCTCAACCCGGTAGGTTTTTTTGATAATAAGGATGAATTGATACACTGATGTGGAGTATGAAAGATAGAGAAGCATCTTTACAGTGTGTTAACATCCTCTTCTGCTATGAAGAGGTGCTTACAGTAAATTTCATTTTGGGAACAATGGTTGTGAGAAGACAGCACCTCTGCATTCCTTTTTTCCTGTGCATAAGGCTCTGGTCCAGTTCCTGTTGAAGGAAATCCATATTGCTGCTTAAAAAGTTAAAGAAATATAAAAAGTTGCTTTCAGTTATTGATTACTAAGGTGCCATGTTTGAGAGGTTTTGAAGATTAGAGCTATTTTGTCAAGGAAGTTTAAAAGAAACTGTTACTTGTTTTTTGACTGTCACCACTGGAGATGTGACTTGAGCTCTAGCTTGTCGTTGCTGTTTTGTGGGTTTGTCATTTCAGTTTACGTTTTTGTCAATTGCAGGGCCCCCCAGGAGCATCAGGCTTTCCAGGAAACCCAGGCCTTCCTGTACGTATGAAGTATATGTATTTTTACAAAGAAGATAGAAGATTTAATCGTGACATCTGACCTGGATTATTGCTAATATTGCTAATTTCTTTACTCTCTTTTCATGCAGGTCATTCCTGGACAAGATGGCCCTCCTGGTCCACCTGGCATTCCAGGATGTAATGGCACAAAGGTGACATTTACATATGTTTATAACAGCACCTCTGTGTTGAAATAAAAACATCCCTCAATCATATGTTCCCTAAACAAAACCAATTTCTCTGTTCCCCTCAGGGTGAAAGAGGTCCAGTAGGTCCCCCAGGTTTACCAGGACTGACTGGGAGCATAGTAAGTAGATTCTTTCATGCTTGATTCACTTGTTTCAACCCTGATTCTTGAAATGCAAATATAACTATATGAAATTATATAGAGTATAAGATGTAAAATATACAATACTGAGGAATAATAACATCAAATACGTCTTTTTCCACAGGGACCCCCAGGACCTCCTGGAATGAAGGTACATTTTACTCTACGTGTGTTCATATCCTGCTTCTAACAATAAGAATTAGGGTCAACTCTACACCCTCTAAGACTAGCAGTCCTTACTGAAGGACTGAAAAATTGTACTGGCATGTTTCACTTTGTACTCTGTTCTGCAGTCCCACTAAATAAAGACAGTGGGGCGACCTCCAGCTAGTAACAATTGAACATATGTGTTGTTCCATGCAGGTCTTAAAAGTGTAAGTATTACATGGATTACAACAGAAAAAAATAGTACATGTCATTAATGATGTATAAGTAGTATGGTGACCACCCAATTGTGCATAAAGATTTAGATAAATTTTATGGTTCGAACATTTGTTTTGATATGGACATTTCATTTATCTAAATAGTTTCAAATAGATAATGTTTGTGGAAGAAAGTCATATAGCCCACAATATGCGAAGCATCCAACACATACTAAACAGTTTTCATAAAGAAAAAAATTCCTAACTAGGTATCTGAGTGCGTTTTGTGAGCTGGAGAATGAAATAATTGAATGTCAACAGAGAGCTTTTGCTCTTTAAGATGAACAGATATAATTTGGAACTGTAAGCTAAATATAACTGTAAATGTAATCTCAGCTTTGTAATGACATGACTACCTGAAGTTGTAAAATGCCCTTTTCTCTTTCTCTCACACGGGAAGAACTGACTTTAGTCTATAAACGATGAAGTACTGGAATGTTTCTTCCCTAGGCATGTATGCATAGGTACACAATTCCTGAAATAAAATCACTTACAATATTGCAACTTTGTACAAAAATGCAGGAAAAATGTGATCTTCTGCTGTCAAAAAAAGAGGCATAAAGAAGTGGAAAACGATCAGAATAGTTCTCTAAAGTAAGACAAAGTGGATTTGTTTTTTGAAGAAAAGGGGTGCCTTAAATGGCTTTTATGTCAAAATTAGGTATAAAACTGAAGATCTCAGCCTGGAAAAGAGATTGTGAGGTTACCGCTTCTCTCAGCAGCCAGGTCAGATGCTCCCATTGTGTGGTGACACTAGTAGTGATAGATTTGGTAAGAAAATCTTTCTGACTACCCATTATGGTATAGGAAATTAGGGTATGCAGGAAGATTTGGTGCTGGAATCACTTCAGGTGGTTTTAAAGGACATTTGGCAATTAAGGTCTTAACTTTTAATATCTCTTGCTATGTTTCAGCTGAATTAAAAGAAGTAAGGTGACTTTTTTTAAGTCAGCTTTCCAAATGATTCTGAACTTTGCATAGCTCCAACTTTCCTCTCATCTCAATATTACTGTTTTTGAATGTATTTGAATGGATGTTCAAGTATTATTCTTTTTCTTTTCTTGTTATAGGGAGATCCAGGTGAAGTGATTGGTCTTTTACCTCCTAGTGTGCTAAAAGGTGATAAAGGCTTTCCTGGCCAACCTGGACTACCTGTAAGTCTAAATGATGTTTGAATAGCAGTGAGCTTGAATTAAAATTATAACAGTATCATGAAATTACGAAATACATATCACTTTTTAATTATGCCATTTTAATTTTTCATAGGGTCCACCTGGAACTCCAGGGTTTCAGGGACCAATGGGGCCACAAGGTCCTCCAGGAGAGCCAGTAAGTTTCCTCTCATGGTGATTTGCACTTTACTTGTAGAGCTTTATTATAGGAAAGTTCTACAAGGTGTGTATAGCCAGTGTTTGTGGGGATTTGAGAAAGGTAACCTGTGGTTCCAGGCTTCATGTTTAGCCTCCTGGACTCTACCGTGGCAGGAATGACTAGGTAACATAGGTTTTCAATAGCAGCTGCTCCTACAGTCATCTCTTCTTGCAGGCTTTGAGGGTATTTTTGCGTGGGAGGGGTTGTAATAGTTATTCCTCCTTTCCCCTCTTCCCCCACTTAATTTATAGAAAAAAACCCACAAACCTAGCAGCCAGATCTAAATCAAAATGTTTGCTGAGGTTGTTCTTATGGGCAGCCACAGTAAGTAGTACTGTGGAAAGCAGGATATCAACTGTCTGTTATTATGGTAATTGCCAAATGCTGAAGGCATTTCAGCTATTTGACGTTTTGACAGGTCTAATAGATACCTAATATCTTGTCTTCCTGTACTGGATGCAGGTAACACTAGCTAGCAGGCATCAGTTATTTCCATTTGGTAGAAGTCCACCCAGTGTTTCTGGCTATTAAAGTGAGCTCTGTGAGATTTCTTACCCTTCTGAAGAAAACTGAAAGTAATGTAAAGGAAAATGGTAGTACAGTTTAGTCAGCATTTGCACTTGCTGATGTGAAAAAGAACAACTTTAATGAAAGAAGGGTGAGGAGTAATATTTAGCATGCAAAACTGCAAAAAAAAAAAAGTCAGCAGTAAAGTTATATTACAGTGCAGTACCATAGACTTTTTTTGGATTGTCTCCTGTCTAGATCCTGTTTAGGTCCAACACTCTTAAGTGCAAAACAAGGTCTGATGGGATAACTTAGACAGATTCTGTTTGGTTTTATTATTTATTTTAAGTTGTGAGTTATGGACAGTAGCAGAAAAAGACTTTACATCTTGATTTAATGGAAAGATTTGCATTTTTGCTATCGTTATAGAATAAGGCATTATTCCAACTAGTACATACATACTATATGTACAACAACTACTATATACATATATATGCTAAAGTGTACTGTTTTGTAGGGTCCCCCAGGGCCACCAGGACTCCCAGGCGAGAAGGTAAGACTCTTTTTATTATAAAGATTAAGTCTATTTGTTTATTTATTTGGCACACCAGTTCCCCAAAAAGCTGGAAACGAATGGTCCTAGAAGAGTGGGTTTTCTACACTTTGAAATCTGTTTTTATGTCTTAATGAGCGTCATAAAGAGAGATTTTTAACGCATTTTTTAGGTTTTTATCAAATTTGTTTAGATCTGTTACCTCACGTGATCAAATCAGTAGTAATTACAACATTCTGTGATTATTTGAACTCATCTGAAAATGTCAAAATTTTCAGTAAAGTGATGAAAAAAGATCATACTGACAATAAAATTATCTGATAAATTTCATTCTATATATTTTTTCACAAATTGCTGACTTAAGAAAACAACAGGGAGGGTTAGGACATAATTATTTATTTGTTTCACACGTGCATTTAAAAGACATATCCTGTCTTTTATATCCTCTCTTAACTTTTGCCGGGTACAGAATACCTTCATATATGTGTGTGTATGCACGTATGCACTGCTGATAAAAATTGGCTGAGTATGTGTAATTTTTATTTTCAGGGCTACATGGGGTTGGGCTTTCAGGGTCCCAAAGGTGAAAAGGTAAGTCTCTTTTGAAAACTCCTAGAGAAAAACTGTCAGAAATGTTCTTGATGCTTTGTTTTAAATAAGTAAACTGTTGGAATCAATCTATGGAGAAAATAAACGTTGTAATTTTTTGAAGACTTGAGTAAATCTGTAACTTACACCTAAATGAACAGAAGTCATGAACGGTTACAGACTTTGTTCATGGTGATGTTATACCTGACATTAATTTAGGTCATTATCCTGTTTTCCAGCTGTGACTAGTACCAACTACTTTAGTTGGCAGTAGGCAGATCTGGAAACATTTACTCTGTATATTAGGACTCATCATGAGATTTATTTGAAATCGGTTTAGTTCTGAGGGGTGAGGTTTAATGTGCTGTGCAGAATTATCAGAATTAATTGTGGTAGGACTCTTGAGGGCCTGTCTGCCTTAGTTTGGATTGGTAGTTTATACTTTTGAAGCAGATCTTTCAGTTGTCCCCTTTTACTGGGGACAACTTTTGTTTTGATGCAACCAGGAGCAGTTTTCAGAGCACACAGGCAGGTTTACTTTTGAATGAAACTAAGCCAGAAGATGTGCTCCAGGATCCCATTTGTTGTCTTAACCAGCATCAAATGGGAGGTAAAACATGTTAGGTTTAATGTGTTACCTTGCCCACTGAGAGGTCTAGGCTAAAGTGCCTTATGTTGCATTTTCAGGAAATGCATGTAGTCATGGGTTATTTGGTAAATTGATAGTGTGTCTGAGCCCTTCTCCAGAAGCTTCTCATGAGTGTCATTGACAGAGGCCTTTTGGAGTATAAGTAAATTATGTTACTTAGGTGGTGTTTTTTTATCCACCACCTTATTTATGTATTTTGAGCCACGCTATTCCTAATGGTTATAATTTTTTGCTGCATGACACGGTGAGTTTAACTTGTTATCATAAAATTTCTTGAAAAATGTTGGCCACAGAAGTATGTGGAGATATATTGGACTCCTCAGGTTTGTCTTTAGCAAAAAACAAATGGCATTGCTATGCATTACTGCTTGACAGAAGTGTATCAAGCCTTTTTGGAGGTGTTTTACTGTAAAATATAGTGCTTTTGCATTATATAAGGAGATGAGGTTCTGACCCTGCTATGGACACATACGTACTAAAAAAGTATGATCCACAGTTACCACCTTGAAGTTGGCCTTTACGGACAGTTGTAAAGCTGATGGAACACTATAAGCTTTGACTAACATTTTCCTTCAGGCATCAACCTCTTTCCTCCTAATCTCCTTCCTCCTAAAGGAGGCACTAAAAAGCTTTGTACTATTATAATAATGAGTTTGATATGTTCTTGATATTCGGTATTAATCAATCTTCACCCTAAAAGGAGATTCAGAGATCTTTCTTCAGGGCAGTCTCTGTCTGTCACCCATTATACAGTTGTGTCTCCTATAGCTGTGTATGTAACCCTTTCTCTGATTGATTTTGCTGAAATAAGAATTTATAAAAAACCATTTAGCTATATTTTTAAAAGCAAGTGGTAGTTCTCTTTAATGGTATTTGTCTTAGTAACGTTTGTTCTCAGTGTCAGTACTGTTTTCAATGGACTATCCTGGATTTGGTGTTGACAGGGAGAACAAGGGGTACGGGGCCCCCCAGGCCCCCCAGGACCAGCACCACATGTGAAAGAAAAAGGGAGTGAAATCATAAGGGGAGAAAAGGTGAGACCTCAAATGATTAATCTTGTTGTCCTCTTCATTAAAATATGATCAATAGGAATTAGCAAACAAAAGTAAAACAGGAAAAAGAAAATACGAAGTCACCTACAGCCAATTTTTCAAAAATTTCTCCCTGTTTTACTTCATGAATGAATTTTGTTTGCCTTTCTAGATGTTTCTCTGAAAAATATATGATAAAATGATAAATGGATAAATAATCGCGTAAATAAGTAATGCATACAGCAGAGGACTTTCTGAGGAAGGAGGATTGATAAGCGTAGTCCTGTAGACACCAAATATTCTAAAAATTTGAATTAAGTAGCTTATACTGGACTTTTCATATATGGAATCACATTCATGGAATCTGAGTGTTAATGAATTTTTCAATTATTGAATTAGGCAGGCTAAACAAAATATACTAGTACAATAAACTAGCTTAATGGATTAACATTTTGTGTTTGTCTAACTTCTTGCGCATCATACTATTAGGCATAGTTCTTGAAGTGGAGAACAGGGTCAAATGTGCTTTTTCTGACATGACGAATTAAATGATTTACAACCTAAATGAATAATGGTTAAGATTTTGCTTACTAATCTACTTTTTTTTTATAATTTCATTAGGGTGATCCAGGTGAAAAGGGTGAACAGGGAACCCCAGTAAGTATTGTGTAGAATTTTTTTTTAATTGCTATAAAAATCATGAAGAATATGATAATGGCCCTGGATATCTTTATAGCTATTTGATAAAAGCAAGTTTACTTTAGAATTTGGCAGTATTATTAATCTTGTGTGTATTTATTTTCCAGGGATTGCCAGGTTCAGGTTTCAAAGGAGAAAAGGGTGAACCTGGGAAGCCTGGTCCACGTGTAAGTATGCTCAACTTTATCAATACCATAATTACAGTCATTGCATTGTTTCCATAAGCTAATTAAACTCAGTAACTATTAGTGAAACAGCAAATTTGGTATATTTCAAACCAGCAAGTTTTGCTGTAGGACAGGTGTATAAGTCAAGGTAGTAATAACATAGAGTATTATTAGTATGTAACATGCTTTCAGATAACTAAAGACACCCAACAGTAGCTTGCAGTGCTGAAGGCAAAGGCAAGACTCCCACTGATCCCAACTGAAGCAAGATTAAGTCATTCCAGAACAGAAGGAAAAGCAAAGAAAAACGAATCACTCTGTAGGAATGACTTTAGCTAAATGGAACGTGTTGAATTTATTTCAAATAGTCTTACGTGCAATCTACTAAATAAGCCTGCTTAGCCTAAAGGTACTGTTTCTTACAAAGAAGAGGAACGGAGGAAAAAATTCAGATGCCTGAGATATCTTTGCTTGCTGGTTTCTAGCCTGGCCATAAGGTCTGTTACATTTGCCTAGTCTGACCTACATCATAGTCTCATCCATACAACTTCTGCATCAGTCATGCTATATCTTTCATAGCTGAGCTGGTAGCAAAGCCATACGTTTTCTACATGAAAACGTATCTAAAGTATTGTTTCTCAAATTGTGGGTCTTCATAAACTGTTTGCAAAAGACCCAGCACATCTATAGGCATTGAATTGTACTTCAATCTGAAAAAGAGAAAATCTCCCTCTCTAATATACTTCAAGGTCGAATGTTCTGTCATCCTTTCAGTAAAGATATGCGATGGGATTATCCTTGCTATCATGTATGTGTTTTTACTCTTACAGTAAATGAGTGCTTGAAAGCTAGAAGGATGGAGAAATGTTGGCCTAGAACTTGTTGAGGAAACCAGAGCATCTTTGAATTGTTAAAAAATATATTTTTCAGTGTCTGCAGAGTTCCCTGAGCAAAGTTTCTAAGATATTTTATGCATAATTGTTGCTGTTCAAGGAAATCATAGCTACTTCTGAAATTAAGATAAGGCTTGAAAGATGAACATATGTTAAGATCCGATATTCCAGTTTCATGGAGTGAAACCATATGATTAATTCCAATCACAGTGCACATTTGAAGACTCTCCTGACTTTACAGATCATATTTTTAATTAATTTGAAATTACAGCTTTCAATTTAGAGGAAGTGTTTTTTACCACTAGGTTACCACACGATCTCATACGGGGCCACTCTCCAAGCCTTCTGCTGAAACTGAGCCACCGAATGTCCATGAATAAAGGTTTTGTGAGACTGGAGAGTATATATATAGAAAGGGATTCCTATGAAGGGAAAAGTTTCTGGGTCTGGTTCCAGTTTCCTGTGCTGTTGATATATTTTGTCTTGAAGCGTCCTTGACTGGGAAATCCGTATGTTATTCCTGGCTCTGGGAACAGATTTGCAGGATTTTATTTAATTCTGCAGCTTGTAGGATGTTGAGTAATATAAGCAGTAGGCAGTCATAATTTGCCTGCTTTGTGCCCTCTGCACTATTAGCTGTGTTACCACACTTCGGTTAATGCATTACAATAGCGATTGTTTTGTCCTAGTGTTTCACCCACCGTATTCAGAAATTGCATGTATGTGGCCATCTGTTTAAGCTGAGTGGAACTTGGTGTTTTACAGGGAAAGCCTGGAAAAGATGGTGAACCAGGACCAAAAGGAGAACCCGTATGTATTTTACTGAATTTCCAGTACTGTTTCTTATGTTCGAAACAAAGAACTGTCTGTGTATTATAAATGGTTGAAATTTTCTAGCCGTCTGAATTGTTTACTTAAAGTTGTTGCTTTCAGTGAATTAGTGACTGATTTGAAAATTTAAAACTTTGATGCTGCCAGAGCTAAGACACAACTATATTTGTCTTTTCTGGTTTTGCTGTCTTCTGCACACAGGGTTTGCCTGGTGGATTTGGGATTCCAGGACGACCCGGGGAGGCTGGTACGAAGGTGCGTAGTAGTGGCCTCTGCTTCCCATCACACAGAATGAGGAGTTAAGAACTTGTATGGCGTGTTCATAGATGTGCATTAAAACATAAATATACATAAAGCAATATTAAATGAATGTTACTAAGTTGTAAAGTCATCACTCAGAGACTAGGAACAGTCAAAATTAAGGTAGCTTAGGTATCCCTGGTTTAGAGCTCTTATATGAATTGATTAATGCAGGCTTTATTTTCACAAGCTCTTTGCCCAGCCAGCATATGTACAAATGTACTTTCCTAAAAATCCCAGTTTCTCTTTACACAGTGTAAAGCAGTACAGGCCCACAAACTAACTACTTACTGCTTATTATAATGGTCCAGGTGCTTATCATTTGGAAGTTGTATGAATCTGTATCAAAGTGTTCATTTGCTAAGGAAATACTATTTTGTGGGGAAGAAAATCTGAGCTGGATTTAAAATGTAAATTGTATTTTGATTTAGGGTGACAAAGGTGAACAAGGTTTTCCAGGACCTCCAGGAAGAGTAAGTAAAATAAACTCTTTTATTTTAAACTTAAATGAAAATATAAATTTTGTGAAAGTCAAAGTGCTCAAACAATGAGGAAAAAAAGAGAGACCGTGCATGTTCTGATCTCATTCTAATCAGTCATGTCCTCATTTTTTCTTAATGGAAACAAGAGTTGGATACAGTTCTTTTAAGTATGTTTGAAATTTGGGAAAGGAGCTCTCAAAGAATATGAATTTCAAGTGTTTTGGACTATGAAAATGATAGGCATTGTCAATCAATACAAAGTATCTAAAAGAGAGTTCAAAAGAGTAAGTCTGTCAGCTTTGCAGTCTGTAATTTTTTTAACACTTCAAATAAAAAATGGTATTAGTCAGTAACAAATAGATCATTGATGGTGCTGCTTCCCCAACATGGGGGAAAATTTGCAACATCTGCTAATTTGATTTGAAAAATGGTGAATACTTCCTGAATATTTTATTGCAAATATTGGTATCCTGTATGTCAAGCTCAGATCAATGTTAGCAGAAATTGCCAGAACGTAATATTTTAAAATTAAAGGTAATACAAACCTAATGGATCAGTGCTTAGACCATGCTGAGGTTTCTTGATATCATTCTTGTTCAGAAAAGTGCCGTAAAGCTCTCCACTTAATCCTACTACTGATATGAAGGAATTTTGGTATAATAGGAAATATTTAATTTCTCTGGTAATTCCTCAGCAGCTACAACCCTCTCACAGCAGTTGTTATGTATCACTGAAATTGCAAGTATAACCAAAACTTCTCAAAATTGTTTTCACAAAACAAAATGGCATCTGTACGATCAGGTCAGGTTGGGGGAGGTACAAACAAGGGCACAGTTGTATGTTTCTAGTGTCCTAGTCTTTGTCCTGTGATTCAGGTTATAGATACTGGACCAGTAGATACCTTTGGTGAAAAAGGAGAGCCTGGAGTTTCAGGTTTGCCTGGACTAAAAGGTCAAAAAGGTGAAAAAGGTATGTATTTTGTCTTGTCTTTTTGATTGAGTTATGCTTTTAGTTTTCTTATTAAAGGAAATTAAAACTGCACTATCTGTGAGCTCTATATGACAGTGAAATGTTCCAGTTATTTATTTAACTGCTTTCAGGTTACTAACTTTTGTTGTAGTTTGTAGGACACTTCTTCTCATCATAAATAAGACTGCCTTTCAGTTATAGATTCGAAAAGGGTAAACTGGGATCTGTTTTTATGGCAGTTAAATAAGCCAGTGAGATTATTTAAGAAAGATGGAAATCAACACAAGCATAAAGAGGATAATAATGCAGAGAATCTTGAGACTCCTTTAAAAAAGTCAGTAGCTAAATTTTAATCTTAAAATTGGCTTGCATAATTTACAAAATTCTTCAGTAAACAGGGAAAACCAAGCATTCCCTTTCCTATTTTCCACATTACAGACCTTACCCTATGGAAGAAAGATCAGTGGAGAAGGCACACAGCAGGGCCTTTTCTGTAAATGTATTGTTTGCAGATATCTATGGATTATTTAACTTAACCTTTGATGCAGGGCATGCTAGCTTGTAATGCGTACTTAAATAATATGTGCTAGAAGTTCACTGACGTTGGCATTACTGACTTTGTTGCCTAATTGAAAACTTCTCTTTCTAAAGGTTTCCCTGGTATACAAGGAATCCCAGGACCTCCAGGTATGAATTTATGCCCACTGATTTTGTTCACATTTTTCCTGTGTTCTTCTTGGGTGAAGAGTCCCAAGAGGTGTTCTCCCTAACTGCTGCCAGTTACTGCCTGACTTACAGAACACCCGGGCAGTGGCCTCTCCGGGGGTCTAATCATCCCTCTAGACCCTTCCTGTAGATTGCTTTTCTCGTGTCTCTGATGTGATCCAGCCTTGCTCTTTGTGTAGAGCCCTGATAACTTTCTGCTTAAATTGAAGAAGTAGCGTGCACAGGTCACCAGAGAGCCCAGAGAGTATGGCTGCACTGGGCAAGAAGAGTTGTAAAATGTGAATCTGTGTGTGGGTATGTGCATATGTACTTATGTATGGACACTCATATGTAGATAATTTGTTTTGCTCTCACTTCAGCTCTATATGTGTTTGCATATATATAATAGAACAAGGTTAGTAGAGAGTAATAATAACATTTATTAGATCAAAGTCATTCCTGAAGGCTTCCTGCTTTTTTTTCAACTATGTCACTTAATCTAATAAAAGTTATTTCTTTTGCCTGCAAATGTTGCCTTTTTCATAGTCTTAACATATTCACATTCATGACAACACTGCTATGATGTATATATGTACATGTGTTTGAACTAAACCATGATATTTGCTTTTTAAAAATTAAGCAAATCATCTGTGGAAACCTGACTCTAGCACATCCTGCAGTGATACTACTATTACCTCCTTTGCTCACATTTTCTGTCTTGACAGTGAGATAAATATGAAATTAATGTGAGCCAGGGTCAGATAGCTTCCAGGAAATTTTTCACAGTTTAGGGAGCAGATACTATATACCGCAGGCTGTAATAGTCCCTAAAGAATTCTGTGAGACAAGACAAGAAAAATAGTAGCTTTTAGTCTGTCATTACCCTACAGAAATTGAGATTTGTGTGACTTTCATATCTTCCTGCAATGTTGCAGAAGGCTCAAAATGGTTTAGTGATCAAGTCTAGTGATCAGTTGTGAACTGAAATAACTCGTTAAAGTATGAAGTCCTGCGTGACTGTACAAATAGCTAAAAGGAGATCTTAAGTAGTTTTTTCTAGCTGTTTAACTGCTTCTCTTTATTGGCTGTTGTTTGCTTATTATTCCGACAAACAGTTTTGGTTTTAGCATTCCTGAAATCTGCTAGCTTTGTTGAATACTTATCTACCGAAGTTCTTAGAGACACTGTCCCTTTCTAGGTGTGTTTAAGATTTGGTTTATTACGAGATAAGGAAGAGTGTAATAGTTTCTAACTGTAATTGCTAAATTAACTCCTGTGTCACCACTTTTTCCTACCCAGCAAAAGTTGATTAAACTAAATCTCAGAAAGGCAGTTAGTACAGAATAAGAGTGTTTGTCTGGGGACCTAACCAAAGTGAGTTATTCTGAGCTGTAGTATGTATGTAACCTCAATTTTGTATAAATCACCAAGAGTAAAAATACAATCCCTTTTCATTTTGCACTGACATTTTTCTGTTTCTCTCTGAAACCTAATGGAAGTTAATGTGTTGATAATGTTACTGCCTTCCTGCTTGTAACTTTTTTACGTGTATGTTTTACTCTGTCCAAAGGTCGACCGCTTCCAGACAGGATAGGATCTCCTGGTGTCCCTGGAGAGAGAGGTGAAAAAGGTGAAAAGGGTTCTCCGGGATTCCCTTTACCCGGACCCCCTGGAAGAGATGGTTTCCCAGGTCCCCCAGGGTTGCCTGGCCCACCAGGTCCTCCGGGCAAAACAGGTAGGTAAAGCACACGGTTGCTTTTCATAATGAAGACTCAATAACGCACATTGCATGCACATAAAAAAGGATAAGGAGACAAGATTATAAAAGCTATAATCAGAATGCATCTACATCGTGGAAGAAACATATCTGAGTTGTTCATGGACCAAGTAAAAGCTGTTCCATGACGCAGTGAGCCGCTTGTTTCCTCACTGGGACAAGGATTCTTTGCTAAATGTTTTTAAAATTTCTTCAAAAGTACCTTGTGGACTGTTACAATATAGCCAAATAATTGACCTTAATACATATTCGTTTCCTCTGTGTCCTAATGTGCCAATTTAGAGATATTTATAGATTTTCAATGAAAAAAATAACAGATACTAATATTGTTGGCATAAAAGGTAGCTGTTCAGTATCACAAGTCTGCAGTACCAATCTATGTAACAGGTGTAAGAACTGCTGACCAAGATACTAGTCTGCTAGAAGTTTTTATTGTAAAATGAAATTATCTTACAGGAGAATGGGGTCAATGCTTGCTTTATAGAGGTAAATGAAAAGCTAGTAATGATGTGACAAATACATCATAATATTAGTAGTAATGATAACAAAATTATACAGCTATGTATAATTCTAATAAAGCATTTTTAAAGAGAAAAATGTTTTTGTTTTGCTCTGCAATGAAGCAATGAAAAAAGTACATATGAAAGTAGTCCATGCTTAATAGCTCCTTACAACTGATGTTTTAACTCTTTTATTGAAGGAAAACTTTTGCTATAGGTGATACTGATATGGTGAGATAAATTGTCATTTCAACATAAAGAATGATATCTCTATTACAGTAGTTTATTACAGGTAGTCTAAAACTAGTGAAAGGAACATTATTCTCTATTGAATTCCTAAACCAAAATAGTTGGTTCAAAAACAACTGAAGATGCCTAGTTGTTGCTGTGTTTGCCAATGAAGCAGTACAAAATCCAGCACCTAGAATATGGAATTAAATAGCTAAATCTTACCTTGCCCTAAAAATAAGAGCAATTCCTGTTTTTCATACAACATGTTTCTGTCACTGCTTAATTCTGCTCCTTCCCCAGACACTTCTTTAGCTTTCTTCAAGTGCATCATGGGAAACAATTTTTTTTCATTTAACTGTTGCTTGCCAGACTTCACATTAACATTTTGACTACTGGCTTTGGCCAGAATGACATCATAGAAGCATAGAATCATTAAGGTTGGAAAAGACCTCTAAGATCATCGAGTCCAACCACCAACCCAACACCACCACGCCCACTAAACCATGTCCCTAAGCACCTCATCTACACGTCTTTTAAATACTTCCAGGGATGGTGACTCAACCACTTCCCCAGGCAGCCTCTTCCAATGTTTAACCACTCTTTCAGTAAAGAAATTTTTCCTCATGTCCAATCTAAACCTCCCCTGGCGCAACTTGAGGCCGTTTCCTCTTGTCCTATCGCTGGTTACTTGGGAGAAGAATTTCTTCTTGGGATGTCATATAGTATTGGGTCAGAACCTCTGCCATATAATCAAACAGAACAAGCACAATTTGTATTCTCATATCAAGCCTGCTAAATATTCTCATTTGTTCTCTATTTAAGTTCCTAATATACGGAGTTTCTTGTTTTCAGGAAGCTTGATCGGTGTGAAGAAGTTAAATAGATGTTAACAAGCTGCTTTTGACCTAGAAGGTTTCCTAAAACACTGAAAACAAAAGTCAGGGTACAAAAAACTCTACTTAATGAATTTCTTCAGAACATCAATATTCTCCATTCTCTTCAGGGTCAAACCAGCAATTTTTCACCCACAGTACTTTTCTTAGCCAAAACTTACAATAAAAATAGATTTTATGTAAAAGTTGTTTGTAACCTTATTATAACAGAGCCTGTCTTTTCCCTGTAATTTTTGAGGTTTCTTAAGCGTATATATGGAATCAGAATACAGAATCCCAGTTAAATTTTTCAAAGTAAACCAAATAGAAAAATAAAATGCTATCCTGACTTACCAGTATTCATAGATACATTCAGCTGGGACATTCATAAATGCAGCCCTATAATGGAAACTTGCACTTGTCAAACAATATTCTTTATTGCATTTCCATTGCAGATGGAATTGACCAATGCCAGCAGGGAGAACCTGGTGCACCAGGTAGTCCTGGACCTCCAGGAAGAGATGGATTTCCAGGAGAGATGGGAGAGAAAGGTAATATTATTTAAAGTGATTGCTTTCTAATGCTCTGTACCCTGGAGCTTGGGTATGTAAAGAGGCTGAGCAAGTTAGGCTGGATCCAGAGAAAGTGTACTTAAAGCTAGTTAAACAAATAGTTCATGGACATGGAAGATGTTTCTTGAGTCTCTGGTGAGTAAAAGAAGGATATTGTGTATTAAGTTGTGTGGCACAAACTTCACTTACACTTCACTTAGCCTACACATTGCTGGAAGGTGATAAGGGGTGGCGCAGGGCTGAAAGAGGAGCTAGGAAGAAAGAAAGAAAGGGTTGAGTATAGCCCCATTAAGTGTAAATGGCAATTGTTCATGGCAATTTAAGATGTGAATTCTGAGATGAAGAATTAGAGGGGCAAATGAGTTGGGAATGGAAATGGTTTATGAATCATTGCCATGAGTATAATTGAAGCTAAAATTGTAACACCTATAAATAGGCCTGTCAACCGTGTGTTTTAGCAGCACTGACTAAATGGACATATAAAAAAATGAGCTGCACTCATTTACACAATGGCTGATCCTTCCTACATCTCATTCTGCTCACTGCTTTTCTAAAACTGCAAAATTGCAGTGACTGTAGAGCTTCTCCTTCTGCTTTAATCTTTTTATTTCTTCTATACCCAGTGTATATTTCTTTTCTTCTTTTTGATCCTCTTCAGCCTGGTCCCTTTTAACTGATCTGTTAATTATGATCCCTAGGATAAGACTTAAGTTGATTTTCATGCCATTCCTTTAAAAATTTTAAAGAATTTTGAATATCAGTTTGCTGATAAATTCTCTTTGAAGCATGTAATTAGAAGTTACACATTTATTTTTGTTCTTTCAACATGAAGTCTGTTAAATTGACATTTGCCCCTGAATCCACCTGCTTGCAGTTGTCTTAAATCTTTTCATTGTTATTCATTAGTTTTGTTGGGGTTTTTTTTCAGGTGACAAAGGCGAATCCTGTGCCTTATGTGATAAAGTAGGACCGCCTGGACTTCCAGGACCACAAGGGCCACCAGGTCCAGCAGGTAAAAACTCATTAACTACCTGAGAATTAACTATGTAGGCTAAAATCTAAAAATACAGCATATATGATAAAATTAATTACTTTTTGTCCCACTAATCAAATTGTTTGTGAAACTAATGATAGGAGGATGGAATATTCCTATATTTGGCCTGATTCCAAATCTCTGATGCAATCAACAAGAATTACCAGGGAAGCAGAAACTGGCCACAGTGGAGGGTCTTTGCAAACTGTGGCCCAAATATTTTCACAGAAGACTGTGAAAGTGAAAAATAATGTGGGAAGCATTTGCCCTATATGCCCAGGCTTGGCAGTGGCCCATACATACATTTCCAATCCTGGCATTGAATTCTGTGGCCAAAACAAATAATTATTTTTCTGCTACCATATGAGAGAAGTGCCGCATGCGAACAGTGATACTATACCTAACGTTTGTTCTAGTGATTGTTAAGAAAAATGAATACGGTTTAGGTAGTTTCAAGACTGCAGTGGTTACATGATAGGTCTAAACAGTAAGGTGAATTCATTCCTAAGTCAAAGGAATCATCAACTTCCGAGTTTATGAATGCAGACACATATAGCACATGAGCACATGAATCCAGACAACTTCACTGACTTTAGCAGCATTATGCTGATATAACTGGGGATGGAATGAGACACTTTGAGAAGGATCACAAAGAATTCACGTACAATGAGCTATTTGTAAAAGCATGTAATAAATAGAATTGTATTTTTTTCTCTCTGATAAGGTTTTCCAGGACAATCAGGTTTCAAGGGTGACAGAGGCTTACCTGGACTTGATGGCCTTCCAGGGGTACCTGTAAGTAATGCCTTGCCAAATGCTATGTGTCCTATGAGGCATGTGATCAAAAAACATGTGATCATCAGTGTGGTTGTGTAATAGTTCTGTGTAAAATCAGACCGGCACAGTGATATGATGACAATCAAGGAACTATGCCTAGCAAAATAAACTAGGAAGCAGTGTGGTTGAGCTATGAGAGGAAAAAAGAGCTGTCAGAAATGGGTTGTATTTCTGTGTTTGCCCATCATATCAACTCAACAGGTCACATGATCTTCTGGCTGAGCAAGCTAAGCAGTGGAGTTGGGTAAAAAGTAGGATTTCGCAGGAAACAGATGCAGGTCTGCCCTGACCTTCTTGTGAAT
Source organism: Pygoscelis adeliae (assembly GCF_000699105.1). Lineage (NCBI taxonomy): Eukaryota > Metazoa > Chordata > Aves > Sphenisciformes > Spheniscidae > Pygoscelis > Pygoscelis adeliae. Next base: position 708,536 of record NW_008824651.1, read on the forward strand.
CGTTCCAGTAACTCTTTGCTGTTGTGTACATATATATTGAGAGACAGACAGTGCCACCTAGTGTAGTGTAAGCAATCTAATATTAGCATGCAATATACTTCGGCAGTTTGTCTGAATTTTGGGAAATGTGTGCAGTATATTCCATAAAACATAGTTAGCAGGAAAGCTAAGTAGTTTTGAAGAAATAAAGGAAGGCTGTGAAAGTGGATAGTGTCCTGATAATATTATCACTTGTAAATTATGTTGACGCAGTATAACACGACTCTCAGTGAGTAAGGCCAGATATCAGAAGCTAAAGACCCGTAAGCATAGCACTTGTCTAAAATGTAACACAAATTCATAGAATCATTCATAGAATCATTAGGGTTGGAAAAGACCTCTAAGATCATCGAGTCCAACCGTCGGCCCAACACCACCATGCCCACTAAACCATGTCCCTAAGTGTCGCATCTACACGTCTTTTAAATACTTCCAGGGATGGTGACTCAACCACTTCCCTGGGCAGCCTGTTCCAAT
>NW_008824651.1:710447-720977 GCF_000699105.1 Pygoscelis adeliae
GGCCCCATAGACTTGTGAGCATCCAGGTGGCGTAGCAGGTCATTGACTGTTTCCTCTTGGATTATGGGGGGTTCATCCTGCTCACCATCCCTGTCTTCCAGCTCAGGGGGCCGAGTACCCTGAGGATAACTGGTCTGCCTGTTAAAGACTGAGGCAAAGAAGGCATTAAGTACCTCAGCCTTTTCCTCATCCTCAGTGACAATTACTCCTAGATGAGCACTGTACTAGCAAAACTACATTTGATCTTGAGTTCACTGGAGTGTCCCTATGTACACTGTGGTATGCTGTCAAGACCTACCTTAGCATACACGTTCCTGTAGTATAACATGGATTTTGACACCATTCCTAATGTAAGTAGTCTGAGTTTGCCAGAGTCTTCCCAGACTTTTTTTCCCAAAGCTGTTTTCTCCTTCCAGCTGATCGCTTTTGGCAACATAACTTCTCAGTGACATTCATGTGCATTAGCTTTAACACACACTGGAGTTACGCAAGCTCCCTCGTATCACCAGCAGTGAGAGAGAGGCACCTTCAGAAGTTAAACCAACCCACCTGTATGAATTCCTTACTCAAGGAATCTGTTTCTCTCCCTTGAGTATAAATAAAGCCTAGATGCCTGAATTCAGCCAATGAAAGTTAGCTAGGATGGAGTCCACCACGATAAATAAGATGGTATTACTCAGCAACTGAATTTACTATAATATCAATGGGATCCATGAAAGAAACAGTGGAGAAAAATAAAAGACATCCTAATGTATTGAAGTGTTTTTCACATCTGGCATTTGTTCTCAGCACATGTTTTGCCACACCTTTATATTTTCCTTTTATTGCCTCTTAAGTTCTGTTCATGTCTTTCATCAGACAAGAACTGGCTGCTGTTCTGAATACGTTTAAGCTTGTTTTGCTCCACAAAGTTCAGCCAGGTGGTAATCCAGCATGTAGTTTAGCTTGGAAAAACTACATAGAGGCCAGCCTCGCAAGCTCACGTTGCTTAGAGCCATGCCAGAGCATCAGAGTCTAATCCAGGACCCGCCAAAGCAAATGGAAAGATTACCTTTGACCATGTTCTGGTTCAGGTTTAAGTGGACGGCACACATCAGCCATAAGCAGTGTATATTGCCCATGAAGTTTGTGCTTTACTACCCTAGTGAGTAGCTCTGATTCACTTGAAATTAGAGAGACTGTTCCTATGAGAAAAGTTCATATAAGAAAAATTGGAATTCTGGAAATCCTATAGGTATATTATTAGGTAGATAATTTCTTCCCAGGAGAGCTTACAAAACTCTTTTCTGAGCATGTGCATAGTATTCTGATAGTACCAACTGACTGTGATTGTTAATTGTACAAAATCAATGAACGTTATTAATGAAGGGAAACATGTATTTGTGTCAGCTAAATGTCATAAATAAACTACCCAGGGAGAAGCTTTCAGCCTTCAGTTAGCTTAGCTCTTGTGCAAATAATGTTTGAGTTTTGTGTAAGACAATTAATTTAATTTTGTAGACAACTTTTATATTTGATGAATATTATAGTTGATTTAAAAGGTTTTGAAAGAAATAAAATCATGGGTGGGGCTTGTATAAGCAATTTAAACTTGTAAGTTTGGCTGAGTTTGTCTTTGCATACTGGAAGTGTGTTATTTTCCTGTATTTGTACTAGTTCTGCTGGTATTGTAAATTATCATGGAAATGTAGAGATACTTTTGTTGCATTTGCGTCAGAAAAATAGGTTCCACAGTGTTAAAGAATTCAGCATTTAAAGGTTGGGGCAGACACTTTAACTCTGAAAATGCCTTTTTAAAAAGCCTCATTTACCTTAATGCCGATATTGTATAAATATGCATAACTGAAATCCAGTGGGTAGTCTATTGAAAATTCAGAGTAGTTTTTTGGTGTCATGGCCTGCAGTTCTTGTGTAAATGGTGTAAGTTTATATGCACCATCTAAAATGATATACCTGTGATATGATAAATGACAAAATGGTCAAGACAAGAAGATTTGCATTAATTCCTTATTCACACTGCTGTGTCCTGGAAAATATTCTCATTTGACCTCCTCAGTCGAAAACTTAATGGTTTACTTGATTTGGGTCTGCTCTTTAATTTCTGAAGATTTGTTTTCTTTTGTATCAGTTGAAGGGTTGGTAGGGCAACTGATGACATCTGAATTTATGAAATTTCAGGGCCCCCCCGGCACTCCAGGACTTATGGGCAGCCCTGGGGCAAAAGGAGAACCAGGAGATTTTTCTTATGATTCTATCCTGAAAGGTGAAAAGGGAGATCCTGGTTTCCCAGGACAACCAGGTACTCCTGGAAGAGAAGGAAGACCAGGAAAAGATGGATTGCCAGGTCTCCAGGGTCCGAAAGGAGCATCGGTATGTGTGTTTCTTTATGTTCACATATTGTCCTACTGTGTGTTTATTTATGTTTACATATTGTCCTATACATTCTGTCTTTCAGATCAGAATTCACATGCTTTTATGCCCTATACACGCTTTACGTTTATTGGCCTCATTCATTGTTCCAAATCTTGTCCTTACCTTGAGTAGTTCATTCTTCCTCAGAGGAAGACTCCAGTTTCCCTGGAACTAGTGAGGGAGATGGTCCTTCAACAACAGGCTATTTCAGAGTTAGATTTTGACCCTTTCTTTTTACATGTCATGCAAATAAGTGATCTGACTCAGATGTATTCAGCATGGCTTGTTACTTTCAGAACTATAGAGCAAGGTTACTTCCCCCACAAAGTTGTGGGCATGGACAATAGTTTTGTTCCTTTGTCCCTTTCTCACAGCTTGATGGTGAGAACTAGAGTGGATGATTTAGCTGATATCTGGAGGTGATTGAAGGAATGCAGTTATCCAAGTAGAGATTGTTAAGACAAGATTCAATTCTGTTCTAGCATACTTCTCTTCTTGTGGAAACTAATGCTTCAAAGTCTTGCACTGATAGAGAGTTCAGCTGATATGGATGTGGAGCTGAATGTGGAGCTCACACCTGCTCCCACATCCACCACTGGGAACATAGCCTACATGGTCCAGTTAGCTGCACTGCACACTAGGTATGATTTCCATGTGCTATTCCACGTGGAACCCGGTTCTATTTCCATTGAACTCAGTGATAAAAAACCCACTTTCTTCAGCATTACAGATACCTGTGCTAAATCCAAGTTACAAAATATTCAAAGGGAGAGGATGATGTGTACTGTCTTGCCAGTCAGGCAAGAAGTACACTTACACTTTCCAAAAATTAGGGTACAGCTGGCTTGAAAGGAGAACGTGGTCCCCCTGGCCAACCTGGATTCCCTGGAGTACGTGGTGAAAGAGGCTTTCCTGGCCCTCCTGGGATAGGCACTGCAGGGTTACCCGGTGACAAAGGAGACAGAGGCTTTGCTGGAACCCCAGGTTTACCAGGCCTTCCAGGTAATGCTATAGTATGCTTTAAAAAAAAAAAAATTAAAAAAAAAATAAAATTGTGCCCTTTAAGTGATACAACTTAGAGGATCACCAGAATTTAAGATCGAAATAAAAAGACTTTCTAATTTAAATCAGTGTTTGCTTTCAGCAGTATAATTGCAAATCTTTGAGGGCAGTTTTCTTGAGGAGTTTGTTAGGCCATACGGGGTGGTTTAGTTTCATCCTAAACTGAGTTCATCCTAGTTTTCTATGAATCTTCTACAAAAAAACTTCATAACAAGTCAGTTGTAATGGTATGAATGGACTAATATCTCTGGTTAGGTGGAACTCCCTTGTTTAATTTCATTGGTTCCTGTACTTAATACATATTTACATTCACAGGAACAAAGGGTGAAGCAGGACGAACTGTACCACTCCCTGGACCTCCTGGGGCAGATGGCCTTCCTGGGCCACCTGGTTTCCCTGGACCCCAAGGTACAGTAGCCTGTTAATCTTTGTCTGATGATCATAATGGCTCTGTTCCCCAGAAGCTAGCCTTTGTACTAACATTTGTCTTACTTTCACTTGCAAAGGTGACAAAGGGAATCCTGGGCTTCCAGGTAGACCCGGCCTGCCAGGAGAAAAAGGTGCTGTTGGGCAGCCAGGTATAGGGTTCCCTGGACCTCCAGGACCCAAAGGTAAGATAAAATAATCCATCTAACAGAGCTGGTGTAACTGGAGTGTCGATGGAGGCCTGCACTATCATCCAGCCATGGCTGCATGAGATTTGGGAGGTGCAGCTGAAGAACCTCCCTTGCGAAAATCCACAAGCACCACAATAAGCATACTTTCAATGCACACTTGCTTTGCGCAGTGATATGGTGCAGATACAGACAGTGTCAAAGCTACTGCCAGAATAGGAAGTGATATAGTACAACATCTTACATTGCAGCAACTGAGATTGCTGAGAGATGAGATGACCTTTCTGAGATGAAGCACCGTGTGTTGCTGGTCAAAAAAGCATGCTGACATAACTATAACATTTTTGGGCCAGAGCTAGCAGCTCTGCTGTGTCCCAGGCGGCTGAGAGTGGTTTGGTTAGAATACCAGCTTACTCAGCGTGTTTAGTCTTCCCTGCATGGCCATTGTCAGGGTATACACATAGCTTAGAGGGAGTCTAAATGTTCATATTCTAGTTTTGGATTTTTGGGAGATGTATTTCGTAGTGCCGCTACTCATTTAGAACTAGATGACTGAGCTTTCAGCAGCCACCTCAATCCCCAAAATTCTTGTGTGTCTTCATTATTATTTCATTTATTATGATTCTACACACCAATGAACTGGGAGGGTCAGAAAGACTTAATTAGGAGAAAGGGCAAATCTTTACCTGTGACCACCTCTAGTTCCTCTGAGACTGGCGTGCGATGAACCTGAACAGAAGACACCTGTTGCATCTGGAAAAGGATTGCTGTATGCTCTTTGATGCCAGCAAGAAAGGAATGACACATCAAATACATTTCTTTCAAGAACCCTTCCTTGCATTCAGCTCTGCCCAATTACTTTCCTGGGGCTTAGCCTAAAAGCTATATTTCCTGCTCCCTGAGACCTTTGCCTGGGAGAGGAGCTTCATCTCAATTTATTGAGCGTGTGCTGGTGTTGAGTGAGTGCTATCTTTAAGTGATTTGCAGAATGTTGTATGTATTCCTTCCTGCATTCCCAAGGTGCAGTGCATGGGCCAGCTGTGGCATAGAAATCTTCTGTGTGCAACCCACAGCGGGACATGTAGGACATGTCACACGACATATACTGAACAAAAGGTGTTGATTCACAGATGAATTCTGTTGTGTGTCCCTCAGTCTGATGCCCTGTACATTGTTGTCTTTTCTGAAGAAGACTTTGGGAACCCAGTTTTGCAGATAGGATGTTTCTCAATGACATGAACCCACAAGGCTATTAATTTAAGAGGAGACACTCAGCATTTATTTTTTCTGGGTGGTTTATCATCAGAAGCCAAATGCTGCACGAGGCTCAGCATTTGAATCTCTGTTGAGACATTTGGGTGCTGGCATCCCTAGCAGTTTGATATAAGACTACACAGACCTTTTTTAACACATCCCTGTGAGAATATGAATAGTTCAGTTAGAGGCTTGAAGAAACAGCAGAGGACACTTACAGGCAGAGACAGCAATGATGTGAGTTTTGTTTTGTTTTATAGGTTTCCAAGGTCAGCCTGGCTCGCCTGGTCTTCCGGGGACTCCGGGAACCCCTGGCCTGGATGGTTTGCCAGGTGTACCAGGCTTACAAGGTCAAAAAGTAGGTGTCAGCTGCTGATACTGTTATCTGTGACTGCCCATGTTAACAGGAATGTGTGTAAAGATCCTGCTCTTTAAAAAAAAAAAAAAAGTTGGCCAAACTGTCCTTCATTTCCCACTATGCACACAAGGAACAGAGTAGATGGATGAATGCTTAACATTAACGCTAAAGGGCTTACAGCTCTCCCCTGAAGTCATGTGTAGTGCTCTGCCTCTGATTTAAATGCAGTCAGTGAATGAATTATTGGTTTTGATGTGTTGATTCCCAATCTATTGTGTTTCTTTGGCTAGGGTGAACCTGGTGTAGGTCTCCCTGGCCCTAAGGGATTGCCGGGCCCCCCAGGCCCAGCTGGCATCCCTGGAGAAAAGGGAAGTTCAGGACTGCCTGGCTTACGTGGCGAGCAAGGGTTTCCGGGCATACCTGGGCAGCAAGGATTCAGAGGTAACATCACTGGAAAAATACAGCTCTGTATTCCTATTTCTTTTTTAAATTCACTCTCCTGTAAATGCAGCAAAAAGTCTATTCACCATTGAGATATCCTCCTGATATCTCAGGGTATTGCCCTTTTTCCTTTACCTCGTTTTCTCCTACCAACCACCGATAGCAAATGCTAGCAGCAAAGAGCAGCCCTTCCTCCGAGCCCAGGCAGGAGGTATTAGAGGCTGAAATGAGGTCTTGTTGGCCAAGTGCTTCCAAAGCACCTTGTCTAGCATCTTGTCTTGACCTTGTCTAGCAAACAAGATTTCAAATAACGTCGGAGGACGCTTGGTCTATGTCTCTGTCTCCCCGCAGGCGACCCCGGCCTCCCAGGACTGCAAGGCTTGCAAGGCCCTCCGGGCGCACCAGGGCTGGGCCCGCAGGGATCACCGGGACCCGCTGGGCAGCCGGGACCCCAGGGACCACCAGGTGAGAGGAAAATACTCTCATGACGGTGCTTAGGAGAGAACTTTTGGCATAAATGGATATTGGCGTTGGTAAAAGCGTTGCTTGTGAACTGTTTTGTGGTGTGAGGTTGGTAAGGGTGCACGGGGGGGCATGTCAGCAGGCCTCCTCCATGTGGTCCAAATCGCAGGGCGAGGCCTCCTGAGAAAACACGTGCCATTTTGTTCCGTCTCCTCAGGTCATCGGTGAGTAATATATACAGGATCAAAGCCTCGCTTAGAAAATGAGGACTATTTCTGCTGTCTGGCTTTGAGTCTTCATTCTTCATGCCATGTAATTTCTGAACTGCAGGTGGACATTATCAGATATTCTTGTTAACAGTGTTCCCAGTGCTCCATTAAGGACTAATCCTGTTATCTTCCGTTTTTCCTAGGATTTCCTGGAATAAAAGGAGAAAGGGGCTTCCCTGGTATCCCAGGTCTAGATATGCCAGGACCAAAAGGGGATAAAGGTAGCCAGGGCCAGCCCGGAGTACCAGGGTCTGTGGGGTTACCCGGCCTGCCAGGTCCGCAGGGGGCTGTTGGACTGAAAGGATCGGCAGGTAAACATCTTTTCCCTTGGAAACCGGCATCTTTGACAACTGTTTTAATAAGTTGTGGTAGCAAGCCCTTTCACTTGGTTAGGAATTGATCCATCAAAGAGCCCAAGCTTGGGAAAACACACAGGCTGACATCAGTAAAGCAGCTCTGTGCACGTGTAACTGAACTGCTACTCAAGTCCTTTGGTGGATCAAATCCAGGAACTTGCAGTAACTAGCCTTTAGCCTGTAATAACGAAAGGGGATTATTCTGCACAGTTTCAGTGGCAGAATGTGGTTTTAATAATGCCTTTGTTAATGAGAGCATTGTTTACTCTAATAGGAAGTTTTAAGGATCTGTCAAAAACCCATTATAAACTGTGTTTTACTGTGGTTTTCATAACACTATTTTTATTGTTGTTTTCTCAATCAGGCTATTTTTGATTAACCATCTTCTTTGTCCCATTTTTCCTTAAGTAATGCAGTTTCTAATATGATAGGGAGTAAATAATTCAATTTCTTGTACTTCTTTACACTGCTTGCTTTATTTCTGTTATTCACTCTTTCACTTTGGTTTCAGGAACCAAAGGAGAAATGGGAGTTATGGGAACTCCTGGTTTGCCAGGAACTCCTGGACCAATTGGAGATCGAGGGTTGCCTGGTGAAAAAGGTAAGAGAGAGATTTTCTCAAAATCAAAATTGTAAAATCCACCTTTTCCCCGGCAGCAGACAAGTCTGGAAATAACCAAATATAACGAGTATGCTTGGCCTAAGGAATGTTTTATACCAAGTAACTTCCCTGTAAGTTAGAAATGGTGTAATTTAGAAAGCCATATCCTAGGAGCAGTCATGTATTTGGGCACCAAGCCAGGATTTTTGATCCGTTCTTCAGTAACGTAAGGGTTTGCTAGGTGCGAGGATGCTATAGATACTACACCAAGAAAAATACTGTGTTTGAAATTATAAAAAGCCAGCAGGAAGGTCTTAATTAAATCCTTCAAATAATGCCCTGTATTACTGCCAAACTCCTATCCCTATTGTTTTGAGAGTCTAAAATCAATGGCTGTGAAGCAGGAAAAATATGTCAACTTTTTTTGACAGAGCTATTGTGAAGTGCTGGTATAAAAAAACTTCATATGTGATAAATGAGATGTTCCAGAGCATGGTATTCGGTGGTCAAAATTTGAATAAATAGCTAATTTCATTTGTTTTTGTCTACTAAATATTTCTGCAAAGTTTTATATGCCACCATAATATTCTGTGCTATCCCTTTATAGGTAGCCAAGGTTTCAAAGGTGTAGTTGGACCACAGGGTGATCCTGGTGTCAAAGGAGATAAAGGTGAAGCTGGTCTCCCAGGAAAACCTGGAACGATGGACAATATGGACATGGTTAGTCTTAAAGGCCAAAAGGGAGATCAAGGAGAAAAAGGTAACTTTAGTCTCTAACTGTGGATAAGTGTAATTAACACTCATGTACTGTTAAGCAGCAATGCTTTGAGTTCAGTTGTACCTTAGTTTTAGACAACAGTTTTCAAAATAAGATTAAAGAATTTCACACAACAAATGCGGATGTTTTTTCTGTATCTTTCAACTCCATAGAAACAAAGATTAATCACATACAGAAAGGGTTTTGGTTGGATGGAAGAGGTTCAGTTTACCCTTATAAAATCCATTTTACCTCTTTTAGCAGAAGACTCTCTCAAAAGAAAAGAAATTTTTAAAGTAGAAACTAGAGCTTGCCAGAAGAGAAAAGCTGTCTTTCATGTAAAACATATAGTGGAAACACTGTTGTGGCCATGAAGACCAACTGATACTGTAAGAAAAAGTGGGCAGCCTTTTCTAGCACACATGTTTCTTTGTGACCTGAAGAAATTTCAGGAAAGACACACATGTATGCCACTAATACCAAAAGATCAACTTATGTCAGTTTAGAAACATATGGAAATATGCAGGAGAAAGGCAATCAGCTTTCTACTTAGAAACTTAATGGTGGTAGAGATATTAGTTTTTTTAGAAAATGCATTCTTCTTAGATTTTTATTTTTACTGCTACATGAAAATTTAGTTAAGATCATTCTCTCTCCTGTTTTTCTTTTCAAAGAAAAATAGTGTGTATTTTATATATTTTTATTATTTGTTCTTTTTTTACTATGATTTACTTTTTATTAAAAAATCCCATAAGAGTTTTTAAATAAATGATAACTGTTTTAGTTAAAATAGAAGTGTAGGGCTCAGAAGGGAGCTACTGAGATCATGTACTCTTCCATTTCCCTAAACCAAATCCTTCAACCTTTCATTGTATATCATGTTTTCTGAAATAATTATCATTCTTGTTACCCTTTCTGACTTCTCCCCAATTTGGCTGCATCCTTGTGGGAGTGCACTTTGCTGAAACAAGTGAAGTACTTCAACTCAGGCCCTGCTAGAATGAAATTTCCCTTTCTTGAAAAACAGCTGACTCAGTTTGTGATTAGCTATAATCCTTGCTCCTTTACTTCTGGACTGCTCCCTGTGCAATCATTTTTCATTTTGGATGCATGCTTTTGACTTCTCCTTACCACATATGTGGTGTATTATACTTTTTGAATTTCCTGATGTTGATTTTCAACCTTTACTCCAACTCTTCAAAATCCTTCTGCAGTCTAATCCTGTCCTCTTTTCAAGCCTTTCCAGTTTAGTGTCATCTCCACATTTCATCAATGTATTTTCTGCTGGGCCCAGGACAGAGCACTTGAGACTCCTTTCCAGTTTGGCAGTGAATCACCAGTAACTATACTACATTATATTTGAACTGTGGGAACGGGAGAGTTTCCCAGTCTAGGTACCTCTTATCTCCATGTCCTTACTACTTGTCAGGATGAGACCTGGGCTCATGTGTCCCGGTTGGGTCTCAGAGAAACCTGAGTGTGTGGATAGGCAGTGCCTCCCAGCTTGGACAGCCAGGGACTGCAAGGCAGGGCAGCAGCAAGCGTGGAATGCATGGACCTTAAAGCTGGAGAAGAGGCACACCACAGAATAAGAGGTGGAGCCTTCTGGAATGATGAAGATGCTTTAACATTAGATAGAACTGAGGAAACAGCAAATTCCTGGCTGTGAACAATCAGTTCACACGTACCTTTTTAGACAGCAGAACAGTCAAATCAATCTTTTTTGTTAACACCTGATATTGTCTGGCACTTCTGAAATAACTCATTAATCTAACTCAAACACAGGTTTGTTTGCAATTTCTTCTGAAGATATAACTTGCCTTGTAGTTTGCACAGACACCTGTAAAATTGTAATAGTTTGCAGCCTTTCATCAGCATTGGTTTAGTGACTGGAGAGTTGTGTTTTACTCAGGTGTGACTACTGTACAGTGTATGAAGCTTGCA
>NW_008824651.1:721026-751240 GCF_000699105.1 Pygoscelis adeliae
TAGAAGCATTATTATATGGCATTACAATAAATTTTGATAAAACTCATCTCACTGTCTTTGTTTTCTTGGTGTCCAGGGGACCATGGAGCAACAGGAGAAAAAGGGTTACGTGGGGAATATGGAGAACCAGGAATTCCAGGGAAGGATGGTGAACCTGGTACTCCAGGACATCCAGGTATGTCTGAAACTAGCAACAGAGAGACTGTTCATCAGGTATTTTAAAACACATTAACTAATGGGACTCTTAATTTCTCTGCTGTCTGTAGGACCAAAAGGTGATCAGGGCCCCCCAGGGTACCCAGGGGATCCAGGAATTCCAGGACAAAAAGGATCAGTTGGTGAAATGGGTTTGCCAGGTACTGATTGCTGGGAATTTCTTACTATTGTTTTCCTCAAGTTAGCATAGAGCATTACGAGAGACCTGTATGGAATATTTGTTGGTGTAGATTTGCTAAACGGTTGCACTGCTTGCAGTGTCTGAACTTTAGGCTTTTGGGACATTGCTTTCTCAATCCTATTGTGACATACAAATAATAGGATGGTTTCCTAAGTTTCTACATGCGAATCCTTTAGCTGGATATATAGGATTTGTGTACTTGTTGCAGGCAGGCAGTTTTTCAAGTGATACCTGTTTGTCTGTCTGTCTTTGTCTCTGCTAGTGTGTGAACTGCATTAAGCTTCTTGTGTATTTTCCCCCTTCTAAAAAATTTGGTGAGCTGCTGTGTACTGCATGTTAATTACAAACTATACTACGTTATATCTGAACTGTGGGAACAGGAGAGTTTCCCATGTCCTGACTACTTGTCAGAATGAGACCTGGGCTCGTGTGTCCCGGTTGGGTCTCAGAGAAACCTGGGCATGTGGATAGGCAGTGCCTCCCAGCTTGGACAGCCAGGGACTGCAAGGCAAACTGTAGTGGTCTGGGAAGAGTGTTGTGGTGGAGGGGATTGGTAAAGAATAGAATGGAGAAGAACCTATACCTCAACACGGAAACTTTGTCTCCATTCAGATGGCCTTGTGCCTAGCCTATTTAGGAAATCAAAGGTGAAAGACTGAAACAGCAAAGGGGGACAGAAAAATTTGCTACAGCAGAGTCCCTTTGTCACTGTGGTCCTGTTTCTTAGAAATTATTCAAAGCAACATAAACTTTTATTCAAATCATATTTTTAGCAAGAGCTCTGTTTACTCTGAATCCAAGATTATGACCTTCTCTTGTGAGGAGAGCTTATCTTCCCATAAAAAGTCCCATTTAGAGAGTGAATCTCAAAAGTTAATTTACTAGCTATTTTAGTGAGTTACATTGCTTTTCTAGCTCTGAACAGCTAAGGCACACTGAAAAGTCATTGTCAACACTGCTAGGGTACCACTAGTTCTGATACACCCATTTTTCTTTTCTCTTACTAGGAACACCTGGAGAAAAGGGTCTGCCAGGAGTACCAGGTTCACCAGGCACACCAGGGTTCCCTGGGCAAAAAGGTGAAAAAGGAGACAAAGGAGCACCAGGTTTTCCTGGAATTGGCTTTCCAGGGTCTCCTGGTGAGAAGGTATTTACACCCCTAAGGATTTAATTGTCTGTCTCTACCAAGTACCTCATTTGAAAAGATGCCTTTGGCCTTTAAGCTATTTTATTATATTTTCTATTATGGTCATTTAAATACCTGATGAGAAACTTGAAAGGTGTGCATATGCACAGGTTTAGATGCATTCTGTTCGATGGGACCAATATCTCCAGGGTTCTTTTTTATTCAGTCTCTTCAGAATGGCTAATTTACAGTGCTAGAAATGTGGGGGAGGGGAATAACTTCTAAAAATACTAAGTAAATAAAATGAAAAGGGCTTCTTACAAACAGAAAAATAATCACACTGAAATAGTGTTTCTGTACTTTTACGGAGATACTGGGAAGCTGAAAAAACCTATAAAATGCTCAGATATTACTGAAAAGAGAACTGTATGAATACTGTCTGTAAAGTTAATTTAATTTCTAATAGTATTCTAATAGGATTCTCATTTGTTTCACATTCCTTTTCTTAGCTATACAATGACAGTAATCATGAATTTATAAGTAAAAATTGTAAAAATAAAACTTACTAATCTGGTAGAAAATTTGCTGAAGACTTTAAAAAAGATTTTTTTGAAGATGATTAAGTGTAATAAGTAAGTTAAGAGGCTAATTTGGAAAAGACTCTGTAAAAACCGTCATAAAAATGCATAGAAAACCATTCATTTTCATATGCAGGTATTAAGCAATTGCTAGAAAAGTCAATAATTCTGATAGTGAGATTTAATGTCAAATTTAATCCTAAATTACTTTGTTTCTAAATGGAAAAAGAATGAAATTCTTTATAAGTCTGATGGGTAAGAGGGGTGACATCTACCACTGCAAACAGAAAAAGCTGTTTCAGGATTAATGTGTGGATTTTATAATGTGTGCTGCTTCTTCTAGGGAGAACCAGGAAGAACGGGTAGTCCAGGTTTATCTGGAGATAAGGGTGAAAAGGGTAGTGCAGGGATTCCTGGAATGCCGGGTGCCCCAGGTCCCAAAGGATCCCCTGGCATGGCAGGATTTCCAGGCAAGTGTTTATGCTTTAATAAAACAGAAATTGCAGTGAAAAATTAATGTGAAACTTATACCAAATATCCCACATGTAAACCCATGTCTTCTTCCTTTCTTTAGGGAGCCCCGGCCGCCATGGAGAAAAGGGTGAAAAAGGACTTCCTGGCTTAAGTGGCATTCCAGGTTTAAAAGGAGAACCAGGTAGAAAAGAAATATAAACCACCAGATGCTACTTCAAGTATTGTTCAGCTCCAGGCAGTGGCTAAAACAAATACTGTGGCATTCTACATTTGTTTTGGCTCAGATATTTCCTGGTACATTTGTTCATTTCATAAGCAAAAAAAGACAGTGCTGTTTCCCAGGTAAATCTGAGTCAGTGTAGTGTGGGGCTAATACTTCTTTTGCACTGTTTGTGGTAGAGATTTTACCACCTTCCACAAGACTGGTTGTTGCTTTAGCCATTAGTTCTGTTGTTTCTGAGTTCATTTAAAAACAATAAAGTTGATCCATGGGCCCAAACCTGAATCACTACATTAGCATCATTGCACAGATCTTAAAGAGGAAATAGAGTAGGGAGTAGAGTAAGTCCATTGCTCTTATAACAACATTTTTGAACTTGGAGCCTTGTGTTCTTAGTTCACTGGCTGCAGGACACATCATCTCATTGGACAATGGGCTGTGCTATTCACAAGTCTTTGCTGGAGTTCCTGCACTCTAAACTCACTGAGATGCATGATAATTAGCTATGTCAAAATCTGTAATACTTGGGCCCTGTCTCACACTGGTTTAATTCGGAAGTAACCTCAGAGAAAAGTCACACTGAAATCATCATGCAGTATCTGCTTGGTCTCTGTGGGAGCAAAAGAATAAGTTAAGCTTTTCTTTAGAGGAAAAAAATGTGTAAAAAAAAAAGTCTGATGATTCATAGGTGAAATAAAAATGGCAATGATTTTTCAGGTGAACCTGGCGTTCCGGGTCCTGCTGGTTCCATTGGACAGAAAGGTGAACCAGGTTATGATGGGATTCCAGGTGCAGCTGGTGCAAAGGGTGAACAAGGTACTGTGACTGTCATGTTAAGTTTATGGGGTACGAAAATGCACGGAGACATGCCACACAAGAGGAACTGGTAGAGGGGTGTGCTGGGTTTGAGGTACTTTGGATAGAACCTTAGAAAATAAAGTTAGTATGGTGTCTTGCAAACTACTATCATCCATCATTGTAAAGCTAATCATTTAGATGAGCAACTGTGTTTAGTCCGTGTAATCTTGAAAGAATTTAGTTCACAAAAGCTGGCAATACTTGAAAGAATTGGCGTGTTTTGGAATTAATTTCAGTCTGCAACTTAGCTGTGAAATAATGGAGCAGGCTTGCCTTTTCTTAGGGTAGGGTTTTCAGTCATACAGGACCCATTGTGCTAGATACAGTACTAATACATAACAAAGACAGTCTCTGCCCTGAAAAACTTTTGCATACACCATTTATTTAGATTTTATATTTGCTTAATAGTGTTTTGTTCATTACAGGTTAAATTTAAGTACTGTCCCATCTTCTAATTTCTTGCTGCCTCTATATTACAGGTATTCCAGGTAGAGGACTTCCAGGATTTCCCGGTGCAAAGGGAGATAAAGGTAAAACACTTTAAACAAGCAGCGAACCTCCCTCCCAACATACTATAAACATAATTCTGTAATTCAGACATACTTTCTACTTCATTCTTTTACATGCTATACCTTTTCAGAGCAGGCAGAAACTCTGAGAGGCTCCAATACTAATTTCTGTTACAGTGGCAGCATCTTGGACATGAGTTAGATATGCCCTAAAATAGGTAATTATTCATAGTGTGGAATTTACTGCAAGCTGTGCTGTGATGAGGTAATATAAATAACTCCTGTATTTGTGTGCTGTGCTTTTGACTCCAGGTATTTCTGTTTTCCTACTAATTTTGCAAGAATCAAAGTCTAGTGAGGCTCTGTGCACCAGACAGCTAAAGATAATAGTTTCATGGCCAAGATACCGCAGTAATTTTTTCACCTGAGTCTGTTGTGCAGCCCAGATGCAATTTTATTCATTGCTAAAATAGTTATTCTCTATAGCTCGGTAGAGCATGTCTAAGCTATGTACAGGAGCATGGTGCAGAGATGTGAAAGATAGCCGAGACCTGAGGAGATCTTACTGAAAATTGTTATTACCTGGACTCAGGACTTACTAGCTTGGGTACAGGCACATAGCTATCGCAATTTCACGACCACTTGTGGTCTTCGCAAAGTGTGTCACTACACTGTGCTGTGAGAACAGCTTGATTGGCTTGAGTCAGTGCTTGTTCAAGGTGTCTGTAATGCACCATGCTCCATTTTATGAAATAAGTATGTCCTAGACACTAGACTGCAATAGATACAGTAGTGAAGAAATATCAAACTGCTGCTGATAAAGGAAATTGTGTACAATTAAAGGATTTTCAATTGTAAACATCCAGAAAACAAAAAGGATTCAACTAGTTCATCTATGAAATTAACATGACATGGCAGACTTTTAAGAACTAATATAGCTTGAAATATCAATGCCCTACCTCACTCATTCATTCTATAAATACAGGAAACTTGAGTGGACAATCAAAAGAATAAATAAATAAACAAACCAGAATTTTAGAATATCTTTTATTTACCTTCTCAGAGTAATTAACAGTCATTAATTGCTGAGAAAGCCCTAATGTTAGAGAACTTACTTAATAAGCATATTTTCTAATCATAGCTCAGTAAGGCATGTAGAATGCTAGATTATGAGAGCACTTTTCTTGCCTTACCCACCTCTCTCATTTTGTCAGCACAGCTCATTTAAAAATATCTGGTTTTAGAGTAAATAGATATCCAGCTGACATAATTTGTGTTCCGAATGTATTGTAGTTCCAAAAAAACAAGTACAGGATTTAAAGACCCTGTTCTGTTTAGGCAAAGAGTCAGGGATAGTGTTCTTTATACATTTTATTTCTCTTATTATTTTACTTATGCCAGCTGATCTATGTTCTTTTTGCTCAGTCGTGATCTAAAATTCAACTGAATTGCAAATGTTAACTATTTGTACAAGCCTGAAAGTAAGCACTAAGTGTCTAAATCTAGATCTTAGTAAAAAAAAAAAATCCCTTTTTCTCCAGGAGAAAGTCCTTTTGTGCTTAGTCAAGCAAAACGTCCATTACTCAGCTATGACAATAATAATTGTAATGGAGTAAGGGTTTGGGGGCTTTATATTCCTTGTGGAAGGGCTGATAGAGAGATGTTGAATGTTCATCTATTTTTAGAGTGAATTAAAATAGCCCAGTGATCAGTTTAGCTAAGAAAAGATACATCAGTCAAACTACTCTTTTCTTCATACTTTATGCCATGATGTGGAGAATAATGCAGTATTCCTAAAGTTTTGCATTTTTACAGAAATGTATGAAGGCAAGGTCAATATTTTCTTAAGGAATAAAGCTTACTGTGAGTGCATAATAAGGCAGAAGGTTTCAGTTATTGTGATCCTTTCTCTAATCATGTTTTGGGGGTTGTTTCAAATTTTAGGTGCGAAAGGTGATGTGGGTTTTCCAGGATCCCCAGGAAGTCCGGGGATCCCAGGCTTGAAAGGAGAACCAGGATATGCTGGTCCACCAGGCCCTAAGGGCAGCCAAGGTCTTCCTGGACTACCAGGAAGTGCAATTGAGGGCCCTAAAGGAGACAGAGGTCCCCAAGGCCAACCTGGCCTTCCAGGTAATTCTTTATATTTAGTATTAATGTACTGCTGTTAATCAAAGCTCACCTAATTAATTAATAATATAATCAATATTGCATATCCTTGTTTATCCTCTTCTCACAGATCAGAGAAAAGCTCCCCTTCATAGGCAGTTTGGCATTATGTCCTAGAACATGCTGATTTTTTGTCCTCAGGCAGTTGGTTTTGTCTAGAAATCTTTCTGACATTGAGAAGTTTGCCTCCCATTTCCATGTTTCCCTCTGGACTTTATTTACGGTTTCGAGGCAGCCATGGCCGTATGTTCCTATGTCCTGGAGTGTTAACGTGTTTAAAAATGGCCCAGCCTGACCTTACCTTGGCAATGGTCCTGTGCTAGAGTTTAAGGAGGAGAGCAGAGCAGAGCTGCAATATCTCTCGAGCATGTTCATACCTGAGAACATACCATCTGTTTGTTCTGCACATATAGAAAACTCTCCGCTATTTTCCATCAGCCATAGGCTGATAAAGGATAGATGTCTAGTCAGATGGGGAGTCATATGGACCTCCCTGCAACAGATTCTCCTACTTATTTTCTTGAAATGTTGTTAAGATAATTACTTTGGTTCAGCCCATCTGTAGATTGAGCCAGCTCATCCTCCATCAGGTACTGCTCTGAATAAATTTTGCCACTAAATGCTCTCTTCTTCTGGTTTGTAGGTTTACCAGGTCCAACAGGGCCACCAGGAACCCCAGGTCTGAAAGGGGCCAAAGGAGAGCAGGGAAGCAATGGCTGGCCTGGGACTCCTGGGGGTCAGGGAGTCAAAGGCGATCCGGGTTTCCAGGGACTGCCAGTAAGTTACTTTCAGTACACTCCAGATTTGCTGAAAGCTGGTTCTTATAATTAATGGATATATTAATCATAGATGTTTCATGTTCAAAATAATGATACTTTATGCTCAAAGTGCCTTTGGACTCACTGCTGATGTTGTAAAGTCAGTTTGAAAACATTTTAATTCTCTCCCTTAAAGGCCGCCTACCAATAAGCCCCAGTGAGCTAATGAACTTACTAGAAATTTATAGATAGTGAGTGGTAACATACAACACCCAGAATATAATTTACAGTGTATTAACAGTACAGGATGGCTGCAACACATCCATAAATCCTGTAAATGCATTATTAGTTAATTTTAAAGGTTGCATATTTCATGATAAATTGCCTTCTGAAAATACCTGAACTGTTTGGTTTTGTTATGAAACCTTTCAAATAAAGTGCACTTTCAGTACTGTCAGTGGTGAAATATAGCTGCTGATTTAGAAATACAAACAGGCAATGCTATTAATACGTTGTTGTCATATATTATTCATTTTCCCTGATCTAAAACAATCTCTTTTCTCTATACTGGGGAGAATGAAGTAGAATAGGACAGTCACCCAGAATAGTTGGTCTTCTATACTCTTTCTCTCGGAGTGTCTACTGCCTTTTTCCACACTGAAAAATACGCTCTATATTTTAACTTTTAATTTCCTCTTTCCTACTAAGAAAATAATAATAATAATAATAATAATATAATAAAATTTATGGAAGAAGGAATAAAAGTAGGTAGGTATGACTCAACAATTCCTAGTGTACAAAAGGAAGGAAGACTCAGGAATAAGGTCATGATGTGAAAAGGATACTGATAGTGGACTTAAAAGGTCCACATTATTCTTGACAATGCAAAGATCTACTGCATCCTTTTCTGCATCCAGGAGTCACTTCACAGAGACATTAAGGGTTTACTTCAGTGTTCTGACACTAGATCTTGGCTATGCCTTTTTATCTTTGAGACCATATCATACCAGCTTTGAAGGTAGTAAATTTCAAAATAACATTCCAGTATATTTTCCCTATTTTAAGAATTTGCAATACTTCTGCAGAGAGCTAAATTTCTATATCCCATGGAAATCTAAAGCTTTTCACAGGTTGATATTCCAGTCCAAGACTGTTTGTTTATCAAGAATGGGAAATGCCAAAGGATTTTGATTCCATGTCTTCAGTCAGAAGAAAACGTTGTATTATCCTTGAGCCACAATGCACAGTATTGGGTTGTTAACTCAGTGTGAAATGCTCCAGTGAGCATTATTTCAATATTAAACTTCGTCTGGTGATATATACTAAGATGGGTTTCTAATGTCTTCATCCTCTCCAATGTGACAGGCTCCTGCCCTGATTACAGCTCGATTGCTCATACAGGTCTCCAGGTAGATGGTAACCTATATCAGAAAGGAGATTTTGTTACAACATGGGTGACACAGCCTGTCCAAAAATCCTATCCAAAAAAAGTGAATGCAGAGATCAGGCAGTGAAATACAAATCCCATGGGTTTTTCTGTGCATTTTAACATTGAAATGAGAAAAGAAATATTTTCATCATTTTCACTAACTGAAATATTTTTGTTTTGTTTGGAACAGATCCAAATAAAATGTTGTTTGCCAAGCTATATCTGGTGAGGAAAAAAAAAGTTTAAGAAACTGCATACTGTTGTGGAAAAAATATTTTGATGGAAAGCTTCCAATAAACTCCTCTTATAAATAATTCCATTTTATAATTATAACCTAAAAAAAGTTACTAAAAAAACCTCTTTTAATGAGATTGTCTGACTCATGACTGTCTTCTGAATGAATGTTAGCCCTCCTGTTTTGTACTACAGAAGTTCACCTTAGGATACAAAGAGAGGGCCATTTCTTTAAACAATACTGCATGCTGTGACTATGTGACTGAAGGAAAACAGGGAACCTTTCTTCATTAACACCTCCCTTACCACTCTGAGGGTAGCATTTCTTTTCTTTAACTTTGGAAGTCTCACTGTTGACATCCATTTTTGAGCTAGTCATCTCTTCTCCCTTTATAATCAGTGGAAAGAATTAGACGTCTGTAGGGAGCCGTTCTTCTCACCTTAATATAAACATCTAACTTACATCAAGTGAAAAATCACTCCTGTGTGTGTCTATTCTGTTGCTTTCCAAATATGATGAGATTAATCCTACCGTTGGTATTATTTTTCACTGAGTACTCAATTCACATCTCCAACCTCTCATCGGTAAGTTACTTAGCAAAGGGATTTTGTTTCTTTCCTCCACCTGTGTTCCACTTTTTATTATATAGGGGACTATCACTGCCATATTGCTTCAGCCAGGGAGAAACTCTAAACTATACTTACAAGCTTTCTGCAGATAATCTGCAACAGACAAAAGAAGAAAAGGAAATTGGCAGTCATTTAAATGACTATTTACAGTGTCTTGTCTTTTGAAATATGGGCTTGGTTTTCCTTGAATTGAGGCTACAATGAACTTGTTAGCATTAATTTCAGGGGAGCAGTTTGTAACAGTGAAGGCAGAAGGAGGAGTTCGCATTGTGTTTGAAGTGTTTAAGTCCTTGAGTATTTTAGCCCGCTTGAAAAGTAAAAATCTTCAGATGATTATAGATTGTTGAGCACATTTAATTTCATTCCACATGTGAATGTAGACGTTTTCAAGTCTGCTGTGGTCTAGAATTAACTCATTTAATTATCTAACTAGCAACTGCCTGCTGGGGCTGCACTGAAATTAGCGTTTGCTGAGATTTGTGCTTACTGATGTTTTTCATAACAATATGGTCTATGGTTGAGAACCTTTTTATTAGCTATACTGTTAGTGAGACCTTATTCTGATCTAGTATCTTTGTAAAGCAAAAAATAGTTTAGTAAGAACAAGGCTTGTTCCTGTAAGAGAAGCTTCTCATCTAATAATTGTAGAGAATAACCATTCCTTAAACTTAATGGCTTTTCTCTCATATTAATATTTTTTCATAGGTTTCCAAAAATGCACAGCCTATTTGAGAGTCATATCATAATAGTGTAGGATAACTATACTTCACATTTTCTTTTATACAGGGTAGTCCTGGTTTACCAGGAGATATTGGTCAAAAGGGTGATCTGGGACCCCCAGGAGTTCCAGGCGTTCCAGGTGAGAAGAAAATTTACCATATTCCTAAAAAGTATGCAAAGATGTCTCTTTCATATCCTCAAAGATGCCCAAAGAATGTTGACTATGTTACAAATTATTGAAACAGGACATGGAAAGCTGCATCAAAAAGCATACAAGAACATCGACATTTTTCTCAAGGTTTTTTGCCTTTTGCCTGTTGTCTTGCTTTACCAATTTTAAGTGTGTACTTGCTTTAAAAGGTGGATGTAAAATGCATTGTTTAGACATTACCAGTCAAGAATTTTCAAGATTTTCTTGAGAACTGGAGAGGCAAATGTTACAGCTATATATTTGAGGAAACACGGACTCAGTATGTCTCCATTGTTGACTACATTGCTGCTACTGTCACAATCATATACATGAAAAGACCACGTGTATAAAAAAATGCAGTTATTAATAGAAAAAAAAATTCTTATAATTTAGAGAAAGATACTATTAATTAAAGTAAGAGAAATTTGTTTTCAGTCATTTCTTTGGTGACTTAGTGCTGTTGTTTGTATCTTGTTCTTGCAGACAGTTAAAAAGTACTTGTGCAAATAAAGTCATGGCCCTTACACGACTTTCATGGGGTCGTACATGATTATTCTGCACATATCCTTCCAAATCAAGAAATTATTGAATTTTCATGTAAATATTTTCTTTGACTTCAGGTCCAAAAGGATCTCCTGGCTTCCCAGGCCTTAAGGGTGAGCGAGGTGACCAAGGTCTTCCTGGATCTAAAGGTAGAATATAAAGACTTGCTTTTTTTCCCAGATGTTGTTGTTAAAATGGTTATTTGTGACTAATCAATGGATATCTCCCTCCCCCTTTTATTCAGTGTAAAAAGGTAGAATATGAAACCAGATATCATGGTATCAGCATCTGAATGGTCAGATTAGATTTAAATATTGGGTAGAGAGTGAATGTATTTATCTCCTGCTCTGAAAAATCAATATTGAGGTTTTGTTATTATTAGAATCTTTAAATGGTATCCTAGAACCATAGAAACATAGAATGGTTTGGATTGGAAGGGACCTTTAGAGATCATCTAGTCCAACCCCTTTCACTAGATTGGGTTGCTCAAAGCCCCATCCAACCTGACTTTGAACATTTCCAATGATGGGGCATCCACAACTTCTCTGGGCAACCTGTTCCAGTGTCTCAACCACCCTCATTGTAAAAAAAATTCTTCCTTAAGTCCAATCTAAATCTACCCTCTTTCTGTTTAAAATCGTTGCCCCTTGTCCTGTCACTCCAGTCCCCGGTAAAAAGTCTCTCTCCGTCTTTCTTCTAAGCCCCCTTTATATATTGAAATGCTGCAATAAGGTCTCCCCAGAGCCTTCTCTTCTCCAGGCTGAACAACCCCAATCTCTCAGCCTTTCTTCATAGGAGAGGTGTAACAGCCCTCTGATCATTTTTGTGGCCCTCCTCTGGACCTGCTCTAACAGGTCCATATCTTTCTTGTACTGGGGACCCCAGAGCTGCATGCAGTACTCCACGTGGGGTCTCATGAGAGCAGAGTAGAGGGGCAGAATCACCTCCCTCGACCTGCTGGCCACGCTTCTTTTCATGTAGCCCAGAATACTATTGGCTTTCTGGGCTGTGAGCACACATTGCTGGCTCATATCCAATTTTTCATCCCCCAGTCTGTACTGATATTGAGAATTGCCCCGACCCAGGTGCAGGACCTTGCACTTGGCCTTGTTGAACTTCATGAGGTTCACGTGGGCCCACTTCTCAAGCATGTCAAGGTCCCTCTGGATGGCATCCCTTCCCTCTAGTGTATTGACTACACCACTCAGCTTGGTGTCATCTGCAAACTTGCTGAGGGAACTCCATGCAACCTAAGGTCTGGACAGCTATTTCAGTCCTTGGGAGGTCTGTTTGGGTGGAGACGTCAGCATAGATAGGCTGTAGTGCTTCTGTTTGGGTTTCGGCCACAGCCTTGCAGTTGCGGTGGTGGACACCATTTTCTTTCAGCAGGTCAAAGTCTCCTTACAGTTCTTAGAAAAAGAGTCCACTTAAAAAATGGTAATTCTTTTGAAAGATGTCATCCTTCTAATTCTAATTCCCTGGAGACCTCAAGCTTCTGGGTAGGCTTGCACAGCCTACAGTTGGCGTGACCGTCAGGGCTGCAGCCTAAGCCTGCTGGTGAGCAGAGCAGGCAGCAGCCCAATAACTGGCAGAGTGTGCAGCTCTTCTGAGCAAACTGCGGCGAAAACTGCCAGTGCCACCCCCAACAGATGCTGCTCTCTGTTTGTGCACCCTGGTCACAGTGCTTCTGGTCAGAGCTACATCTGTGGGCCTGCTCTGTCCTGTCTGGTGGGAGATGGGAATGTAGGAAGTAGCAATATGGTTTTCAGCAGTAGCATGTGCAGCTACTTAGGTGTTACCAGAGGCTTGTCAGTGGCAGAGTCCCAGCCCAGGCTGTTTCTCCCATTTTGCCTTGAACCCTGTTGTCTTCTACCCTCAGTCAGCTTTGGGTTTAGCTTCTTACCAGGTATTACCCTTCTCAATGCACATATAAAGTTCTGGACACATTGATATCTTGTAGCTATAGGCTCTGTCTATTCTCTGACTACATAAATGGCAATACAAGGTAACATTGTTTTCTCACTTTTTTATTGTGCAATACTAAATACGTGCTGATTTCCTCTGTTAACTTTGGCAGGTTTACAAGGCCCACCAGGCCCACCAGGTGCTTTTCAGCTTGTTAAAGGGGATCCTGGCTTACCTGGCCCTGTAGGACCGGTTGGCCTCAAGGGATTCCCAGGACTTCCAGGTCCCAAAGGACAGCAAGGTGAGAGTTTCTAACTTGCCAGTAAAAATACATTTTAAGTAATGTAAAAATAGACCAATGGTAGGCTAGACACTAGAAGATTTTTGGTGTAATATTATCCAGCTTTTTATAAGCCACTTAAATTGTGTCAGCAATGAGGAAGAGAGTCCTTCTTTTTGAAGCTCATCCAAAGGAGTCCCAGGAACAGATGCCTTCCTAGTGAATTTTTTATAGGCTCTCACTCTGCAATCATCACATCAGTATCTGAGATCAGCAGTAAGCAGAATGACTTGAAACAGACTGCTCATCCTTTCCCCAGAATGTATTTGTTAGGGTGTCTTCACCCTAACAAGTTGACCCTAGCGTTGAATCCAAACTTAATTACTGTGTGTCTCTGGGAGAAGACAAGCATGAGGAAAAACACCTTGATCCTGGAGTGGAAAGTGCTTCCTGAGAAGCTTGTTCCATAGTCCTAGATTTCATCTCTTAGTCCAGACATTGCAATTTTTATAAAGAAAAGGTGAACTGCAAAAATTAAACATATTAGGCAATAAGAGAATGGAGCAAAAGGTAAGACAAATGAAATGCTGGCACAAGGACACATGTGAATCACAGGACATGGAGAGTGGGAGCTCAGAGGTGTTCTTAAGCTATACATTAGGGAATAAGAGAATGGAGCAAAGGATAAGACAAATGAAATGCTGGCACAAATGAAATGCTGTCCATGTGAATGACAGGACATGGAGAGTGGGAGCTCAGAGAGCTCAGGGAAAGCTTTGTTCCTGATTGTTTTATGAGAAGATGATGGGGAATTACAGTGGAATATAATGAATATCTTCTTTCTATTTAACATAATAGATATGGAAGTTTGCTCTTGAAGGTGGGGTTACAACTCTGCAACTGCTGTCCGTTAGGAAATAGTTATGAAATAATCTCAGTGATTGAACACAGCATGGGTTTTCTTGTATGGGATCTGTCGCTGTTCTTTAGTAGTCAGTTCAATACATGAACACAATATGCCTTTTTGAGTGATCAGGAAAAGGACAGTTGTCACTATCTAAAGCTTCTGATGCGCCACAGAACTGTTGATATGGTGCTGATGATGGTAACTTCTTTTTCCCGAAGTTAGAGTTACTGAGTTTATGTAGGACTCAAAGCATACCTAGAAATCAATAAAGGGAAGACATAATATATGTCTGAAAACCTGTTTGGGAAGAAGCTAAGAGAATACTGATTTTCCCACTGTTCATGACCCTACTTTTTTATTGTCTGTTTTGGATTGATTCATATGATAAGCAGAGAGGGAAGAGATTGCTTCCCTTCCTTTTCATATTCCAGGCAAATACTACTTATTTTAGAAGCATACCCTCTGCTTACTTCTCTGTTTTTCTCTACTATAACCACTTCACCTGCAGTAACCCACATATGTGCTCTAGATATTGAAATACACGCACTGAATCTGCATGAGTTTAACTTATGCTGAGGTGTGCCTGTGCCATACTGTATTAAAAGCCAAAAAGTCAGAACTAACATGAAGTAATATCCAGTAACTATTCCTTGTTTTTCAACAGGGGTGACAGGACCTTCAGGTGTACCTGGACCACCTGGTAGTCCAGGGTTTGATGGTAAACCTGGGCAAAAAGGAGAAGTTGGTCCTTATGGTCCCCCAGGTAAGCCCATGAGTTCTTCAAAGACTTGATTCCTTCATAGAAAAATAACATAGGAGATTAGGTGTGAATGTATCTAATTTCACTTCTTTAGTCATGTAGGCAGAGTACTGCTGTCTGTAGAGATAAAAGGAGACTCTCTGTATTGTAGGGCCCAGAGGATTCCCTGGTCCACCTGGCCCTGAAGGTTTGCCTGGGGCTATGGGCCCACCAGGTGCACCGTCTGTTGCTCATGGCTTCCTTGTTACCAGACACAGTCAAACCACCGAAGAACCATCATGTCCATTTGGAACAAGGCTGATTTACCATGGCTACTCCTTGCTTTATGTACAAGGCAATGAAAGAGCACATGGCCAAGATCTGGGTAAGTAGAGACCAAATTAGAATTCAATTAGAATTCATTACGAACCAAATGTTTCTTTCATTTGTAGAACTGTATTGAACAAACCTGTGTAATTATTCTTGGCTAGCTGGTGCTTTATTATGCCTTCTAGGTTGGTACAAATAATGGTTTGGTGTATAGTGGAAACAGTGTCAGTTTATTTAAGAAGGTCTTTATCAAAGCCTTTGATATGGTCATCCCTAATATCTTTGTAGTCAAATTAGTGAGATATGGGCTGGCTAAGTAAATGATAAGGTGAGTGGAAAACTGGTGGGTCCCTCAGGCTCAGAGGGATGTGATGCGATGTACAAAGTCTGAGTGGTGGTTGTTGATTAGTGATGTCCCTCAGGAATTAGTACTGAGCCAGCACTGTTTAATGAATTTATTAATGACTTGGGTGATGGGGTAGCAACTCAGCAAGTTTGTGGGTAATGCCAGATTGGGAGCAATGGTTTATTCCCTAGTGGACACGGCTGCCATTCAGAGGGACCTAGCCACGCTGGAGAAAAGGGCTGAGAAGAACCTCAAGAAGTTCAGTAAAGGCAAATGCAAAGGGGTACGCCTAGAATGAAATAACCTTGTGGAACAGAACAGACTGGGTACTGACTGCTATTTCCAGTAGCAGTAGTACAGACTGCTAGATAGCTGCTTTGCAGAAAAGGACCTGGGAGTCCTGGTGAGCAACACTGAACACGAGTTAGCTGTGTGCCCTTGCAACAACTGCCCCATTCCCTACTGTCCAACCTACTGGGCTCTATTGGCAAAAGTGCAACCAGCAGATGGAGGGAAGTGATTCTTCCCCTCTGTTTGGCAGTTGTGGGACTACATCTGGTATATTGTGCCCAAACTTGGGCCTCGCAGGACAAAGAGGATGTTGATATACCACAGTGAATACAACAGCTAGCTACTAAGATGGCTAGTGGGGTCTGGACAGTCTGATGGAACTGGGTTTGCTCAGCCTTAACAGAAATTTGGGGGGAGGCCTTTATTGCTGTCTACAGCTGTCTACAGGGAGGGTAGAGAAGATGGAGCCAAACTCTTCTCAGAGGGGCTCAGTGGCAGAAGAAGCAATGGACACAAATATGAGATATATTCCAGTGAAACATAAAGAAAAGCTTTTTTACCGTGCTGGTGCTCAAACAGTGGAATGAGACCCCAGAGAGGCTGTTGAATCTCTGTCTTTGGAGATACTCAAAACTCAACTGGCTATGGGCCCAAGCAACCTGATCTAACTGGCAGGGGGTTAGGATAGATGACCTCTAGAGGTCTATTCCAACCTAAGTTATTCCATAATTGTACAGGCAAGACTGGGCTACTCCTTGCCTTGCCTTGTTCCTTCCTTATGGAGCTAAGAGAAGTCACTTCCCCTGAGAGAATTGGGCCCTCTGGAGCAAGTGTTGTCTGCTTTTTAGCTGCTCCTGGAAATACTTGTTTGGGAGTTGGCAATGGTTTAACAAAAATGGGTTAACAAGTAACCTTTCACTTAACATTTCAGGCACGGCAGGAAGCTGTCTTCGTAAATTTAGTACCATGCCTTTCTTATTCTGCAATATCAACAACGTATGTAACTTTGCATCAAGGAATGACTATTCCTACTGGCTGTCCACGCCTGAACCCATGCCAATGAGTATGGCTCCTATCACTGGTGATAATATCAGACCATTCATCAGCAGGTACGGTTTCAGTTCTGCTGTGTTTGTAAAATGAAGAAACCTGTGAAAAGTGCATATGGTACTTAATTTTTTTGGAAAAGGCTTTTAATCTGTATATTTTTATTTCCTGCCTTTAAATTTAAAGTTTGAGTTCCTTTGATGAAATGTTTCAAAGTGTGCGTGTTTTCAGTTTAGACTTTGATCAAAAATAAATCCATTTGGGGGGAAACCCAAATAAATAGAGTAGTCTACTTTGAGTCTAATTGAAATGAAAAGATTTACTTTGAAATGATGTTTTGCAAAAGCTATGATACACATTGAAGGAAAAAAAGTTTTGAATTTATTCACAATTCTTGTCCAAAACAATTCTTCTTTTTTTTGACTAGCCATAGCTAGAAGCTTTTTAGGGCTCAGTTTCCTTTTCTTTGAAAATGGTAGCATTATTTATCATACAATAACTGCCAAGCTTCTTCCATTGTTTTGGACATACTGCTTGAATACAGCCGTTATTGTCTCAATTAAAGGAAACAGTTGCAAAATCAATCATCTATTTTTTAATCATTCCAGATTCTCGGCTAGCATAAAATGTCGCACTTATATCAGACATAAATGTTCTGCATCAATCCAACATGTTGAACTTTTGGTCCATTTTAAATTTTAAGGCCACTAGCAAAAACTATCCTGGCATAATATCACCAGTGCTGAAAGCAGAGCTAGGAGCAAGAGTGTGGTGAACTGTACCACTGTCATTAGATAAGAATCTGATATTAAGGGAATCTCTGACTTAAATAATAATCATTAGATATAGGCATTACTATGATTCCTATCATTGCTTCTAATCTGTATCAGCTCTTGCTGATCCCTCTTCCTGCCATATAAAGTGAATGGGAGTGGAGATTGCTGTTATTGCTTTCTCGGGTCTGTATATACCATCCAAGAGAAAGGACAATTCAAGTCGTCAGTGGGTTGTAGTCTTGACGTCTTGGTATGTTTAAAAAACTATTTGGCTCTACTGCAAAACTTTTGATATTTATTTTGCATAATAGAATCCATCTTGTGTCTGCAGTTGTACTCTGTACGCTATTTTTGGTTTAGTGCCGTAGAAATTGGTATGCCTTGAAAATGAGTGGGCAGATTAAGGGCAAGATTCTCAAGAGAGACTATAGTTTTTGTTGGTCTTACTTTTCTGGTTGTTCATTGGATGTGAATGGAAGGGGCTTGACTTTCAGAAAAATTCAAATGACCAATCTCTGAAATTCATGTTCCTCTTATGCCACCCCTGATCAAGTACCCAAAATAACCTCTAACAATCACTTTTGAAACTCTTGCTCAAGGAGGTACCCACCAATATTTTGCCTTATCTTATGCATATAGGGTAGCTTTTGCACCATAAAAGTGTATATGTGTGTATATATATGTGTATATGTGTGCATGTGTGTGTATATGGGTTTTTCTCCTTTTAGCCATGGCAGAGAGTGGGATAATTGTAATACACATTTTTTAAACCAGCAAGGAATCTGAGAAGACTATTCTTTCAATTTATTTTATAAGTTGAGGCTTTTAAACCAACAGTTTTCACTGTCCAAAAGTTGAAAAGGTGTAGAAGTGACGCTTGCTGCCTCGGGTCATGGGACTTCTTTTCATGTAAGGCCTTCCACTGAAATACCAGAAATCTCTTGAAGCAAAGCAGAGCTCCAAGAATAGAGGCAGCTTTACATTCTTCTTTTAACTTACTCTTTCATTGATGTGTTTCTTAAAATAACTGTCTTGCTTCTGCACTAAAGATGAAGGCAGTAGGTATGAAAGCAGTCTTCACAAGTCAGAAATAGAAGGCTTTCATTCTGAATTCCTTTGCTTCTGTGCATGTTCCAGAATTCAACTTAATCCATTTTGCACTTGTTTCTTTTCACCACTCTGATAATAGGTATCAGACAGTTTAGTTCTAAGTATCTGTTTTGAATAATTTTCATCATTGCTAACTGCATTAGCCAATTTAGGAGCTGTACAAGAAAAAATTGGTAATATCTACCAAATTCCTTATTACCAGCTCCCATATTAAAATTTCCAGCCCAACTCACATTTTTTATGATTCTCCTGTAAAGGCATGATTGGTCATTGGATCATTCAGTAACCTAGCAGTTTTGAGATACAATGAATTTATCTAAAGTAAAAGAACTGGTGCTGCATAGCTTTGTGAAGAGTTGCTTTCAAGTTCATTGTTCAAGTTACTTTGCTAGAAATCTCTTGCTGGAGATAAAGGCGACAAATGTAAATAAAAGCCATTTTCAAGGAAAATGCATGGGGAAGAGTCTGCATTAGATTAGATTAGCAGTGATTACCTTTGTAAGACATTTTCCAGAGAGATGGCTTTCTCTCTGGAAGTCACTCAGGGCTATGTTTAGGATGATGAATTGCTGTTACTTGTCTCTGATCACAGCAGACCACTTTTAAGTGACACTTGCTGAGTTACAATGTTTGGCTATTTGCCTTTCATGTTCATGACATTGAGCACTTTTAGAAACGACAGTACAAATGGGACTAGAAAAAGACAAATACATTTAAATATTCAGATAAGAGGTCTCTTGTTCTTTGCTCATAGGAAGGCTAATAGGAATAAAACTTAATAGTTACACTTAACTGGTTGTTTTTCTACATGAAACATTTTGATTTTCCTTTGTTTTTGAAGGTGACAACATTCTCTAATTTAAGATTCCTTAAAGAAAGTAACTTCTGGAAAAAGAATAAGTATTAATCCTCAAATGCATGTAGCTCATTCATGTCTTGGTCTTTCTAGATGCTCTGTGTGTGAAGCTCCTGCTATGGTAATAGCCGTTCACAGTCAAACAATTCAAATACCGCCGTGTCCTGAAGGCTGGAGTTCACTTTGGATTGGTTACTCCTTTGTCATGGTAAGTACACTGGGGCATACTCTGAGCTGAGAAAAGCATTTTTTTCAGGCGTTTGATCTACACTCCTGCTCTGGGAAAGTTAATATCTGACTATGTCACTTCAGGTCTTAGGAGGGCATTAGACCTCTACCCTTTCTGGTGACTTTAAAAAGGATTCTGGCTAATTACTAAATGAGAATAATGCAATACCAATGAGTTGTTCACTTTTGGGGAAATGCACACAGCTTGCTCTCTTGTTTGCAGCTCCAGCACAGGATCCAAGTGCTGAATAAATGAGGAAATAAGCATAATTTTCCATTGTCCTTCTACGTCTATGTTGCAGTAGCTTCCTAGAGTGGTAGCGTATCAGTGCCTGTCCTCTTCCCATTTTTTGATGAATAAGCATTCAGTTTTCAAATGGCATTTTTGACCTTTTGTCCAGTTTCTTCAGCTGTATCTATACTAGTAAAAAAATAGGGCCAAGGAGTAGCCTGGAAGAGCCACTCTGTAGTCCTCCATAGTGGTTAGTTGTTAGCATGCTTCCTGTCGTGCTCACAGCCTTTATCAACAGCCACACTCCCAGGCAAGGTCTGGGCATGGTCTGAGAAACAGTATAGATCCAGAGCTGTTAGCACTTGGCAGTGGGAGAGGCCACTGTGACATGGGGCGGGAATTGGGTTAAGCTATTCAGATATAAACCAGTCTGTATGCCTTCTAGGCCGGAGAGCTGGCCCTGGCCTGTTGCTAGCATAGAGATAGCTTGGGTCCTACTGTCAGTCCTGAAGGATTTCTGTGCATACAGCTGCCCTAAAGTTGATGTTGCTGGTGTGTTGTGCTGCTGTTAAGTGAGAGAACCCAGTGCCACCTCTGGAGCCCTTCAGCTCCACCTTCTTGCTCCTCCTTGAGCTGAGGGACAAAACAGCAGATGGACACAACAGAGGACAAGGAGAGGCACGTGAAGAAATATTTGTGCAAGAAAGTTAATAGGTGTTGCAGCAGAAGAGGTAAAGAGTCCCTCTCTGACTGATGCTTTTGCATTTTTCTAGCACACCAGTGCTGGTGCGGAGGGCTCTGGCCAGGCCCTGGCGTCTCCTGGTTCCTGCCTAGAGGAGTTTCGCAGCGCTCCCTTCATTGAATGCCATGGCCGGGGCACCTGCAATTATTATGCAAATGCTTACAGCTTCTGGCTTGCCACTATAGAGAGGAATGAGATGTTCAAGTAAGTTCATGATTTGTTTATCAGTATTTGAGACTCAGTCAAGCCTTGTCACTGAATAAGAGAAGTATTGTCTGAATATAATACATGGTTCACGTATTGGCTGTGTCCCAGCCTGGTTAGTATATGCAGTTAATGATTTTCATAACAAAAAGAAAAAAAATATAATAGCTTTTGGGGGAATTAATGAATGTATCTTCCGTTAGTGTTTACAATGTGTCATTTGGACCTGGTGTTTTGCTTTTCAGAATAATCTAACAATGTTTGTATTTGCACTATGTTTGATTGTATTCACTGAGTCGTAACTGAGATAGGCTGACGTGCTGACTGAAATTAAGTTAGAATATAACATTCCCCCTCGTGGATGTTAACACATAATAGAGCCACTTGAAACTAGTGCAGCTGTTGAACTAAGTGAGCTGAACAATTCTTTACCTTTCCCTAATGCTGAAGGAAGTATGTCTGAATAAAATGCAGCTGAAGGCAGAGGCCTTAGGCATTTCTTCAGTCCCCCTGAGGTTCTAATTTCAGGAATTAAGTGGTAGTAGGCTTTGTTCTGGTCTCCTGCACGTAAGTATTTTTCAACACAGTCTAATTTGTTCCATATGAATTTTATTAATATGTTAGCATATAGACCAGTTCCCAGGTCGGCATAGCTTACCTGATTAGCAGATATTCCTCTGGAGTGCAGGCAAGCATCTTCTTCCACCACAGTCCAGGCTGCCGCTCCTGGTACCCTTCATCTGGTACCCTTCATCTCTTCACGTCTTCTAGATCTGTGAATGCTCCTTAGCCTGTCTCAGTCAAAGTGAAGCAGGTTGTGTAGCCAGTTTTGACTGTTTCTCTATGAGAGAGTTGTCAACTGAGTAGGTAGCAAAACTGAGCACCGGCACTCATTATCACTGGGGCTGTGATAATCTCATCAACCAGAAAAGCTACTCCTGAAAGAGCCCATTTGCCAACACTGGGGTAAGCACTGGCTCCCTGGGAAAGAGGAAAGCTGGTCAGAGGAAAATATAGAGGAGTCAGCACTACAGTTGTTTGTATTCATTGAGTGCTACCCAGAGACCTGTCGACTTCATACCCTTTTCTGGCTACAAACTGTACCTCAAATTAATAAAATAATCCCAGATCAGGGGACCTGTCCTACTATCATAATTCACAAATACTCTTCAGTTTCCTATAAAGCCATAATCCTTTTTAAAGAAGAGCGTTAAATGTAAGCACACTTTTGTCTGAAAATGCTTTATTTCCAGTTGCTAGGAGTAACTCCTTATGACAGGTTAAAGACTAAAAATTTTGGTTTGTCTTTCTATGACATCACATAATTTCCTTTGGTGGCTTTTCATTTTTCTGTAAAGTCACAAGAGCGAGCAGAAACTCATGAACAGTTAAATGTCTTTAGTTTCTTTTCCTACTTTTTTTTACTACCTAAATTCCAGCATGTTTTCAAACTGCTGATTAAGCAGGTAGTGTCCTCCGGTTAAGAAAACGTTCAGCCTCGTGACAGAACTGAATTCTGAAGTAACTGGAAGTGGACGATGTTTAAAACTAATCTCGTGATAGTTTGTGGCCAAACTTGAAAGTGAATATGCATTGGAGAACTTAGGGACACCTTCTCGATTCAGCACAGCTTAAAGAGGCACTCGGCTGCATGCAAAGTTTGTGTTGTCAATTATAAACCTGAAAAGTGACTGTTTCTATCAACAGTTGTTAATGGGTCTTTTCATTTATTTATTTTTAATAGGAAACCGACTCCCTCAACTTTGAAAGCAGGGGATCTGCGCTCAAATGTTAGCCGTTGTCAAGTCTGTATGAGAAAAACATAATGACTTTTGAATTTCAACTAATTTCACACAATATGGTGCTATTCGTTTAACAGCAATGAAGCCTAGACATATATCATATGTACCTCATTGTTGTCCAGTATGAAAACAGTAAAGTGCCTTTTAGGAACTCGCATAACTAACACACACTGCTTTACTGGCCCTGTCCTTGCTGAAGAAGAAAAGAGACAACAAAGATAAGCTTCAAATGTTGACATGCCAAATGGCACTTTTGATCAAAGTATATGTATTTTTTATATAAATGCAATGCACTGATAGAATAAAAAGTCAGCGTTTATCCAGAAAAAATGCAAAGGTGCTAGGAGGTATGCAGTTCTGCCTTATACTGTTTGACCCCCCTTTCTCATTCTTGTATTATATATTTAGATTCATTTTTCTTCCCCAGATAAGTTTGTTGTTACCGTTATCTAGGTGTCTCAAAATCCCAGACTCTTGGGTATGTACTTATTGTTCCTGTACAAAGCAAAACTAATGTAAAAAAGAGTTTTGGGATTACAGACTGTGGTTAAGCAACATGTAACCATCCTTCCACAACATCATAGAGTGCCATCCTGCAAACCTTTGCTTCTGTTTGTAGTCTTTAGTGCTGTGGGCTTTGATGGGACTACATCTGGAAGAGATTGCCAAATTGGTTTCCCAAATAGGCAAGTAAGTGTTTCTGCTACGTTGGTACAATGCAGCTTCTTCATGCAGTAGAACAAACTTTCCTGTGGAATAAAGAATGATCCAGCAATGGTCAAGAAAAAATATATATATAAATATTTTAGTAATTTATATAGATATCAACCATTAGGCAAATCAAGCTCTGAGTTTATCATTTCAAAAAGAAGCTTACAAAAGTTTTCTTCTTTTCAGTGTCATGAATTAGATGTTAAATGCCAAAATATGATGTGAAATGCTCATTTTACATAGGCCATTTCAATGCTGAGGTTGCAGAGACTGAACCCAGGTTAATAGCTATTTGTGTTCATTATAGTAAATCCTGCTTTGAGCTTATAGTCTTTATTCTGTATTTAATATTTTTCAGGGTTTTAAACACTACTCACACACTGAATGACTTGATTTTGAAAAGTGTAAGGCCTTAATTTTGTTAATATTGTGCCAAAAAAATTCTTCAAAGTGGCCTCAGAAATATTTCTAAAGAATTTCTATGCAATGATACCATTGTCTGAGCACATCTGTGTCCAGAAGTGTTTTATAGACTATTACCATGCAAATACCAAAAGACTTTTCCAAACGCCAAGGCCTTTGTGTAATTTCTTACATGTGTATTTCTTAAGAATTCAAGTTTGTAATAAAACTATTTGTGTAAAAAAACCAGAAGAAAAGAAAAAGTTGTTACTAATTTGTTATTAGCATTCATTTACAGCAATGAATTAATTTTTAATAAGCCACCAATAAATGCACAAGCTTGATGCAATCCTAGATTATTTTTGTTTTGCACATCTTTCAGATGTACAAAGCATCTTCAAAAGGGGAAAACAGGACACCGTACTGACACCTCTATTCTTACCTTGTAAGAACTGGTACTGATAGACAAAACATGGGTTATGCATCTGCTACTGAAATGTCTTTGATGTGAACATGTTACAAAAATCTGCTAACTTTGTCTTAGCTGATGGGAAGCAATCAAGTTACACACATTTTTCACTCTTCCCTTGAATTTTTCATGCACAAATCGGAACTGAATTATACAGGATAAAAATTAAAACATCTCATATAATTTTGCTTGTAAGTGGGCAAGGTGAATCTTGGCTCTGGTCGTCTGAAGAGGAAACGGGCCGTGATATCTTCTTCTTTGGCAAAAGCACATAATTTGTTAACGTTTCATGTTGTTTTCCCAAATTTGTGAAGAGGCTGCTGCTGCTGCTGCTGCTGCTGTTGCTGCTGCTGTTCTGAACTCACTTTTACTTAAAATCCTTGAGGACGTTGGCTGGCCAATTGACTGAGGGCCCCTGGACGGAAACTGGCCGTTTCCTTTAGCGCTGATTCTTAACTTGCGTGGAAGTTTTGACAGGCGATCGTTTTATTTATAAATGACCAGTCCTCACAAAAGTCCCTTACCAGCCTATAAAATACAAGAGTCTGGTTATGTCTAATCAGCCTGATGCAGGGTTTTCCAAAGTGCCACTTGTTATTCAGAAGGAGAGAAGACTCTAGGGTGATTCCTTGTGGCGTCTAGGAAGAATTAAGCAGACGTTCAGCCTTCTCTAACTCAGAGGATCCAAGCTGCTGCTCGGTCTTTTTAATTGCACTCTACAGCTTATCTCCTGGTCAGCTAGGGATTTAATTTGCTTGGTTCGAATTGTCTCGGAACTGCCAGACAGCTGAGTTTATAAAGCCCTGCACGTATGTTTAAATCAAATCTGTGCACAAGAAAACAATTCCTTTTGCTGGTGAAGGGACGACTCACTGCGGCTGAGTGTGTACTAACCTGTGTTTTCTCAACTAGGAGCATTTTGGAAACAAGGTCCTTCTTTGAAAATTTTCAAAAACTGTTTGAACTGTAGTTTGATGTCTTACTTATCTAGTAGTAATCATCTATTCCATAACCTCCGGCTCATAAAATGACCTAAACTACTGTCAGGCTAAAGATGCTATTTCTGCTTAAGTCAGTGAGTAAACTTTTTGGTGGTTATCGAATACCAGTCAGATCTACTGAAAGTGTTGCCAACGCTAGATTTTGCTGCCCTGGGTGAGGAAGAGCCCGTGTACTAAAGCAGAACAGAAGTGCGAAACCCTTTCTTGCTTTCAAAAATCTGTTAGTACCCCGTATTCAGTCATTTATGGCCAGCATTGTTGCTACAGTACAGTTCATTGTGTGAACAGGCAACTGCAAACACATCGTTTGTTAAAATTGTCTTGCATAAGCTTAAGTTTCAGGAGAAAGCTTTCCTAACAAAGTACAGCTTGTTTAGGAGGCCTGACTGTTTTTGAATGCAGTACTTGAAGAGTAACTTTCATGACCCAAATAAATAAATTTCTAAAACAGCAGGTGGTGCCCTTGCTCTCTTTATGGTAAGATCGGTACTAACAAATGCCTTGTTCTCTAGTCCACTAAAATGTAAAGCAGCCTGACGGTTCTCTATTTTCCCAAGTCTCTGTCTCTATTCCGACACGTTCCAGTCACCAGCAATTTTCCTTCTGAAATAGGAATGGAGCAGTCTTCGGTAAAAAAAAAAAAATTAAAAAAATTCTATACATAGACAAAATAAAAATAGAATATAATGAAGTAATCCAATACATATTTTGATACAAATGGTCTCTTAGCCTGTGTGTCTTTTCTGATAGATGTACATTCAGTTTAAATCTTTTATCTTTTTCATAGTGGTAACTTCCTTGATGAAATACACTTTTTTCTATGAAGCAGGACTCCTGAGAACAATATCCCCATACTAGGCTCCCTGAGAAGCGATTGTATTAAAGCCATACCTTTTTATGACTGAAATCGTAAAGCTGCGTGACTTTTTGAGAATTCCTTCCCTACCTTTCATGTTTGACAAATCTTGAGTAATCCGCACTAACTACGCAAGGCGGAACATAAACACGTACAGCACAGGGCCAGGCACACGGGTCCCAGAGCGCCCGCTAAACCCAGTAAGCAGAAAATACGGCGCCTGGCACAAAGAAAGACGCACGACAATTGGAAATCGCACGTGTCTTGGTATCTCCCTGTATCTCCATCCCTTGCTCTGATGACGGTGACGGGCAACGCCTGCGCTCGGACCTTCGGAAGGAGTCCAGCAGCGTTCTTCCTGAGGCTGCGGTGGAGCTTCCTCTCTCTTTGCCGTTCACCTAGTGGCAGCGACGTGCTGCCCACTGCATTTCTACCTCTTCACACAGAAACAATCTTTCTGTGAACTTCACATTCTGAATGGGGTAACAGCGTGAGAACACGAGAGAGCAGTGTGGATCCTTAAATGCATACATCAGGCTCAGGCTGACGCTGGGACCAGTGATGGTCTTGGGATATAATTAATCATTATTAAGAAAAGAAGTATCCAGGGGCCACATGGAAGCGTTCAGCCTCTCTGTTTTCAGGCTGAGGTAAGAGTGTAGAGGGAAGGAAATCCTTCCACCCATCCGCTAGTTATAGTATAGTTTACTTAGTATGAACGTAATGTTAATTGTGAGCTTGCAATATTGGGGGGTCTGTACAGCATAACTATAAATAAAAAATAATATGCAAACTTACTTTTATCACTAACAGCTGAGCGAGAAGCACCACATGTTACTTGGGAAAGATGTACTAACAGAAAAACCTCAAAAAAAAAAATTCCTGAAAGTATACATTTTCTAAACCATTCTCTTCCTTCAGAGAGTCAGAAGAAAGTCCTTCTAAAAAATGCAAGGAGGGGGTGTGTGGTTTTGGTTATTTCTCTCTAGCAAACAATATGCTTGTTGTGTTGCTTGAGGTGTTAATACCTGTGGGAGGATAAATCACTGCCGCTTCTCGTGAACTCAGAAATGCTTCCTATGGTAAAGATATTTCACCCACCCAGGCTTACTGACACCACCTTCTGTCTTCAGCTCCCACTGTAAGAGGATGTTACTCTGAGCTGAATATTCTTACTTACATTTCAATGTCGATTTCTAAAGATATATTCCTTTCCAACTTCTTACTGTCTTCAAACCAAAGAGAACAGAGCGTTGCTTTTATGTAAACAATCAAAAGATTTACGAATGTCTGAATCTTTTCGTTTTACATATGTTAAAGAGCTGCCTTCATTTTCCTCTGGCTATATGCAGTCAGCTATATTTATTATAATTGGCGTGCAGAGGACAGA
Organism: Pygoscelis adeliae; assembly: GCF_000699105.1. Lineage (NCBI taxonomy): Eukaryota > Metazoa > Chordata > Aves > Sphenisciformes > Spheniscidae > Pygoscelis > Pygoscelis adeliae. Next base: position 748,483 of record NW_008824651.1, read on the forward strand.
AGACTTGACAGAGTGAAAGTTATAGATGGAACATGATCATTTGATGCTCTGTCAACTCCTGTCTCGCCTAAGAAAACATGTTACATTTCATGCAGAATTGTGGCAGGCTTCATTTGTCATCTCAGCTCCATGAAGTATGATTTACACTGTAGTAAATAAGCATGTAAAATGGCCTGGACAGGGGAGAAAGTCCTTGTAAAACGGTTTAAAGAGCATCGATCAAACCTTTTTCTTACTCTTAACGCACAGCTTTTATACTGGTGTAACTCACTGCATGCTTTCTCTAGAACGTACCTCCCAGGCTCGCACCAAAGTGGTTATTTCTCACCGTCGGTTCCCAGAAGAGGTTCAAAGTGGAGAGTGCTAGCAACATGCCCAGTGCTGTCTTCAGCCAAAGCTTTTGTTATCTTTGTGGGCATAGTAGCCGGCAGTGGAAGATGTTCCCCTCTTCCTATTTCCTCCAAATAATTACAGCAGCATTTTTTCCAGCCTAATTTTGGACATGAACCTGTTTGTGAGATGTGATCAAAGTGGCAACCAAATCATAGGGACTTGAAATGCAGTCACATGAATCCCATGTCAAGAATTGTTTCTGCGTACGGCTTTCAGAAATGTATCTGGGAATCCCCACACTGTCTGTGATGCTCAGACACTGGTTCCCAGGGGAGTCTCGGTAAGTGTTGTTTTATAGTTATACTGAGATCTACCTCCTGTGATCATAGCGTGGAAGATGCGTTGCAGTGTCTGCGGGAGCTCTGGCAGGTAAGAAGGTGACTACCAGACAGAAGTGAATGAAGACTCTTGGTAGCTCAACAGGCACATCTACAAACGAAATGACTGTTTGCTCTCATTTCCACGTAGGCTGACTACAGCTTTTTCACAGATTTTTTGACCACCCTTGATCAGCAATTAGGAACTGTCAACCGTCTCTGTTCGACGCTAATACCATCCGGGCCTTTTAGTATTGTCCCTGAACTAAGGAAAGGACCTAGCCCAGGGCAGCGAAAGAGACACCCTGTCTTATTCTCAGCCCTCCCTTTGCCAATAAAAAACACAGGAAAGAAAAGAAGTGCTGGTGTTCCAATAAAAATACACTGCAGCTCTCCTCCTCTTCTGTTCAAAGGCAAATCTTACTTCAGGGAAAGATGGTGAACTCTCTAAAACGGGAAGGGAAAATCTGAAATGGAAATTTGGGAGAATATTCTCTAGATAATATATTCACATTACACAACAGTTACTCAGAGTAAGAAAGACATAGAATATGAAATGCTATAATCACCTGCAGTTACGAGGGAATTTGAGGGATTCCCCATAAAGATGGGGATTTCTTAACAGGAATGCTATGGAAGTTATGAAGGCCAAATTGAAAAAAAAATATAGAAATCATACTGGCTGAGTAGACTCTCCTGAACAGAACCTTATACATTTGAAATAAAAATCATATTCCAATTCCAAAGATTACTGCGATTGCTAGTGGTGCAAACCAGAAGCACAGAATTTCCTAGAGGCAGGCACTGTGACCTGGGGATCACAGGAGAATAACTGGGATTCTGCTCAGCTGAGGTGCTTTGGAGCCCCTGCAAGGTTTCACAGCCCCTCAGAGGACTGACCTAAAAAATCGAGTAGGTCCTACTAGTCAAAGCCTGAGATTGTCTGAGAGGACATCTGTGAAGAGGATCTGGAAGCTGTGGCCAAGCGCTTGATTCACCGCTATGAAAAATACGAGCTCTTCTGTGTAGCTTTAGTACCAACGCATTTTTTGGTATGTTTTGTCCCAATCTATTGTAGTCAGAGAAATCAATCAACACAGGTATATTCATAAACATTAGCAAGAAGTAGATTTCTTCCCAGAAACACACAGTACAGTGGAAATTTTTAAACTTTTTCTCCTCTCTTTCAGGCAAGTTGCAGAGAATCACAGAGAGAGAGAGAGAGAAATTTTGTAGTTGTTTGTTTGCTCTTGCAAGGCACTGAACATGACCCCTCAGGAATGTGTAGGAGAGGAAATGAAAAGCAGACGTGGGAAGCCGAAAAAGCAGCACTTCTCCTCTATCATTAAGTATATAATAAGGTAGATTACATCAGTTGTTGGCCTAGTCTCCCTGGTGAACAGGTGTCATAGATACAGCACCGTCTAATCAAATATTAACTCATCATGTGGCAGCAAGTACTAGGAGAGGGAACGTGTAAGATCATCTACCTCCTTTCACATGCGGCCAACTCTTCCGTGAGGCACCAAGGTTCAGTAAAGGACATTCTTGTCATTCTTATGGAGTGAATCTAATTTTATATAGTTGCCTAGACTTGTGACAACCAATTTTTTTTTCTGCTTCCTATAACAAAAATACGTTGGATACTAACATGAACAGCCACAAACTCGGACAAAGGGTTATGTTTATATACTTTATAACACAGTTATAAAGTAAACCCATAGGAGTTCAGTAGTAACTATCTTCAACTGTTACTTAGAATAAACTGATATACAAGATTTTTGATTCATATATTTCTACGTTGTTTACAATTGCAAATAAATGCCATTGCTCCCATTTTACAAGCTGGAAAAATGGAAATTAAATTACATGCAGTTAGTTAGAAAATAAGTCAGCCCTTAACTCTTGGATGAGGTCTGTCCCTGCTGGATCGTGGTCTGCCCCAAAGTGTCTGGCCCTCCTAAACAGCGGTGAAAAAAAGAAACACTTGTTTAGTTTTTGAATATTCCACTGCATTTGTTAGACTTTTTACTTTATACAACCTTATA